>NC_091950.1:307625806-307935181 GCF_031021105.1 Erythrolamprus reginae | reverse complement strand
TATATATATATGAATATGCCAAGACCTTCATACCTGTACCAGTAAAAATCTACAAAAACATATATATGTGCGTGTGTGTGTGTGTGTGTGTGTGTGTGTGTGTAGATTGTTCTGAGTTCGGGTTTTGCCCCGTGTAATATTTTGCATGTCTATGCGACATTTCAGTGAAATCACATTCACCATCATCAGGCTGAAGTTGTAAGCTTCGTGCTGCTGTAAATATAGTAAATATAAACTATATTTACAGCAGCACGAAGCTTACAACTTCAGCCTGATGATGGTGAATGTGATTTCACCAAAATGTCGCATAGATATGCAAAATATTACACGGGGCAAAACCGAAACTCCGAACAATCTACATACATATACCCGTGAAAATCTACGAAAACAAATATATATATATATATGTCACATGTTTTTTGCTGAATTTGAAAATTAAGGGAGACTAGGATAGATCTATTTCGGCCTCATTTTGGCCTCATCAGCTAGCCATACCCACTGGGACTTGAACCTGCAACCTTTGCCTTGTAAGGCAAATACAGTGATACCTTGTGTTACAAACTTAATTGGTTCCGGGATGAGGTTCTTAAGGTGAAACGTTTGTAAGACGAAACAATGTTTCCCATAGGAATCAATGGAAAAGCGATTAATGTGTGCAAGCCCAAAACTCACCCCTTTTGCCAGCCGAAGCGCCCGTTTTTGCACTGCTGGGATTCCCCTGAGGCTCCCCTCCATGGGAAACCCCACCTCCAGACTTCTGTGTTTTTGCGATGCTGCAGGGGAATCCCAGCATCACAAAAACGAGCGCTTTGCTAGCAACGGAAGTCCAGAGGTGGGGTTTCCCAGCGAAGGGAGCATCAGTGAAATTGCAGCATCGCAAAAACACCGAAGTCCTCGAAACTCCACCTCCGGACCTCTGTGTTTTTGTGAGGCTGCAATTTCACTGAGGGTCCCCTCGCTGGGAAACCCCACCTCTGGACTTCCGTTGCCAGCGAAGTGCCCGTTTTTGCGCTGCTGGGATTCCCCTGCAGCATCACAAAAACACGGAAGTCCGGAGGTGGGGTTTCCCATGGAGGGGAGCCTCAGGGGAATCCCAGCAGTGGAAAAACAGGTGCTTCGCTGGCAACGGAAGTCCGGAGGCATGACATCCCAGCGGCGGCGGTGGGTTTGTAAGGTGAAAATACTTTGTAAGAAGAGGCAAAAAAATCTTAAACCCCAGGTGTGTATCTCGAAAAGTTTGTATGATGAGGCGTTTGTAAGACGAGGTATCACTGTATATATATAGAGAGAGAGAGAGAGAGAAATGTAGATGTAGATATAGATATTATTTGTGATGAAGGATGTGCAACCCGGATCACAAGTATAAACAAAGATTATAAACAAATCTCTCTTCCTCTCATATCCTATTCCTTATTTATAATCCTTAAAATATAAACCTCAAGAACCAGAAATGCTGTTTGGATTACAGAGTTGCTGAGGAAGATTTGGAGGAGGGGGGAGGATATTAATGTTGTTCTCTTATTCCACTATCCTGAGTCATTTACCTTGCTATGTGTTACAATGCTAAAAGCTCAGTGCTGCTGTTGGCTATTTGCCCAGAAACTAAGTGCAGTATTGTTTTGTGGCAGAACAGAAAGGAGATGCTCTTTTTTATTATCATTCTCTCAAACAGTAATCTTAAAAAGTGCCAGTCCTTAATTATCCCTCTAATTTTAATCCTTTCCCATTCCAAGATGCAATCTTTTCAATATGGTATTCTTAACTGTTCTGTATATAATGAGTGGGAACATCCAATATTTTTCCTTCCTTCCAGTATGTGGATGTATCTGAGCCATAGTAACAATTTTTCAGAATTTCTAAGTGTGCCAGTACTGTTTTTGTATTGATGCAAATACTATGCTATGCTATGCTACCATACCCTACACTATCCTATCCTACCCTAATGTCAGTCTATTAAGACAATAAATTTTGGTCAGAAGTAACTTTGATTACTGCTTGTCTCATCAGGTCAACATAGTTCCACCATGTAACAATATTTTTATGGTCTTTCACATTCAAAACATACACAAGTGTACTTTGAAATCCTAGAAATACTTTACCTTGATTTAAGGTATTTCCTTAAACAGATCTTGTGGATTTCATTTTATATACAGCTGTCTTTTTGCATGATGGGTTGATTTTAAACTAATGTAAAATAATTATTCTTACTTTATAATCAAATAATTCACTTCAAAATGCCTTTATGTATTGTTGAACTCTATAAACACAATCCATTAAAGCAAATAAAGAGCAATAATTTGACAAATATGTGCTATTTAAAATTATTAGACAAATCACTGTCATTGCAGTGTAGATTGTACTACTACTGTACACTCTAAAAAGCTATTTTCCAAATAGAAAATAGGATGGAAAATAGAAAGTGAAAAATAAACCACAGTCAAATCTATATAATTCACTAAACATATCAAGTTTTGTATCCACAATAAAACATTGCAGAAAAAAATTAAAAACCAGGTAACCTGAAATTGATCTCTGCAAAATATTTTTGTACTAGGATTCAAAATGTATATCATAAGTAATGTCAATTAGTTTACTAATGTAAATTATCCGCATTATACCAGCTAATCCAAAATATTCTAATAAATTTGTTCATTTTTTAAGGTTGAAGTATTATACAAATTACCTTTCAGGTAAGCTCAACTATATAATGCATCAAATCAAAGTAAAAAAGGATTAAATTAGCCGCTCTGAGTCCTCGGAGAGGGGCGGCATACAAATATAATAAATTATTATTATTATTATTATTATTATTATTATTATTATTATTATTATTGGTTTTTAAATCATTGGAATAGAGAAAGGGTATCAAAAATTTATATTTCTAATACTGATCCCTTATTATTCTTTCCTTGTTTTGTTTTTAATTTCTCTGAAAAAATGTGAACCCAAAATGAAAATAAAATGTAATAGGAAAAATCAGGAGTAACCTAATCATACCATAAGCTTATTTAACTTTGTAGGAATAATTAAATCAATTAGGAAAAAAACAGTTGAATAATACCTGGGGATTCAAATAATGTTGTAATCAACATTGGTGTAAAAGAAAACAGATATAATATTGAACTTTAGTTCTCATCATATACAGTGATACCTCATCTTATGAACTTAATTGGTTCCAGGATGAGGTTTGCAAGGTGAAAAGTTTGTAAGACAAAACAATGTTTCCCATAGGAATCAATGGAAAAGCGATTAATGCATGCAAGCCTAAAACTCACCCCTTTTGCCAACCCGTTTTTGCGCTGCTGGGATTCTCCATGGGAAACCCCACCTCCAGACTTCCATGTTTTTGTGATGCTGCAGGGGAATCCCAGCAGGGAAATCCCAGCAGCGCAAAAATGGGTGCTTCACTGGCAATGGAATTCCAGAGGTGGAGTTTCCCAGCGAGGGAAGCCTCAGCGAAATTGCAGCATCGCAAAAACACGGAAGTCCTCAAAACCCCACCTCTGGACTTCCGTGTTTTTGTGATGCTGCGATTTCGCTGAGGCTCCCCTCGCTGGGAAACCCCACCTCCGGACTTCCGTTGCCAGCGAAGCGCCCATTTTGCGCTGCTGGGATTCCCCTGCAGCATGGCAAAAACACAGAAGGGGTGGGGTTTCTCATGGAGGGGAGCCTCAGGGGAATCCCAGCAGCGCAAAAACGGGCGCTTCGTTGTCAACAGAAGTCCAGAGGTAGGGCAGCCCAGTGGCGGCGGCTTGGGTTTGTAAGGTGAAAATAGTTTGGAAGAAGAGGCAAAAAAATCTTAAACCTCATGTTTATATCTCTAAAAGTTTGTATGACGAGGGATTTGTAAGTCGAGGTATCACTGTATATACTAAAACTCTTCATAATCTCCAATTGAGCAAAGCAATGTATCACAGAGCAATCATTTTTTGTACCTCAAATTGGCTGCTTTAAAAATATACCCCAAATCCCACAAGACCCAGGACTCATGTGGAATTGAAATTTGGCAAAGGTGTGGCTGCTCCAGTGTTGCCACACTGTTGCACCGTTATGGTCACGTGATTAACATTTGCAATGCTCCCTGCCACAAGGAAACTCATTGGGGAAGCTGGCAGGAAATTGGAAGTTATTCCCATTCCCACAGCTTTTTTGCCCATTTGGGATTAGTATTCTGTTTAAGTAAGGAATTATCTCTGAAATGGTGACCCAATAGGTCATGGGTTATCTAGTTTTAGTTAAAGTTTGTTTTCCATATATTCACGCAGGATAAAATAATCACTGCCCTGTCTGGCTAAATCAAGTGGGGATTTAGTTCAATAACATCTGGAGAGATTATATCATTATCCCACTGTTTGGAACTAAGTCCGATATGTTCAATACCTTTAGGAATTAGAAAACTATTACCAAACTGAAAGGATTTTATAATACTATTTAGGCAGAAAAGAACAATTCGTACAACTTTTTAATTTGCACGTTTTAGCCCAAGATGGATAATATTGCTTTTTAAAAATTAAAGATGTATTTCATTCAAATCCTTGCAAACATGCTTACTGAAACTTCAAAGAGGAAGCAAACCTAAAATTGTAAAAAGAAAAACCCACCATAATGCAAATACTTTCTATTTATATACGTAAGGCAGCTAGTCATCAATAGTGCATTTCAACATGCATGATAAATAGAGACAGGCACGGACAGCACTGCACAAATCCTAATAAAAGATGTCCAACTGGATAATGTGTGGCAGTCCTGTTTCTTATTTTCTATAATGATATTTCTATATCACCATCATTTAATATTTATAATACTATACACATTTTATTTTACATAGGTCTTATATCAGTATCTCTTTTATTCCTATATTCAACCCATCCTCTTTTCTTTCCCTGTTAAAGTTAGTTGATTATTTAACTGGTTGTCTTTATTTTGTTTTTCCTTTTTCCCGACTTTCCAACCAAAGGTACAATTTATTCCATCTTATTTATTCCAGGTAGCATTCCGACTCATCTTTCTGTTTTATTTCCATTGTTAATTTGTCCATTTCTGCACAGATCATATTTTTTTTCTAATAATTTATCTTCAGTTGGTATGTTTTCTCCAGGGAAATATTTCCACCCACCTAAACGGCACATACAGCAGTGCAGTAACATCAGCAGAAACTGTTTTTTGAATAGTTAACCATTCCAAAACTTCTTCCAGAAAGGAGAAGCATTATTATTATTATTATTATTATTATTATTATTATTATTATTATTATTATATTTGTATGCCACCTCTCTCCGAGGACTCGGAGCGGCTCACAACAAGTAAAACATCATATACAAATCCAATGTTAAAACAGTTTTAAAAACCCCTATTAAAAACAATCATATAACCCAAACAATACAAGATAAGGATATATCAATTCCTCCATGCCTGGCAACATAGATGAGTTTTCAAAACTTTGCAAAAGGCGTAGGGGGTTTTCTAATCTCCGGGGGGGGACCTGATTCCAGAGGGCTGGGGCCACCACAGAGAAGGCTCTTCCCCTGGGTCCCACCAGATGGCATTGTTTTGTTGATGGGACCCGGAGAAGGCCAACTCTGTGGGACCTAATTGGTCAGTGGGATTCGTGCGGCAGCAGGCGGTCCTGGAGGTGTATAATAAATGTGTTCGAATTTTTAGATTCTTGTTGGATCAGATGTAAACAAACCCTGAAAAGGGAGGGGTGCACATTATCGTGGGTGGATCTTTACCTCTAATAAAATGCCAACATAGTGACAATTGCATTCCCCCCCCTTTCCTAATAAAGGGAAGTAACGTGACCTCTTGAAGGCACCTACCGGCAGGTACGAGTCGCTAGTCAAGGGCAGAATTCACGACTCAGCATTTCACCCGGGGAAGCGACCTAAAGCGGCCCGATAAGGAGCAGGCACTGGCCACACCCACACCCTGAATCAGCAGCCTTCAATGGCCTGGTTGAACTCTGGCTTCGCTGTCTCGGATCGCCAGCTAAACAAACGCGCTCGCTCCTCAAAGCGCTCCGCCTGTCTCCGCCGGCCTACTACGGAGCGGGTGCCCAACCCCTCCCACGCTAAATGGAGGCGGAGGTGGGTGGGAGGAAGGAAGGAGTAGGAATGGATGCAGCATTTCTATGAGCCTGGAGGCTGCTGCTGCTGCTGCTGCTCCGTCCTGTCTTCCTCCCACTCCACCACCACCGCCGCCCCTTTGCGCTCCAAGCACGCAAAACAGGCGCGCGGGTTCGCCTGCCCACGGCTTGTCTCTAGCAAATACCTACCGCTGGAAGGGCAGCTTGGGGTCTCCTCAGGCCAGGATCGGACCTTCCTGGCCGCCGCCGCTTGGCAGGTTCTCCGCAAGGATGCCAGACCGAGATTCCTCCATGATTCCCCAGGAAGAGGCGGAGAGGCGAAACGCAGCTACAGCATCCGCGGGGCAGGCAGAGAGAGAGAGACGGAGGGAGAGGAAAGGAAACTGCGGCCGAAGGGAGAAGAAACGTTTGCTACGGTCCCCGGCTAGAAGCCGCCGAGGGCTGCTGCGTCCACCGCTCGCGGCTTCCAGGCGCCGTTTGGCAACGGGAGGCCAGCAACCACCGCAGCAGCAGCGGCAGCATAATTCCCTCGGAAAAGGAAGACGCAACTCCCTGGCGGCTGCTCTGCGCGCGCACACACGCGCGTACACACACACACACACACACTCGGTCCCGCAACACTCCCTTCCCTTCCACGGCTGGTTCTGCCGAGAAATCCCTAAAGGCTCCGCTTCGCGGGAGCGCAGCGCTGCCGCCCGCCCGCTTTCCTCCCTTTCTCCGCCGTGCTCCGAGCTCCGCCTACCGCACGACCCGCGTCCTTTTTTCTATTAGCAGGAATGTCAATTTTTTTTTTTTAGGGAAGGAAACGCGGAGCGGTTGCCTCATCCACAGGAATTGCGCTGGGCCACTTTCCTTTCGTTGCCGCCGCCGCCGCGCGTCTTTAACCGGCTCCTGACTGGTTTGTTTCCTTCGCCTGAGCCACAATATTGTCTGGAGAATTTCATTGCAACCGTTTTAAGTGGCTTAATCAACAGGTTTTGGCCTCCAAAACGGCGGCCCTGGGTTTTTGTTTTCTTTTCTTTTTTGCCGGTTTTAAAGATGCTTTTCTGTCTTCAAGCGTTATTATTTTTCGGTCTTGGTTTCACCCGATAAATACGGGCAGGGTTGCTGTCTCGAGAGACAATTGGCTTTCAAAAAAAAAGTGCTGATCCCAAGACGTTCACAATTAAGATGGCTGTTCCTGTCACATAAGCCACCTGAGTTGTCCTCAAGGTTTCCTCAATTTTGTGGACGCTGCTGCACCATCATCGCTAAATTGAAATATTATTGGCTTGTTTATATTTAACTCTGCCACATGATCGTACAGCAGAAATTGTAGCAGCTCAGGAGTGAATATTTCCCCCCCTTGAGTAATAATAATAATAATAATAATAATAATAATAATAATAATAATAATAATAATAATAATAATAATTTATTAGATTTGTATGCCGCCCCTCTCCGGAGACTCAAAGCAGAGTAGCAAAGGCTTTATTTCCTTTAATCTTATGCCTAGCATTGTTCCCATGCTAAGGCAGGAGTCTGCATGCTTTTATTTATTTATTTATTTTATTTATTTAATCAAACATGTACAATGCCCTTCACTGTGCATGCACGCACAACTCCCCACCTCTGCGCTGCCCTCTCTGAACATGCACATAGATATTCACTGAAGCCTCTGGACTTCCGGTAGGCCCATTGTGCCGTTTTTCATCCTCCTCATGTTTTAGGAAGCTTTCCTGAAGCCTGGGGAAGGCAAAAAACAGCCCAACGGGCCTACCGGAAATTTGTTTCCAAACTTCTGGTAGGCCCATCAGGTCCGTTTTTCACCATCCACAGGCTCCAGAGGCTTTCCTGAAGCCTGGGAGTTGCAAAAAACAGGCCAGCAGGCCTACCGGAACTTTGTTTCCAAACTTCTGGTAGACCCATCAGCTCCGTTTTTCACCATCCAAAGACTCTGGAGGCTTTCCTGAAGCCTGGAGAGGGCAAAAACAGCCTCCCCTCTGCCCTCCAGAAGGCCAGAAATCAGCTGGTCGCATGCCAACCTGACATAGGGCAATGCCTCGCATGTCCTCAGCTATGGCTTTGCGTGCCATCATGGGCATAGGGTATAATAACAGAGTCTCAAAAGCCTATCCAGGTTTCTCTTTGTAGCATATTATACTAAAGAAAATCAAGATTGGATTATCTTGAGTTTCTTATTATTTACTGAATGCCTTATGGATGTCAACTTCAATTAACTTTACTTCTTTCTCTGTGGGCTGTGTAATCCAGTGGTTCCCAACCTTTTTTTGCCATGCCCCACCTAAGCATCTCTAAAATCCTCACACACACACCCATATATAACTCTTATTATTGAAAAAGCGAACTACTCATGCGGAGCAAGCCTAAAAGGCCACTAACTAGGTTTAAACAAGGTCCCAATTGCCCCCATTAAAAATGAAATTGCCCCCCTGTGGGGCATGGCCCCCATGTTGGGAACCAGGGGTGTAATCTCTTGTCCAAGTCTCTCCTTAACATCTGTTTCATTTCTTGTCAAATGTCAGCTTTAAGTGCATTTATTTGGCTAATAAATAAATTGTGTGTGTGTGCTTTCTGCTTAACAAGTTCTTTATCAGTGTAATGGAAGAGCTAATCAATATTTTTCCAAATCATCATCAATCCACAACAATATCTGCTTATCCCAGATCCTTGGGGAGGACTCAGTAGGTGAATAAAAATGCCTAGAGATCATGGGATGGTCATATGTTGCCTCATTGGACGCTTCCCTTGTTGCTGACATAATGTTTTCTTATGAGCAATTTCTATTTTAGCAATGTTTTCAATTGCAAATCAAAACTCTTCCACAAAGCCATGCTAATATTTGCATAATAGATGTTTAGCTCCACGATAAGGAAGTCCTATTTGCCAAAGGGGCTTGTCATAAGACTTTTTATTATGCTTGAGGAAAAGTCCCCAGTTATCATATGGTGATAGTAAGTTGCACTGAAACAAACATATGGGGAATAGGTTAGAATGCCTGTCAGACTTTTGGGGAACAGAAACTCAGCATTTTTCTCATTGTGGGATTGTTGCTCCCAATCTGCTTATTTGTGGCTGCACATCTGTGAGTACCTTAATTGCTTGTATCTTCTGGTCCTTTAGAACTTGGTTTTATCACCACACCACCTCCGTTCTGAGTCTCATGAATCGAACTTGGGGAATTAGAAGCAAACTTTCCATAATTTTAACTACAGAAAATCATAGAAGGTGTTGAAATGCCAACAATGAAGGTTTGGAAATAGGCATGGTGGTTGGTTATGCACCAAGACACCAGTGCAAACAGTAGGTCTAAGGTAAATGTTGAGTTTGCACACTTATTTGCCTGTAGGTGAGAGATGAAGAGCATTGTATGTATGTTTGCATACCAAGTTGTAGAATCAAGAGGAAACTGTGAAGTGTGGCAATGTAATACAATGTAATGCAAGGTCAATGGAGCACTGCAAGTGGTATTCTCTATAACACTGAAATAAGTACGGTAAGTAAGAATTAATCTAGGTTTGGAACCTAAGCTGCCTCTGCTAATAAGGTGTTAATTATGTCAGGTCTCTAAATACTTCTGATCTTGAGAGTCAACAGTCTCGGGCATGGTGTTATTTCTGGGAAGTTTGGTGGTTTTTCACACAGGTGGGAATTAGTGCATGCAGGACCATGCATATTAGTGGAACATGATCCTAGCATGCTAGATCTATACCTGATGTTCTCTACATCACAATCCTCTGCAATCTCTTGGAACATGATATCCTATCACAAATTCTTATCTTTATGTTTTATTTATTTATACAAAAATAAATCACGGGGCTGGAAAGGACCTTGGAGGACTTTTAGTCCAATTATCTGTTCAAGGCAGAATTCCTTATATCATCCCAGACAAACCTTTTCTTGAAAGTCTCCAGCAACAGAGCAGGAGACAAGCTGTTTCATGGTTAATTGCTCTTACTGTTAGGAAATTTCTCCTCTACCTTTAACAAGCTTCCAGAAAAGAAGCCCATAAAGTGAATGTTGAATTGGCAAAGCTTTCTACACCATCACTTGCTGGATAAAAGATACATATATTTTACCTCATGATTCTTAACAAATGTATATTTTCTTTATGTACACTGAGAGCATATGCACCAAGACAAATTCCTTGTGTGTCCAATCCCACTTAGCCAATAAATAATTCTATTCTATTATCTTCTGTTTAGTTCTTCATAATGGGATTTAGGATTTCTGCTTGTTTAATTCTTAATAATGAAAATTCTCAAAATCACTATGGGGTAAGGGTATGAGAAATTAGGGATATTATATCTCAACATGTTCAAAGAGCTGTCAGCATCTGAAGCTGAGACTTGGCCTTGAAAACCCAATCCAGATCCACTTATAATCATTTATATTACATAGCAAAGTATAGCAATGCTATTTCTAAAAACCCAATACCCTAATTCATCATTCAGAGTTAGATTTATTAGAAACTTTGAGAAATAGAAATAGAATTCTTTACTCGGCAAGTGTGATTGGACACGCCAGGAATTTGTCTCTGGTGCATAAGCTCTTTGTGTACATCAGTGATAAATTATGATTCTAGTCGCCATAAAAATACATTAGTCATAAATCATAAGATACAACACTTAGTCATAGGATACTAAATAAGCAATCAATATAAATCATACTAGGATATTAAATAAATACTAACCTACCCAGACTTCATGTTCTGGGGAATCCAGTTTGTTTTCACAGAAGTTTGATTTACTTGGAGTTATATTGTGTTGTTTTTTTTGAGCAGTATATATAAAACACTTTTTCACATTTTTGTCACATATGAAAAAAGACCAGGGATAATTTTTTTTTGGAATGGTTTTTCTCTGTTCCATTTCATGAATACTATGAAAAAAAGCTGCCTTAGCATTCATTTTTTAGATTTATATTCCTTTTTACCATTTGGAACTCAAAGCATCATTTCCTCCCTTCCATTTATCCAAAATACTTCCATGAAGTAGGTAGAGTTTAGAGAAAATGGCTGGCCCCAATCCCCCAGCAAAGCAAAAGACCTGAAGCTGAATTTCTCTACTGTACTTCTAGTCTTTCAGGTTAATTGTCATACTCCCTCTCTGGTAGGGTATTTTTACACAGGTTTGTAATTCCAGAAGAGGAATCTTTTGACTTTTGAATATTCTGGCTATTTGGGGAATAGGGATTTATTCTTTAACTAATAGATTTTGTGACATGGCTGGTCATGAAATTTTCTTGGTCATAAAGAAAACTCTCACAGCCTCTAGCAGGTATGAAAATGGGAAGTCAGGCTTGCTCTATTTTCAACCACAGAAACTCAATGTAGCAGGTGACTTTGGTTCATTCCTCTTATCTTCACTCAGTCTAACTCACAAGGTGGTAAAAATTAGAGGAAGAGGCACCATGCAGTCCACTTTGAGTTCCTGAAAAAAAAGTAGCACATATATTTGATACATACATACATACATACATACATACATACATACATACATACATACATACATACATACATACATACAATTTATATAAATAATAATTTAATGTATTATTAATAAATACATAAATAAATTTATTAATTAAATCAATAAATTAATTTAATATATTTATTTAATTAATTAACATTTAATTAATACACAATAATTAATTCATTTTAATCACAGTTTTCAGTTTTTAATCACAAGATTCTCTTTGGGGCACATAACCTTGAGCTTCTTTTAGTCAAATGCATAATAATACAATTTTTATCGTAAACTGCCTCAAGTCACTTAGGTGAGACTGGCAGCATAAAAATGTGATAAAATACAAAAGGTAATACTATTACCGTAACTATTACTATTACCATAATAGCCTGTATTTTCATACTGACATTGCTATTATTATATCTTTGCTGTTTACATTTATTAGCCAGAGCATATTTATTACTTTAGAGTGCTATACTATTCTGTTTGCTTGTTCAATTTCCTTCCCAATTGTCATTCAAAAGTTCCTGCTGCGTATAAATTTTACTCTTCTGAATAAATCACAATATGTTTTAAAAAGTGGCAACTGGCTCTATATTAGAACAATTGAGGCTGTGAATTGAAGTAACCAAACGGAAGTGTAACAACTTTTTTATTCTGTTGATATACAGCAAACGACAGCTCCACAGCCAGTTTCCCTGGTGGTCTAGTGGTTAGGATTCGGCGCTCTCACCGCCGCGGCCCGGGTTCGATTCCCGGTCAGGGAAAGATTTTTTTTTCTTTCTCCTCAGCTATTTATTCACAATTAAATCTAATCCCCGAAAAGACTAAAGATATTTCCCCTGCCTAACGAGGAGTGGAAAGGCTTCGTTTCATTATTTCCCAGACTTTCAAGAATAAATTTGTTCTCTCCAGGTTTGGATTTCAAACTTCTTGTGTAACAGAGTTTTTACAATTTTCCAGGAAACTCATTAACTCCATGAAATTGATTAGACATTTTCTCAGACATATGATTTTAAGCTTTATACAGAGGGTTTCAAACATAGGAAACAATAGCCAGCCTAAATTAAAATTGTTCTTCCTCCGTTACTTGAAAGTAATGTTTTCTTACTTTGGCAATTTTAAGATATGTGGACTTCAACTCCCAGAATGCCTTTGGGACTCTGAGAACTCTGGTAATTGAAGTCCACGCATTTTAAAGTCGTTGAAGATGAGAAAGCAAGTTAATACAAAGCTTTCAAGTATTATCCTCTGCTCGCAGCATAACTAGGGGAAAAGAACAAAATTAGTTAATGGCCAAGCGGATATTTTGAATGTAAAATGAAAACCAAAAAAGCCTCTCTGATCATATAAACCATCATGTTATGTTATGTGTCTATTATCCTGTTATAGTTAGATACAGTATTAGAAAATGCCAGATTGGGCATTAAAGCTAAGCAGCCATTTTCATTTGTACAGTATTGCTTTTCAGAGCTCATACAAGGAGGATATACCCTTAAATGATATTTTATCTTATATATTATATAATTTATAAATTATTTTATGCCTTTTTAAGAGCTCTAGGTTCATGTATATATTATCTGTCCAAAGGAAATCCCAGTAAAAGTAATAATTGCCTGCCCGATAAAATCGGCTGGGCAGAATAGTATCTTGAGCTGAGTTAGTGTGAGGCACTTTCCTCAGGAAAGGCTCAGGGCCATGTATTGTCTGGAGAAGCAAGTTTCTGTATACTGTATACACATTTACTGTACCCGCTGAAGGATATATCATACCCCTCAGCCACATTGAGAGATTGTGACACCAATGCAAATATTTGCATTTTTTAAATGATTGGGGGGGGGGGGGAGAGATGAATTTGGCACGTTCTGAGTTTCTGTGCCGTAGGCCAGTTTTTGCTCAGTGTTAGCCTTAAATCTGACCCTGGATTTAAATAGTTGCATAGATTGATCTCTGTAACTTTTCCTCCTAAGGGACAAAGTCACAGCTGTTTCTTGCCTCTTTGCTTGCTTCAAATTAGGTTTGTAAAGGAGAACTTCTCCCAAGCAGCATTAAAGGTCAGTAAGGGGCGAGTACAAGTGCACTAGAGTGCCCTATTGCTCTCCTATATCTCCTATACCTTTCTTCTATTCCCATATCTCCTCTTCTATTCTTTCGTTGATATGTTCTATTACTATATCTTCTTTTCTATTCTTTCTTAGATATATTTTACTATGAGTATCTCCTCTATAACCTCCATCATGTATTTTACTATGTGTGTGTGTGTGTGTGTGTGTATATATATAATATATATATATACATACATACATACATACATACATACATACATACATACATACATACATACATACATACATACCCACTAAAACCCTCATTGTATATTGGACAAAAGAAATAAAAAATAAATAAATAAAGCAATTTATTTGAGTCCCCTTTGAATGCAGGCAAAAGTCATCCAGCTGAGGAGAGCTTTCATTTTGTGTAATAACTCTTGCTCAACACATAGAGGCGCCCAAATCCCTGGGAGCCCTAAGTCAACGAATTGAGAAAAACATATTTAGTGTTTAGTCTTTATTTTGTGACTCGTTAACTGATTGAGAGATGCAGAAAACATCTTTTTAAAAAAAATATTGAGAGTTTGAAAAAAAGCTGACACTTATGATATATACAAAATGAAAACAATACATAGAAAACAAAAAAACTGAACAAAAAAACTACAAGCACACACATGCATACATATATAATTACAGCATCTTACAACTCTGCATAATTAAACCTTATCCAAAGTTTTAAGTCTCCCTATTCAATAATAGCCATGGCAAGCAAAAATGTTGCAACCAAAATTTCTGCTTTTTGTGCTAGAATCATCCCAGGAAAAAAGGGTATTCAATATTTTCTTGTAAGCATGTGTACTAAGGCAGAAATAAAGGATAAATGAATGCAATGCACTGCACTGCAATTAAGTGCTCTATAGTTGCAACTGTTTCTCCATTACTTCATTTAAAAAGAAGCCTTCATAATACAACAGTATCCTGAAAGGCAGGAAGTCTTTTCTATGAAATTACCATTGTGTTGATGTTGCATGTGTTTTTCATGAGACCCAAGAAAAGCCATGATCAAATCCTAGTTGAAGAGATTCTCCATGAGGTTAATCAGGAAATTTCAAATTTTTTTAATGACTCCAGGTGTCAAAAATTGGGAATGAGAAGCATGGATTCACTGGAACCTTCATTGTGGTGGTTGGGACCATATTTATATTTTATTTCATCTTTTTATAAGAATATCTTTGTAAATGGATACAGCTTTTGTACATACTGCAATGTTATACCTGAAACCAGTGATGGGCTCCTACGGGAACGGTCAGGAATGCATTTCCGGTAGCAAAATTTGGAGCTCCACCCCAGAGCACCCAATTTGCACTGAAAGATGTTGAAACAAAATGCATAAGTCACAGCCACAGTGTGGTAGTAAAAATTTGGGTAGCCCATCACTGCCTGAAACCCAGGAAAAGCCAGTGATGGATGGTGATTAGAGTCAAATATGCATGGAGTTAATTGGGAAATAGAAATAACACTTTTAAAAAATTTAAACTGCTTTTTAATGCTTTCCCATTTTAATTTTTTGTGTTAAATTGTACTAATTGCACACTGCCTTTTAGTTCCTGGATATCCACAGTTCTTATAATTGCTTCCAGATTTTTATTGTATTTTTTTGTGCTTTAAAACATACTGTATATATATATACATATAATTCTTTATTGGCCAAGTGTGATTGGACACACAAGGAATTTTTCTTTGGTCCATATGCTCTCAGTGTACCTTCTGTGTCCAATCACACTTGGCCAATAAAAAATTCTGTGTGTGTGTGTGTGTGTGTGTGTGTGTGCATGGGTATATATATATGTGTGTATGTGTATAGTATTATAGTATATATATTTTAAAGCACACAAAAATACAATAAAAATCTGGAAGCAATTATAAGAACTGTGAATACCAACAAACTGATAAAAAAATTAAAAAAAGTTATATGCAATTTTAAAACTTTATGTAAGCAAGATAAAAACTAGATACACAGTTTATAGTAGCAAAACACCAATAAACCAGATTATAAAAAGCTTTCACTTGTGTGTATCATAATAATGCAATATAGGGAAGCAGCCTTTTCAAAATGCACAATCCCCACTATGTTGCCCATAAGGTTTGGGAGCTGTAGCAGGAGTAAGTAAACTTAGTCATAACCATATTAGGGCCACTCTTCCTCCAGCTGAAGTGTTTAAACTGTTTTCAAAAATACGCATTGCAAAGTCCATTAAAATAATCTCACAAGTTTTTAAGGCTTTTTGAGAAGTTTAGAAACTTTTAAGGTAGGTTAGATTAGCAAAGGCTAGATTTTTAATTCTTTGGTTGGAATAATAATATGAATACATACATGTATATACATGTATGTATATTCCTAGTATTATGAACAATGATGGCTATTATTATACCAATAATAATTTTATTTAGTAGTGATTTTTAAAGCCTAAGGTAGGTGTTCTCTTTTTTGATAGCAAAAAACGCAGTAAGTATCCTGAGAGCCATTTGCTGGATTTCTAATAAAAAATATTGGAATATTCCAGAAGGGGGCACACTAGTCCTATAATGCAAGCTTCTGATTTGCTGCCTCCTTGGAAAACCTGTGCATTTTTTTTCTTTCAAATCACATGGATATGGCATAGTAATGAAGGTTTCATTTTGGAACTGTGGAGGAATCAGGCTTCAGATTTAAAATAATTCATAAAATAAATATTGCATAAAAATAATAAGGCATATTTGTGATTAATGAATGTATTTTTGGAAATACAGTGTAAAGGAAATGTTGGTTGGCTATACCAGCCCTAATATATATTTTCTTTCCATTCCTCCAGTGAAGAACAGGGAATCTCTCTATTTTATTAACAGTACATAATCCGTGGTTATTACAATTATACTAAATTATAGGACTGTGTTATTCTAAGTCAGTGATGCTGAACCTATGGCATGGGTGCCACAGGTGGCACGTTGGAGCCATATCTGCTGGCACATGAGCCATTACTCTAGTTTAGCTCCAACGCGCATGTGTGTGGTGGCTAGCTTCTTTTTGGCTCACACAGAGGCTCTGGGATGGCACTTTTGGTTTCCAGAGAGCCTCCATGGGGATGGAGGAGGGTGTTTTTACCATCCCTCAGTTCCAGGGAAGCCTTTGGAGCCCAGGGAAGGCAAAACACAAGCCTACTGGGCCCATCAGAAGTTGGGAAACATGCTGTTTCTGGCCTCCTGAGGGCTTCCGGGGGAGATAGGGAAAGCTATTTCCGCCGTCCCCAAGCATTGATTTATGGGTGCGCATGCTCTTTCGGCACCTGAGGGGGGAAAAGGTTCACTATCACTGTTCTAAGTTCTTGGAGATCTCAGTGCCCAGTTAGGTCTCACAGAGTTGGCCTTCTCTGGGTCCCGTCAACTAAACAATGTCGTTTGGCGGGACCCAGGGGAAGAGCCTTCTCTGTGGCGGCCCTGACCCTTTGGAACCAACTCCCCCCAGATATCAGAGTTGCCCCCACCCTCCTTGCCTTTCGTAAACTCCTTAAAACCCACCTCTGTTGTCAGGCATGGGGGAATTGAGACTTTCCCTTCCCCCTAGGCTTATAAAATTTATGCATGGTATGTCTGTATGTATGATTGGTTTCTTAAATTGGGGTTTTTAAATTAACTTAAATATTAGATTTGTTTACATTGTCTTATTATTGTTGTTAGCCGGCCTGAGTCTACGGAGAGGGGCATCATACAAATCTGATAAATAAATAAATAAATAAATAAATAAATAAATAAATAAATAAAGAAAGAAAGAAAGAAAGAAAGAAAGAAAGAAAGAAAGAAAGAAAGGTCTTTTGGCTAGAAATAAGCAGATCATATCTTCACTGGTTAGTTATCTATACATAATAGTCAAGGCTTCCCCTGTCCAGTCGGGTCTGATTCTAGAGGAAGGTGCTCATTCCTAGCAGAGAGAGTCAGCGTTGTCCAAAGACACTTGTAGTCAACGTTGACCATAAACCAAGGCACACAAAAGGCTGTTACTTTCCCACTGAAGTGGTATCTATTTATCTGCTTCTATTTGCATGCTTCTGACCTGCTGGGTTGGCCAGTACCTGAGGCAGGAATGGGAGCTCACTCTATCATGTGGTACTTGAGTATCGATCTGCCAATATGCCAATCTTCCAGTTGGTAAGCCCAACATCTTATTTATTTTATTTGTTTGTTTGTTTGCTTGTCAAGTACGTATTGGTGGTATAGAAAGATATAACAATATTTATATACATGATACTAACAAAAGAGAAATATTAGGACAGGGGAGGGAAGGCACTCTGGTGCCCACCATGTCTCTTAGTTATCTAATTCTAAGCCCTGTAAAGATTGGCTTGATTCATAAGGGCCCCCCCTTTGAGGACTATTCAAAAACTACAAAGAGATTTGTAACAACATGTAGTCTTTAAGGTGCCGCTTTAGGTTTCTTGTTTTGTTTTGTTTTTGTTATAAAAGACTACCACAATGGCCATTTTGAACAATATAAAGTACCAGTTTTCTGATGAAAACTGGTACTTTACATTACAGTGATGGATAATCTTGAACATATGCCACTGCTTGACAACTTAACTAGCTACCAGTCCATTTCAGAAGACCATTCAAAGCACTAATGGTGCATTTCAAGCTACATGTGGCACAAATCCAAATCTGGAACTTATTAATTAATAATAGGCAGCACATTTTAACATGAGAAAACGTCTCAACTGGTTTTTGTATATCCAAAATCAGAGGAGGGGAATTTTTTTTAAAAAATAACACAACTTTAAGAAAGATTTGTGCTACAGAACCTTTCATTTTACAAATGAAACACAGCTGCAGATTTTCACATTAATAATGGGGGTATTCTTATTCTCAGAATAAGAGAAGTTTAGATTTTGGAAAACTGAAAGGATTCAAAAATACAACTGGCAATCTAGAAAGAGCATCTTGGTAAGTGTCAGATTGGCTTTTTAGTCAGTATTTTGGAGGTTTAGGCAATATCGATGTTTGATTTTGTTTCTGAAAAAAGAACTTTTGGCAATTACTGCTTTGAAACTTTAAAAAACAAAGCTCATAGCTATTGGCCACATTTTGTTGCAATATGTCAGATGCTTGATCCATGACATTTTGAATTAAAGAGTGAATTGGCTGACAGTGATAAAGTGTTGTGGACTGTGGCATCAGCTGGAATAAGCAACACTGGATTAAGGCAAGATCATGTCTTATTGTCAAAGTAATGCAAACCTATCTTCATTGCTATTTCAGTACAGTTTACTGCTTTGATGTCCCCAAAATACACTTACAGGTTTTTAGTGGAGGATTCTACCTAGAGCAGGATACCCTCTCTCTCTCACACACACATACACACACACACACCTACCTACCTACCTATAGTTTTTAGTGAAGCCCTTATATTTTATAAATACATACACTTGTAATTAAAGTGTATCTTTTGATAGTTTTAATAACTGCATAATGTTAGAATTTTATATATTTTTATCAAGTGCTTTGCAACTTTTTGAGATAGATTTCAGAGATGGCTTTTGTCCCATCAACCTGTTTCTGCTTACTGTTGTATCTTGATGCACTTCACTTTCAGAATTTACTCCTTTGCAAACAATTAAGAACGTAGACATGGTCTCTTTGTGGGGTTTGATTATCTAGGAGCAAGTTTATGAAGCTATCCTAAAAAATATAATCACTTTTCCTCAAGTGATCAAGTATTACTGCTTTTACTGCTCCGATCCAATCATAGGATATCTCATGCTTGCAAATCTATGTAGATTTTAATTTACTTTTTCCAGCCACATTCCAAATCCAATTGCTACAATCATCACCAAAGGGATCAGAGAGGACTCACAAGTCATTGCATTAGTGCTGATTTTAGAATATATTGCTTAGCTATAAAATGTCTGCCAAGTTTTTAATTTAGCGTTTTATTAAAAATCTACACTTTTATACAGCAAAGATGTGAAAACCATTATTATTAATATTCTGTCATGCTCACAATATGTGTGAAGGAAGATAGGCTCTTACTTCTAGCCAAATGTTCAGCATTACTATGAAGTCCCTTCAGGTACTAGATGTATATACATCTGTATATTTGTAACATTCCCTTCTTGATGTAGGCACATCCACAAGAGGCCAGGGCACACACTTATAGCACATTCAAATTTAATGACAACAGAACACAATAACAGAGTTGGAATAATAATAATAATAATAATAATAATAATAATAATAATAATAATAATTTATTAGATTTGTATGCCGCCCCTCTCCGAAGACTCAGGGCGGCTCACAACAAGCGATAAAACAATATTGTACAGGGTAGGGTTTTTGGAGGTCTTCTAGTTCAATCCCATGCTCAAACAGGAGACTATATACCAGATCTGGGCCAGGGGCGGCCCAGGGGCCGCATCCGGCCCACCCGCTATCTGTGACCGGTCCATGGAGGTCGGGGTCCACTGCAGTGCGAGGATGAAAGAGCTCATTGCGTCTGCCGGGACTCCTCTGGTTCCTGATTTCCTGATGAATCACGAGGAAAGCAGGAACCGGAGGAGTCCCGGCAGATGCGGTGAGCTCTTTCATCCTCGCACTGCAGTGGACCCCGACCTCTTACCGAGAGTGCCCGAGCACAGAAACCACGCGAACACTCCAGTGCAGTGACTGTGGTGCACCGTGTTGCCGTAAAGCAAACAATTAGGGGTCTGTAGAGTGGGTCTGGGTGTTTAGGTTAGGGTAGAACTGAATTAATTATATTAATCCGGCCCTCTAAAACCATCCCAATTTTTCATGCGGCCCCATGGCAAAATTAATTGCCCACCCCTGCTATATACCATTTGATACAAATAGCTGTCTAATATCTTCTTTAAAACCTCTTGCGGGAGCACCAACAGCTTCTGGAAACAAGTTAATTTTTCTGTCAGGAAATTTGTTCTTAACTTCTCGGTTGGTTCTTTCCTTGATCCGTTTCCATTCATTTCTTATCCTGCCTACAGGTGCTTTGGGGAGTAGGTTGACCCCCTCTTCTTTGTGGCAACCCCACAGATAATTCTACTACGTTTTCCATAATTCCTTCTGAACAGCTCTCTACTGTGCACTCTTGTTGCATGAAAATTCTACAGAAAAGTCTAACTACCTGGGAGAATCCTGGTGCCCACTTGCTTAGATATCTACAAATCCAGATCATCTAACTTGGAAGCAGTTTGAAAATCCCATTGCGAGGATTTTTTTTAAAAAAAATTCTTTTGTGACAAGCTCAACTGTAGAGGCGCATGAGAAATGAACACACATTTGTCTTTAACTGTGCGTAGGCATGAAAAGTGGAGATGCAAAATCAACAAAGCTGTTGTCTGTTTATATTACAGATGAATGTTGGGTAATGTCCAGTTGATTCAAACTTCTTCAAGTTTCATTGTGTATTTTTCTAAAGAGACCATTAAGCGTGTTGTTTCCCTTCTCCCACTGCCCAGCAAAGTTCGAGTTAAGCATGAGCTTAAATCTTACTCTTGCTAAGAAGGCTTTACATTATTTAATACTTGTTCAAGTCTTAGGTAACACTGATATTTCTCTGATTAAGTCTGTACATTTTTATACACCGTAAAATGGTTTGCACTATAAAAGGGCACTGCTTGGGAAACAAGCTTTCCATTGTTCTGTTCAAGTATTACTTTAAAAAAAAAAACTTAGTTCCTACTTGTGTTTTTGGGTATCCTTGGATTTCAACATAGTGTGAGAATTGGTCAATGTTGAGCAAGCTAATGCTTAGGTTTATTGCTAAGGTTGCTTCATATAATTGTCAGTGGCCAGCAAGCAATGAGTGTCATAATCCTTATATTTTTCAGAAAAGCACATTGTGGGTGAATAGTGATTTACTAGGGCGAGTCATCCATGTATGGTTGACCAGACCTTGGCAAGCAATACAGAAATATTTAAAGGTCATGTTAATTGGAGTAGACAAATACATTTTTCCTTCATGTCTGCTGCAGCCTGCAGCTATATTTTTTTGAATTTTATTTTTTTAAAGAAGGGTATCTTATTCATATCATTTTGTGCTTTTTTCAACAGATGTTTAAAAATTTGTTTTCACACTTATCCCTCAAGCAATTGAACAACTGTTGTAAAATCAATTAAAATATATGGCTCTAACAAGCTTGCACATATCTTTAGCTTCTGATTTCTATGTAACATTTACTGAGCAGAAGGAACAAAAACAAAAATATTTTATTTTACAGTTGATTAGTGCAATGTTGTGGTGATCAATTCACCTTCTCTAGTCTAATGGCTTTGAGTGCTGGGCAACTTTGCAAATTCCTAGTTACCTTGGCCATCTCTGATCCAAAACTTCATGATCTGATTTTTGGGCTGTTTAGGAGAAATAAAAGAACTAAAAGAACAGCAGACCCAACCAAATATTGTTTTGTGGAAGAGGAATAGATTTGTTGTTGCTTGCTTAATTTGGGAGTGCTTAGGAAAATGCATGAATCATGCACGCCAAACTTCATTATTTTCTTAACAATATACACACACACTGAATTCTTGATGGCAACTTATCTGCAAGTCCTAAGAATAATTGCTCATATTGGTTATCACTGCATTTTCATTTGTTCCAACCCAGGAAATATAGAATAGAATATAGTTCTTTATTGTCCAAGTTTGATTGGTTTCACAAGGAATTTATCTTTGGTGCATATACTGTACTCTTAGTCAGTGAAGGGCTACCAAAATTTTTACTACCACACTGTGGGCATGGTTTATGCAAGACGCCCTGCATTTTCTTTCAACACCTTTCAGTGCAAATCGGGTGCTCTGGAGTGGAGCTCCATTTCTGCTACCCCACTGCCTTTCCCCCCTGTCTGGGCAGCAGCCCACCCCTGCTCTCAGTGTACATAAAAGAAAATATACATTTGTCAAGTATGAGGAAGAAAACTATGTAAGCAGGCTATCAGGAAGAAAACTACGTAAGCGTCCCAGAATTGTTTACCTGTTATTAGTAAGATCAAACAGTCAGGCGGTAGGGAAAGCAAGTAGGATGCTTGGCTGCTTAGCTAGAGGTATAACAAGCAGGAAGAGGGAGATTATGATCCCGCTATATAGAATGCTGGTGAGACCACATTTGGAATACTGTGTTCAGTTCTGGAGACCTCACCTACAAAAAGATATTGACTGAATTTAAACATGCCTGGGATAAACACATATCCATCCTAAGATAAAATACAGAAAATAGTATAAGGGCAGACTAGATGGACCAGGAGGTCTTTTTCTGCCGTCAGACTTCTATGTTTCTATGTTTCTATGTTTCTAAACTTTGAAAATTGAACAGAATAGGAGCAGAATTTGGTTTAACTGAAGAAGCTACCAGTATTTGGAGGAGAATTAAGTTTGAAAATGATCCAAAGCAGTTCAGAAATTGCATTCTGATGGGCAGGCAATCTTAAAATTGTTCTGATTCAGAATGGAACATATGTAGCTGTGTGTTTCCCAATGTGCAAAGACACTACTGCATTTCACAGGAGAAAATATAGACTTCTCCTATGGTCATATCTGATGGACCATATCCATCAGATATGACCATATCTGAACCATAGGACCTTATCTGAAAGAATTCCAGAAACCATGTTTTACATGCCTTTCCTAACATTGAAAGAATGTTAGAAAATGATTTATTGGAAAGCGATTGTGTTTAGGGTTTGGACTCTGTCCATCCATTCATCAGCAGGATAACTACTAAGGTAAACAAGAACCAAATTCGGTGGGAAAAGACAATAAAAGCAAGATTGAATTCCAGTTCTTCCCTACGGAAGAGTGAATTGGGCAGCTGCTAAGAATATTACCAATTCCTCCATTCTAAGTCATTTTCCCTCTTCCTTGCTGGTCAGAGCACAGGCAGTTTTCTCTGCACTTCCCAGAACAGGGATTCAAACACAGATGCCACACACATCCATTCTCCTCCAATAGTCCTTGGGGAGAAGGTGTACATATATGTGTGCACACAGAAATCATTTTTGTTACATAAATGTCTATGAAGATTCTCAGTCATCCAGGTCACAGTTATATCAAAAGTATTTTTTTATTTTTGAAAAGGCACTTCGGTTGATATTCTTGAGAAGACATTTTGGTTCCTATCCATCATGGATAAAATCCCAAGTCACTACAACGGCTGTCAGAGTGTGAAGACTGCATGCAAAACACAATCTTTCCATCCCACCTCTCCTGTCAGAATCTATCATCCTCCCCCCACACACACACCAACTAAACTTTGCTGAAATCAGTCTACTTGACTTTTGCAAAATAAAAACTGTTTTTAATATTTTGTTACACAGAACAAAATACAGGCTGCTTCTGCTAATTGTGGGGGAAGATGTAGGGGTGGAAGGGATCCATAAGCCATATTCTTCTCCCATTCCCAATGTTTAAAAATGCCTGTCTCTTTCTAGGCAGTATATTCTTCCTATTAGATAAATTATTTTCTTTATCTAGAGTAGAAAATTGTAACGAATCCCAGCGGCCGATTAGGTCCCAGAGTTGGCCTTCTCTGGGTCCCGTCGACTAAACAATGTCAGTTGCCAGGGCCCAGGGAAAGAACCTTCTCTGTGGTGGCCCCGGCCCTCTGGAATCAACTCCCTCCAGAAATTCACCCCACCCCAAATTCACCTCACCCCACCCTCCTCGCCTTCCGTAAAATACTGAAGACTCACCTCTGTCGCCAGGCGTGGGGATAATCACCCCCCCTTGTTATGATTTCGACCTCTAGTGTATGATGGATTGGGTTGAATGTGTATGCTTGTGTAGTTGGGGATTTTATTATAATATTGGGTATGCTATAAATGTTTTATATTGGTTTTAATTTTTATTATTGGATTTGTAATGCATTGTATTATCATCATTTTGTGAGCCGCCCCGAGTCTTCAGAGAGGGGCGGCATACAAATCTAATAAATAATAATAATAATAATAATAATAATAATAATAATAATAATAATAGCAACAACAACAACAACAACCCCCTCATAGGTTCCAGAACAATTCCAAACAGCTGTACCCTGTATCCGCAATCATAAACTATTCTGGAATCTAAAATTCAGCAACATCTGGAGAATCAAAGGAAATTGAAAAATTCTGCAAAGAAACAATCCTTCCAGCCTCTCCTCACTATACTGTCAAAACATATCCTTACACACACACACTCATGCATCATCTGGTCACAACTGATGAAGCTTCTTATATGAGAAGCGAAACATTTTAATCTTCCTCAGGTAAAACAAATCAAGTTTCCTTTTGGGAAAAAAAAGCATCTTTGAGGCAACTATTCCCTGGATGACTGAGAATCTCCATAGGCATCTCGAGAATCAGTTCCTCACATGCTCTTGTGAAGTTGTCTATTTTGGGTTAAGATGAACTGCAAGTAAAATTACAGCCAGTGAAAGTATAGAAAGGTAATCTTTATTTCTGTCACTGACCAGTCATGTACTGAGATTATAATGAGATGAGATAAAAAAGCAAAGACAAACGATGAAACATAGACCATTTTCTTTTCTAATCCCTCCCAGAATTCCATAAATCAGTGCTTCTCAATTATTCTCTGTTACACCCGCCCCTCAGGAAGAAGTAAATATTTTGCACGCCCCCAATTCTCCGCCAAGACGATTGTTTGCAATATTCGGCAGGTTTTTGCTGAAAAAACTCAAGCAGCTTATCACCATGATTAGGGTGTAATTAAGTGACACCTTAATTTATTTGACTTCATGCTATCCACTGCCAACATTTTTAGTCACAGTAAACATACCGGTCTTTCCTTGTCTCCCACCGTAGTTACAGTGAAGCCAAGCGCTATATTTCCTCCTTTTAGCTTTCGGGAGATTTACGTTTGTCTCATTATCTCCGTCTCTCTCCTCCTTTCTTTTCATCCCTCTTAAATATTTTTCCATGGTGTCTCTTAAAGGCTTGTTATATGCACTTCATATCTCCTGCTCTGTGCTGTGTGCTATTGTTCGGTGCAAAAAATCTCTACTCCCTGCATTCCCCGGGGTCACATGCCCCTCTAGCATCACTCTGTGCCCCCCCCCTCAGAGGGGGCTACCCCACTATTTGAGAAGCACTGCCTTAAATGGGCTTAAAAAGCAGAATTACAGATTATTATTTCATGTGAAAACCTTTAATGTTGGAGCTACTCTATTTTATACCCATAGGCTGCAGGAAACATTTCTATAACTTTCTAGCACTTGGGAACCCTGACCTGGGTTCTTGAAATATATTTGTTTTCTTTTTTGATTGGCTAATCCAATGTTATAATATTATAATTATAAAGCAAATTATAATATTTTATATATTATATTATATATTATATTGTTTTGCTTGGCATGGCTACTCCTTTGCACACAGATGTAATTTTTTCAATGTAGACATTCTCAAGAGCTTGTTGTGAGCCACCCTGAGCCCGTAGAGAAGGGTGGCATAGAAATCTAATTAATAAAATAAAAAATAAATAAGAGCTGCCACTCAGCACATTAGGCTATGTCAAAATTTCAATCAGTATAAAGACAAGTGGAAGCTAGACTAAAAAGCAGTTCTAAACCAAGTGCTCCTCATGGGGCAGCCCTGGAATGAAGATAAGGACATGGGACGATGTAACAGAGGGAAACAGGATCAAATCCTCCTTAATTCAGATCAAGCTCCATTCAGCTATTTCCCCCAAGAAGAAAACTACTGTTATTAATGGTAGCAGCTTTTTTCAGAAGAGGAAAAATAGTTTTAAGGTAAACTAATATAGGAACAAAAGTTGCAGCCTAACATTATAACTTTCCCATTCCAGGTTATGATCACTGTAGTTTCCACTTGCATCAACAACTTAGCAAACATGCAATGCAATGGCCGATTGCGTGCTTATCACTTATTTAGCCCCAAGTTAGTATTGATTTGGATACTGAATTATGTTTAACATAATTTCACCACACATATACCCTGTTTTCAGCAAAATAAGACATCCCCTGTTAATAAGTCCAATCAGGCTTTTGAGTGCATGGCAATAAAGCCAAGAGTTAATTTCAGGCTTCAAAAAAATATAAGGCAGGGTCATATTTTCGGGGAATCACGAGTAAGAAACTAAACTGAATAGAACCTTAAGTGAGACTATGTGCACTTTTAGTTGTGTAACACAATGCAACCTTTCCAGGAAGCCACCACCATCTGGACTTGCATTGACTTTTAACACATTCAATTTCTTCCCTTTCACTGATCACATCAAGACAATATCTGGAAGTCAGTCAAAAAAAGACTTCATTTAATAAGTGATACATAAAACGTTTGCATAGAAAAAAGGGTTACCAAAATAATGAACAATCTGCCCCTCCTCCAACTAGGAACAGTATTTTTAAAACAAATATTTTAAAAGTACATTTGTATAATGTTTAACATTCTGTTTATTGCTTTCTCCACACAGCAGAGAAATGAAGTGCATAATACATGCTGTGCTTTCATTTAACTTGCCCTCCTCCCCCATCATTAACTCTAGCTCTTGAGTCAACGAATAAAAATACTTGTGTTATTTCACGTTTCTGTAATAATAATACAAAGCAAAACATTTTTATAGTACTGCTTGTATGGGTAGTTAAAAAATATATAACTTACATTTTCTGGATTGGGAACTGAACCCGTACAAAAAAAGAAAAGGGGGAAAAAAGGAAACTAAATGGCAGCAACAGAAATTAACCCAAAGACTCACATTTGCTGCTACCTACAACTCAGCCTTTGGCAGTCTAGTTCCTTCCAGATCTCTTAGAATAAAATTGTCCTAATTTTTCAGGTATGGTTACAGCCAGAGAGCCAAACTGAGCTCTAATGAAAGCCAGTTTTCAACCAGATATGATTGAATGGGGAAAAAATGGTCGAAGGGTAAAGTATTGTAGCTATTTAATCATACCGCTTTCTGTGACAAATAAAGGACTCTAATCTAAAGGAAGCAGTTTCCCAGCTTGCAAAAATGAACCAGACGTATCAGCTGTGACTTTATCAAAATGCATCAGTCTAGAACTGGTGGTCAACGTATGCACACTTAAGTATAATTTGACACCAATGGTTTTACAGAAAGTGCCAGGAAGCTTGTAATTTCTTTAACAACGCTAAAAGTTTAGTGCTTTTATCAGGATTACACTGCAGACATTTGATAGATCTGCACAACGAAGGTAAACTAGATGAGATTAAGTATATGCCATCTCAGCAATCTTGTTGTTCTTAAAATTCAACTCAAGTTAGTTTGGCGGGGTCCCACTGATGCTAAAGGGCTGCCACCTTGCAGAAGTATTTACTCAGAAATTGTATCCCTATTCTGGATCTTATTATCCGAATCCAAATTCTATTGTTTCCTCTCCAGCATCATTTTCATGCTTGCCTGGTGGTTTAGCCTTAAGAGAAAAAAAATGCAAAAGAAACACATATAAACACATTACCTATTCAGAACAGAACAGGCACTTAAGCGTTTAGGAAAGCGTTTGTTTTTCAGGAAGATTTTGTGAGCTATAATCCACCACTTCCCTGGCAAATAAACAATGCATAGCAAGAACATTAAGGCCGATACAGGATATCATTTGAAGACCACTGTCATCCAGGATTGAGGTCTGATTCAAACAAAGTAGAAAAACAACTCCATTCTGATGATTTGTATGGCAGAGTTGCTCTCACTCTCTTCTGTGTCTTGAGCATCCGTCTGGCTCCTAGAGCTGTTCATCACCTAAGCTTTGTGCAAGGGCTTTCTGTTAAAACTGCAGAAGGCCTTGGGAAGGAATCTAGAAAGCTCCAACTTCAGTACCCCAAGGTCGGTAGGGTTTAGTGTTTCTATTACTGCTGGGTTGCTGAGAGTTAGCAGTTGCCGAAACAGACAAAGGAGGGCTGATGGCTGCGGCAGCTGCCACTGCCGCCGCTGCGCTGGGGGGAAGCATTGGGAATGCTCCAGCGAAAGATAGAGGGAAACTCTGAGCCGCAGCCGCTGCCGCAGCATGCACAGTGGCAGAAAGCGAGAGGAGAGAGGTAGAAAGTGGTGGGACGCAAGGAGCAACGCTGCCCGCCGAGGGCACTCGGAGGGTAGAATCGGCATGGGCGAAAGTGGCGGTGAGAAGAGCCGAGCCATGGGAAGGCACCTCTGAGGCTGTGGCGAGTCTGCAAGGGGAGACGTCAGAGGGATGTAATCCATTCTGCTGCAATAAAGCCGTAGGGAGATGATGGAAAGCAGCCGCCCAATGGTGAGGGTGCAGAGGATGGTGATGGTGGGCCATGGACGAGGTCATGGCAGCCGCTTCCCTCTGAGAAGCACACGAGCTGAGATGGGAGACTAGCCGGACTCGTAGAGGGTCTGCCGTGTCCAGACCTTCCACAGAACTCAGGTATCTTGCCACTTCGGTTAAACATTCTCGAAACCCAATGCTAATGAAATCCATGGCCAGAGCATGAGCATCAAAATAACCTGGAACACAGAAGAAAAATGCACTTAACGATCAGATGCTTCCTTTGGTCTTTCTTGTAAAGCACAGCCTGGAATACATATGATAATTCTGAAATATGCTAGAGAAGATGGCCCGTAAATTAACTTGGTAAAGTTGTCATCTCAGGGATAATTTAAAAAAAAAAACCCTTTTAAAATCTAGACTGGAACTTCTATTATGATGCTTTTCACCTGTGACTTATAAAAGCCCATGTCTCCATGAAAACCTTACAAGTAATTGACAAGTAGTCTTTGACTTATAACGACAATTCATATTGCTCATTTGCTAATTTCTCACTGCCACATTTTTTAAATGAATCGCTGCAGTTATTAAATTAATAATAAGATTGTTATGGGAATCTCGTTTCTCATTGACTTTGCTTATCAGAACGTGGGAAAAGGTGATCACATGACCCAGGGGCACTGCAACCGTTGTAAATATGAGCCAGTTGCAAAGCACCCAAAATTTGATTACATAACGATGGAGATTCTGCAATGGTCATAAGTCACTTTTTTCAATGCTGTTGTAACTCTGAACAGTCACTAAATGAACTGGTGTAAGTCAAGAACTATGTTTATGTTTATTAGATTTGTATGCCACCCCTCTCCGTAGACTCGGGGCGGCTCACAACACAATAAAAACAGTTTATAACAAATCTAATAATGTACAATTTAAGATATTTTTAAAAAACCGTTATTAAACAGACATACATACAAGCATATCATACATAAATTGTATAGGCCCAGGGGAGATATTTCAGTTCCCCCATGCCTGACGACAGAGGTGGGTTTTAAGGAGTTTACGAAAGGCAAGGAGGGTAGGGGCAGTTCTAATCTCTGGGGGGAGCTGGTTCCAGAGAGTCGGGGCCGCCACAGAAAAGGCTCTTCCCCTGGGGCCCGCCAACCGACATTTTTTAGTTGCCGGGACCCGGAGAAGGCCCACTCTGTGGGACCTAATCGGTCGCTGGGATTCATGCGGCAGGAGGCGGTCTCGGAGATATTCTGGTCCAATGCCATGAAGGGCTTTAAAGGTCATAACCAACACTTTGAATTGTGACCGAAAATTGATCGGCAACCAATGCAGACTGCGGAGTGTTGGAGTAACTACCTATATGGAAAAGCTGGGCTGTAAAATCCTGCTCCTTATATTCACAGGGCTATTGAAAAGATACATGTGGGTATATGCGTATGTATGTATGTATGTATGTATGTATGTATGTACATAGGTACGTATGTATTTTGTTGTATTTATGTAATATATATTGGAGGTGGTGACCTTTTGAGAGCTGTATGCAATGAAATTTCATTTTAATGTATGGTTATCAGTGTACATTCAAAGTGACAACAAGATAAAACGACGGGAGATCACCAGTGCCTTGGGTACTCAGACAAAAGGTGGAACATCCCATGTTGCTGGACAGTGAAATGGGCAGAGTATAAATCTAATCAATAAATAAAACAAGTGCAAAGGCAATAAATACAAAGCCTCCACACTTATTCAGCTGTAGTTCAGATACAGTTTACAGAAGTACTCATGTCACTGGGCTATTTAAAAGGCATTGAGTTGTATTGGTTAAGGTGCTGGACCAAGATTAAGATGACACAGATGCAGGTTCAATCATAGTCCTGGAAGTTTACTGGATGAATTACAGGATGGTTCCTGTTAGGAAAAGTAGTGGAGTGCACTATAACCAAGAAAAACAAAATACCCATATCAATAAGAAGCTAAAATAAAAAAATATCCCTCTGGCAAAAAAACAAAAAAGGCTATGTAACCAACTTTAAAAACCACTACGAAAATATATGCCACCAAATAAAGACGGAATGCTTCAACTATCACAGCAAACAAGAGAAAAACCTTCTGTGCACCAAATCCAACCACGCCTTCTACAACTTTGTAAATAACAAACTCAAGGACTCGAGACCCACCCCACCACTAAAAGGACTCAACAACAAAGAATGCTGCAATGAAACAGTCAAAGCTAACAGTCAAGGCTAACCTCTTCAACAGATTCTTTGGCTCAGTCTTTGTAAAAAACAACGGCTCATGCCCCAAATTTCCTAGTCTTACCACAGATACTCCCAACGATTTAACAGAAATAGACTTCACTGAAGACAACATTGAAAAAGCACTATGCTGCCTAAAACCTTATCTATCAATTGGGCCTGATGGACTATGTTCATACTTCCTAAAAAAACTCTCCACAGCCATAGCTGGACCACTAAGCATAATCTTTGAAAAATCCTTCAGGACCAGTTCTCTACCACACCTATGGTTACTAGCCATGGTCACCCCCATCTTCAAAAAAGATTCCAGTCTAGTAGAAAACTATAGACCAATCTCTCTATGCTGTGTCACATGCAAAGTTATGGAGTCAATCATAAACCAATCCATTACCTTCCACCTAGAAATTAACAACCTACCCTCTAACAAGCAATTTGGTTTCAGAAAAAAATATCCTGTAACCTGCAACTCCTACACTGCAAAAACATATGGGCTCCACATCTTGATCAGGGCAAATCAATAGATGCAATTTACATTGATTTCTTTAAATCCTTTGACTCAGTGGTTCACGATAAACTACTTCTAACACTAAAATCCTACAGCATCTCTGAACCCTTACATGACTGGATAGCTGCAGTCTTATCAAACAGACAAGTGGTCAAAATAAGGAGCACCCTATCTAATCCTGTTCTTGTTAACAGAAGTGTACCCCAAGGCAGCGTACTAGGATCAACACTCTTCATACTCTATGTAAATGACCTTTGCGATCACATTAAAAGCAACTGCGTTCCTTTCACCAATAATGTAAAATTCTTCAACACCACTGATAACACTGCCACCTTCCAAAAAGACCTTGACTTTGTGTCAGAATGGTCAAACATCTGGCAACTCCAAATGTCAACCAACAAATGCTCTGTCCTACACATTTGGCAAAAAGAATCAGAACACCAAATACAAGCTGAATAGACAAGACCTTGCAGACAACCCTCACTCATATCAAATGACCTAAGTGCCAAAGCCCACTGCAACAACATCACCAAAAAGGCTTCAAGAGTTGTTAACCTAATCTTATGTAGCTTCTTCTCCGATAATATCGCACTACTGACCACAGCATACAAAACTTTTGCCAGACCAATCCTTGAATACAGCTCATCTGTCTGGAACCCACACTGCATTTCAGACATAAATACATTAGAAAGTATGCACTGATACTTTATGAGAAGAGCCCTCCACTCCTCTACTCGCAACAGAATATCTTACACAACCAGACTTGAAATTCTAGGCTTAGCAAGCTTAGAACTACATTGCCTTCAACAGGACCTACGCATAGCCCATAAAATTGTCTGCTATAATGTCCTTCCTGTCAACAAGTACTTCAGCTTCAAGCACACGAGTACACAACCGATACAAACCCAAACATGACTATAGAAAATACAACTTAAATGCAAACTCTTTAAAACACATCTCTGTCGTCAGGCATGGGGAAATTGATTCCCCTGGACCGTTCCGTTTTATGCATTGTTTGTATGAGATGTATGATTGCTTTTATATTAAGGGTTTTAAATTCTTTTAACTATTGGATTTGTGCTGTTTTTTTATTGTTGTGAGCCGCCCCGAGTCTTTGGAGAGGGGTGACATACAAATCTAATAAATAATAATAATAACAACAACAACAACTTCAGCAACCAAGTAGTTAATGCCAGGAACTCACTACCTGACTCTGTAGTTTCATCACCTAACCCCCAACACTTTACCCTTAGACTATCCATTGTTGACCTCACACAATTCCTAACAGGTCAGTAAGGGGTGTGCATAAGTGCATTAGCATGCCTACCGTCCCTGTCCTAATGTTTCCCTCTTATTAGTACCCATCTCAGGTATATAAACAGTGTTATATCTATGTATACTATCAATATGTACTTGACAAAATAAAATAAATAAAATAAAATACATGGTAGCTTGTGCTCTTGAAGGAACATTGGAATGTAAGAATCAAGTCAACTTACAATAGTTCATTTAGTGACCATTCAAAGTTAAAATGGCACTGAAAAAAGTAATTTATGACCATTTTTCACACTTATAGCCATTGCAATATCCCCATGGTCACATGATTGAAATTCAGACACTTGGCAACTGGTTTGTATGATCACTAACTTTAAAGACTTCAGTGGTTCACTTAACAACTATAGCAAGAAAGATTGTAAAATGGGGCAAAATTCACTTAACAAAGGTCTCATTTAACCACAGAAATTTTGCACTCAATTATGCTCATAACTCGAGGACCACCTATAATAACATTAATAACGATCATAATAATGATCGCTGTCTCTAGGCAATACCTAGAGACAGCAGAATGGAACAGAAAGAACTAGAGTTCATCACAAAATATGAAGACTTGTGAATAGCAGTAGAACAACTGTGGCAAAAGAAAGCAAAGATGGTGCCAAGAGTAAAGGGTGTGATTCCAATGCAACTGGAGCACCACTTGAAGGATGTTAGCTGTTCCAAGGGAAGCTGCCTTTTGTAGTTGATTGAGCTGATGTCATCAGCACTGATGACATCACCGTCAGTCAACCAGAAAAGGCAACCTCACTTGGAACAGCTAGCATCCTTCAACAATATCTTTAACACTTCCAAACGCCTGCCTATCCCAGATCCTTGGGAAGGACTCAATAGGTAGATAAAAATGCCAAATCCAATCTAAAATATTGGCTGATTATGTCAGCCATAATTAATAACAACAGTAGCAGCAACAAATACACAGCAAACACCACCACTACTAGAGGTAATAGATTATTTACTGACAAGGAGCTTTCCTCTGTAGTGATTGTTTCTTCATAATTCTAGACCTAAATAGCCAGGTCTGATAAATTTAGAAGTCCTGCTTCTTCCTTAGTGAACATTCCTCTAGAAAAGCATAATAACCAGTTTTTCTAAAAAATACCTTATGTTTTACTCATTTTAGCTGGGCTTGTAATCACTGTACACTGAAACAAATTACAGTAATACCTCGTCTTACGAACCTAATTGGTTCCAGGGGGAGGTTCGTAAGACAAAAAGTTCGTAAGACGAAACATTGTTTCCCATAGGAAACAATGTAAAATCCATTAATCCGTGCAGGGGGGAAAAAAACCCCGCAAAAAAATGCCGCCGCCCAGCTGTCACCTTTTAAAACAGCCGGGGGGCTTCCCAGCAGCCTCCTGAAGCCGAACGCCAAACCCGAACTTCCGGGTTCGGCGTTCGGGAGGCCTCCGAGAAGCACCCCAGCTGTTTTAAAAGGTGACAGCCGGGCTGCAGGGCTTCCCAGCGGCCTCCCGAACGCTGGACCCGGAAGTTCGGCAAAAGTTTGGGTTCGGGAGACCGCTGGGAAGCCACCCCGCCCGGCTGTCACCTTTTAAAACAGCAGGGGGGGCTTCCCAGCAGCCTCTCGAAGCCGAACGCCAAACCCGAACTCCCGGGTTCAGCGTTCGGGAGGCCTCCGAGAAGCCCCCCGGCTGTTTTAGAAGGTGACAGCCGGGCTGCGGGGCTTCCCAGTGGCCTCCCGAACGCCGAACCCGGAAGTTCGGGTTTGGCGTTCGGCTTCGGGAGGCTGCTGGGAAGCCCCCCGGCTGTTTTAAAAGGTGACATCCGAGCGGCGGGGCTTCCCAGCGGCCTCCCGAACCCGAACTTTTGCCAAACTTCCGGGTTCGGCGTTCGGGAGGCCGCTGGGAAGCCCCACCACCCGGCTGTCACCTTTTAAAACAGCCTGGGGGCTTCCCAGCAGCCTCCTGAACGCCAAACCCAGAAGTTCGGGTTTGGCGTTCGTAAGACGAAAAAAGTTCGTAAGAAGAGGCAAAAATTTTCTGAACCCCGGGTTCGTATTTCGGGTTGTCCGTAAGACGAGGGGTTCGTATCTTGAGGTACCACTGTATATTACTATTAAATAATGCAATTTTTGCAATCATTATTACTGTCATCTAAAAGGCATTCATATGTTATATTACCATGATGGGAAACCTATTGCATATGTGCCGGAAGTGGCACACCGAGCCATCTATCCAGGCACATGGAGCCACCATCCATTGCTCTTCCAGGTTCCAGAGCACTAGCCAGCTGGTCTTCACTCATGCCGGAGCACCAGAAACCAAAAGAACAGTCACCCATTGCACATGCACTCACCAGAAAGAGGATCCTTCTGTTTCCGGTGTGAGCATGCGCACTGGCCACTTGGCCTGGTATCTGGTGCGCATGCGTGCAAAGAACAGCTCATGCCTGAAGACCCAGAGACAGGATCCCGGCTGTTCTCGGTGGCTGGAACCATGGGGATTTCTCTTCCAGCATCCTAGGCCTAAGTGAGAACCACCACCCCAGGGGGGATTTCTTCTCCAGCATCCTGGGCATAAGCGAGAAACCCCCCACTCCAGCCACTGAGAAAAAGCAACACTGCCAAAGCAGCAGAGTCTGTGCCAAAGAAACATCTGTAAGATGTGCCAGCCGTGAAGTGGGTGCACTCCCTTAGGACAAGGTGGGGGGCTGGCGCTGGCTTGTTCTCAGTGGCTGGAAGGGGAAGGATTTCTCCTCCAGCATCCTGGGCAAAAGCGAGAACCCCCCCTTTCAGCCACTGAGAACAAGCAATGCTGCCGAAGGAGTGGAATCTGTGCCAAAGGAATGTCTGTAAGATGTGACAGCCGGGAAGTGGGTATGCTTCCTTAGGACAAGGGGTGGGAGAGGGGGCTGGCACTGGCTTGTTCTCGGTGGCTAGGGGGGCGGTTCTCCTCCAGCATCCCAGGCACAAGTGAGAAATCCTCCCCCATTCCAGCCACTGCCCTGCTGTTCTCCTGAGGCTGCACAGTGGTTCTCACCCTGCTGCTTGTGCCCGGAATGCTACAGGAGAAATGCCACCCCCTTCCAGCCACTGAGAACAAGCAACACTACTGAAGGAGTGGAGTCCATGCCAAAGGAATGTCTGTGAAACGTGATGATCGGGAAGTGGGTGCACTCCCTTGGGAGAAAGGGTGAGAGCGGAGGCTGCGCTGGTTTGTTCTTGGTGGCTAGAAGGGAGCGGGTTTCTCCTGCAGCATCTCAGGCCCAAGCAGCAGGGCAATAACCACTACACAGCTCCAGGAGAGCAACAGGGCAGGATTGCTGGTTCTTGGTGGCTGGAAGGGGTGGGATTTCTCGTTTATGCCCGGGATGCTGGAGGAAAAATCCTTCCCCTTCCCTCCACTGAGAATCCTTCCCCTAGCCACATTGGACTTCTAGGAATTCAAGTGGCACTAAATGAAAAGAAACACAGTAACCAAGCGTAATTGGGGGCAAGCAAGTCATCCAGGTTCAATACCAAAGGAGAAAAAGAAGAATTGGGAATCCTCGTGCATCCTAATTTGGCATGAGCCTAAAGTGGTCCATTGGGACAAGGAAAGTGAGGCACTAGAAGAGCAGCAGCAGCTGAACGGGGACGGCCAAGAGTGATGGTCCGGGTTGGCTGCATGGGGCAGCAGGGTGGGAAGGCAGACCATTCGTGCCAGCAAAAGTTTGATCCAAAATGGGGTGTGGGGCGCATGCGCAGTGGACATGCACATGTACAGCGTGGAATGCGTGCAGTGTGGTATGCATGTGTGTGGGTGCATCTGGGTGTGTGCGCGTGCATATGCGGCACATATTGCATTATGGGTTCTGGTATGTAGGAGTGCTGGGGCGCGCACGAGCACATACTTTTGGCATACAGTGACAAAAAGATTCACCATCACTGGCGTACAGGATCATAGATCCCTCCCTACAGAATCATACCGTGTTTCCCCGAAAATAAGACACTGTCTTATATTAATTTTTGCTCCAAACGTTGTGCTACGTCTTATTTTCGGGGGTTGCCTTATATTTCTCAAATAAGACAAATTCACAGGCAGAAAAGCTGACACCCCCAAAGAAAGTGTACTGTATGGTACACTGATTATGGTACGGTACCTGTCAGTATGGCACACACACACACAAACGCCAGCACTTATATGGTACAACAGTATACTCCTGCTATTGCAGCTTCCGGCCACCAGAGGAACTACAGTCTACGCACTGTAGTGGAGACTGTAATGGCGGTGAGACAGCAGCAGACTGTGTCTGCTATACTGGACGGTACAAAGTGACGGAAGGGGCCAGCAGGGGACGCCACATTATTACGGTACCGCTATGAACAGCTTTGAATGGTACCGTAGGTTTTTCCACTGTACCGTATGTAAACTTGACTATGCTTTATTTTCAGGGGGTGCCTTATATTAGCAAATTCTGCAAAACCTCTGACATGCCTTACTTTCGGGGTACGTCTTATTTTCGGGGAAACACGGTACTTCTCTCCCTAGAAATACTAAAGAAATAAATTTAAAAAAACAATTTCTTTCAAACCCTCCTGTTTTTATATCTTAAACATGCTCGGAAGTTAGACTAATGGAATTTCAAATACATATACCACGTGCTATCCGTGGGAAAAAGAGCCCAATAAGATCATAAATGGTAAATGGAAACTAGCAGTACAATTCTTTGCAGCCATTTATGTTAGCAAGGATAGAAATCACATGAACGGCCTGATGAATAGCCATGTTTTCTAGAAATTAATTCCTGATAAAATGATTTTTGCTTAGTCTGATGTAATTCATAAATCCCCCTTCTTCACAGACAAGCTACATAAGAAAATATAATTATCTTGAAAATACCCAGTTTTAGAAACACGGTAAACATTGCACAGAGATGATGCATTCTTTATGCAAATTGTCAAAAGAATCACCGAAGCATATCTCCTTTGCGTGTATTAGTTTTGCCCCCAGTCTACATAAGATTTGATTAACCCTTATGGAAAACAAGACAGGATTATGGCATAGAGAGATATAATTGCAGCAATCAATCTGATCAAGTCCTGATCCACGAATCAACACCATCATCGCATCATATTATCTGGAGTGTTCAAAACACCTCGTGTATTTAATTTTTTTAGTGTTTAAATAGTTTCAAAACAGTTCTCTAAATCCACACAAACCCACATTCTGTATGTACTACATTCCCAATTCCACAAGAGAAACGTGTCAGCCCACAAAAAAAGTCAGCACCTAGAGTGGATCTCCCCCCCACCTTTTCCCACTAATATTGAGTTTCCTCTTTAGCTAACCCACACCCAGAAGATGCAAACTTAGATGTTGTTCTGGTTGTGTATGGCGCAGTCTAATTTTTCATGGAAAACATTCTTTCTAGAACAAAGGGCAATGCATAAACAATACGGAAAGTTTCCTCTGGATCCACTTCCCGTGGTATAGCAACTGCATAATGAATCTTAAATTTGGTTTTGTTTCATGGCTCACAATAGTGGCCGCAGCCCTCTTTGTTTATGTTTGGGGTATTTGTTTTGTCTCTCTTGTGCCGATTGCTGTGCTCTTTGGAAACCCCAAACAGATCTCTGACTGGACTGCCTCTGAATGGAGCCTTTACTCTCCCACAGTGTTATGAAAGCCAACACAAGCTCAGGGTCAAGGGCTCCTTTTGTGCCAGTAGTTCTTTCCCACGAGTTCAACCCTGCCTCAAGCACCAATTTCCACTCCTTTAATGTAGAACTGCCAGGGGGGGTTTGCAAAGGTTTCCCCTGCTCACATTAGAAAATCAGTTCCTTACCTTTCCCGCCTGTCGCCTGGAGCATCTTCAAATGATCCACCGTCATTTGCAGGATTTCTGCTTTTTCTAATTTGGCAGATCCCTTTGAGATAAGAGGCACAAACAATAAAGGCTTAAAAGTACTGTGTGCTTTGATTTGCTATCCTCCCTTTTGAGCTCCATCTTATGGTTTCAATTTTCCCAACCATTAGAGCATTCTCAGTTTAATTCTTCTACTGAGCATCTGTAGTCCAGACTTTACTGTTACACACAAGCACTATAGATCACGCTGCATAATGTGACATATATAATACATGTGCTTCTATGGAACGTGGAAAAGCATATGCAATGGTAATCAAGAGTATAGAACTACATAGCTCAATATCAAACTCAGCAGAATAAGCGTATAACACTACTGAAAACATTTGCAAAATACTCTATGGATTCTTTGTCACAGTGGTTCTCAACCTGGGGGTCGGGACCCCTTTGGGGGTCGAACGACTGTTTCACAGGCGTCATCTAAGTCCATGGAAAAGACAAACTTCCCATAGTGTTAGGAACTAAAGCTTCTATTCTGGCACCTTGGAACATATTTTTACAATCTGACCAATCAGGCGTTTACAGTGGAGGTGTCCCTGCCAATGAGCTTAAAGTTCTGCCGGGAGAATTGGTGCTAGATGTTTGGTTGGGGGTCACAACAACATGAGGAACTGTATTAAGGGGTCACGGCATTAGAAAGGTTGAGAACCACTGATTTATAAGGTATGAAACAAATGGAAACTGCCTAAACTATGGCAATCTTCCCAGGTGCAGGAAAACTTCACACCGAATAGGGCCCAATTATCAGTTCTGATGATTTTCAGCTCCATGAACAGCAAAACCAAAGCTAGTTTTATTGATTCACTGTCATTTTAAAAAAAAATGTGCAAATATCGGAACGCTGGTCATTTGAATCTATAGTATGGTGAAATGCCTTGTTTTTAGGTCTAGCCTAACCTTGTTTTCTGTTTGGGCAGAGAATCAGTTCAAAGTTCTGATGAATCTGTTTCCATATTAGCCAACTGTCCCTGAGAGTGATGGCAGATTAACAGTTGTCACAATCAGGGGCATGTGTGACAGGCGCCCAGCATTTTGTTTTTACTTACAATAGACACAAAAAAGAGGAGGGTCTCTTATGGCATGGTTGTGGCCTACCATTCATTTTTATATCCTCCCCCAGCTGCAGATGAATATAGACATGAGGATAAGTTTAACAATCCCTAACACCCAATAGTGTTTAATCTATAATTAATTATCTTTTCATATATATTCAGGTTTAAATAAATTGGTCTCTTAGAAATAATATTTGGCCTTTTTCCTACTGCTGATATTAAGTGTTATCCAGCATCCCTGAGCCAGCAAATTGCAATACCCATTTCCAAACAATTTTTTCAGTAATCATGAATAACAAATCACAAGTCCGGTTTTATATACCACACGGGCTCTTATTGGAGAAACACACTTGAAGCACCAGGACCCAAACGGGAGAAACACACTTGAAGCACCAGGACCCAATTAAGCATGTCTCATTCATAGCATAAAATGATGGGACATCTTGGTAACATAAGCAAGAAAAGGTAATGTCTTGGCATATTTTTCTGCTGATCATGTACAAGTTAGAAAAACCTTTAATCATTTTCTCCCTGCTTAAACATACAAATAACTGAATACCCCCCTAATATGTTTTAAATATAAATAACAACTTAGTATAACATTAGTTAAGAAACTGGTTCTAAATAACTCATTCTCGTTAGTGCTAATGCCATTTAAAATTCCTTCTTTTTATTAACTATCCAGTATCTTTTGCTGTCTCATTTTATTGCATAATTCCATAAAGTTTGAGTTAAACTAGTAACTTTCTCTTTTAAATGCAAATGGAAATAATACAAGCTTGAAAATGAATAGTCAAGTAATACCACCAATACATAATAGACATGCAACATTTCTTCGGTTGAGATTACACCAACTTTCCACAGCAATACCATTAAAATAATAAATAACAGCCATTTTAGATTAAGATAAAGCAACTATAATGATCTGACTATAAGATAAAGCAACTATAATGACCAACTATAATAGTCATTTAAAAATTGATTTCAAACTGGTCTTATTTACACTGATTTTTACTGTTATGAAGGGTGTCCACATGTACACATGCGTGCTGGTATTAAAATTGTTTTCTAAAATTTAATTCACTCTATAGTCCTCAAATTGCATTTTGTCCTCTTCCCGATATTAATCTTTTTCATTATAGTGCAGAATTATAATTACTTGTTTCAGAGTAGTTTCCTAGGTCTCTGAAAGCCTTGTGTTACAATGGTTGTGATTTTCTAAAAGTAAATAATTTATTGTAATTAATAACTGTTGGCTCTTGTCCTGGCTTCTTTGAATGGCCAAAAACACCTCCAAAATAGACCCCTTTGCAAATTGCTCAAGATAAAGCATGGCCTTTACTTATTTGTTGTTAATTTTTTTACATTATGCTATAATTAATTTATTATCTCATATCTATATTCTGTTTACAATCTGTTCTCTAACCCTAGAATAAGCCATCACTTTCTACTTGAGTCAAAGAACACAGAGAGGAAGTGATCTGAGGCCTAAGCCACAATATTTATTGTATTTTTACTGGTACAGCTTTCTTAATGGGGCATCACTTCCCTTACAAAGTGAGGTGGTAAAAGCCAACGGTAATTGAACTAAAATGCCAACAGTAACTGAACTAAAATGGGATCAACTGGAAAAATAATCGGAAGAGCCCACCATGGTTGTGACTTTTCCAGAAGTATATCAAAATTATTTATTATTTATTAGATTTGTATGCCGCCCCTCTCCAAGGACTCTGAAGAATTAGATATAAACATTGATATAAAAGAAAATGTAAATGCCCTGGAACAATGAATACAAAGGATGCTCATTGGATACAAAAATGTTAAAAGCTATTTGCTACAGAAAAGTTGTAGCAAATGAAATTGAGTGGAGTATACAGTATTGAATACCTGGTTGAACTGAAAGCCCTAAAAGCAGGATGCAAGTTCTTACTGATACTAAGTTACTTACAATGTAAAATTCATGCTTGCTCACTAATAATCTCTGGTAAGTGTTCTGAACTGAAACAAAAATATTCCTAACAGTAGTTTATATTTTCCTAGATACCCTTGCAGCTTTAAAGTGTAAGGTATACATTTCTTAAAATATCTGTCCCTAACCTACTACCTTCTAAATATCTCAGAATACGAGTCTACAATCTCTGCCTAGCATAACAAATGAAACAGATTTGAAATCTATCATTAAACATGTATTACAAAACTTTCACAGACCTTTATGCTGTAAATTATCTAGTGATAGATTTCTAAATAGTTGAAGCTGCTGATTTATTGAATCCTCTATTTTTGAGATTCCAGACATAACCAGAATTGGACTATGTACCCAAAACTTCTTAACCTATTATTGAAAATTACAATACTTAAGAAATAATTATTTTCTTTACTTCACAAACTTATATTTATTTTATTTTCTAACATGTAGTATAAATTATTCCTGCTGTCTAAGCTGATTCAGGATCCAACCCTAGATCTGGAGTGAATGTTTCACCTCTTCTCATCTCTTCAACTTGTACAGTTTTTGGCTAATTGTCAATTATTTGGGGAATAGAGCGGATGGCAGAGGGATGAATAAAATTTGTCTCTCAAATCCAAAGTTATTTCATTCCTTACAATAATTAGGACTTCAGAAAAAAATCTTCATCATGAACAATTATAATTTTTAATTGGTACTTATATTTTTGAAGAAAGGTACATGGTATTTAAAAATTAAAGGCTGAAATGTGTTCCTACAGATTGCCTCAGTTTTTGTAAAATGCCCTGAACTAATTATTTTTAAGGGTTTTTTTTTAAGGTAAAGATAAAACTGTGCAAAACAAAGTTAAACATTTTATTTACCATCCTGCCATCATGTATCTTTCAAATCAGTATGTTCACATAATAGGGAAAAATATTTACTTTGTTTTATTGCTGGGACAATTCTGAAAGTAGAATATTAGTCCGCTTTCATGTGAACCTTTTGGGAAAATTTCCATTTAACATATTGGTTTTGGGTCATTTCAAATATACTGTACCATGAGTAACACACATTACATCAGAATTTTTTCATATACCCTTTTAAAAATCCAGCCAAATATAATGACTCTAAAAATACCAACTGGGCTAGACAAATTAATGGGAAAAATACAATGTTACTGCAGAATTTATACAGAAGACATCTTGTCAAATGTTTAAAACTTTACCAGTTAAAATAATAGGAAGAGTTACAGAAAATCACCACCCATCCACCCAGAAACACCCCCCCCCCCCCCAGAAAACAGAATAGGCATTCTTGCTCAAAGGAGTAGTGAATAATAGAATGAAAATATTTTTCAGCTTTGCGGAGAATTTGCCACAACAGGACATTTTATTGAAATGTCTGCTCTGCCAGATTGGGCACATCCAGTCTTTCATGAGCTCTATGAAAGACACAACAAAATGACATACAGGTTTATTGTATTGTTTATTTGTTATGCTTACTTGTTTTTCAAAGGCAGTTGGTACAAGTCGCCTCAGTTCGGATAAACTGTTATTTATACGATCACGGCGCCTTTTCTCTATAATCTATTCCAATAAAAACAAAAAGCATATGCGTACTTAAGCATTAAAACTAAACGAAGATCAAATATTTACATAACTGCAAATGTTACAGTACAAATACACTGGAAGGAATTCCTTACCCCTCTTCTTTTTTTCCTGGCCATAATCTGAGATGTTGTGGTAGGAGAATTTGACCGGATCACAGAACTGGCAGTAGGCCTAAGGAAAAAATGAAAAATGCATGTCAGGTACTGGATCCCATTGGTGCATTTTTTTTCTTACAAAGAGTTAATCTCTTCCCACCTTCCGAATGAATCCTTTAGCCCAAGCTGAAAACAATATAAATACAAGTTTAAACAATTCTCCTTCAATTTCTTTTTAAGTATCAAGCCACAAAGTATATTTTAAAAAATTGTTTCAGGCAGTGATTAGGAGAGATCATTAAGTAATAATTAAACTGATGATCATATACCTAAAAAACCCCTAGTATTAAAATTCTGAACATGAGTATACAGTACTGTATTCCAAGTTACTGCTGACAATGAGTTTTGTATTAGGACACAGTTACTTGAATCCAAAATCCATGTGCCTCCTTTCATCTCCGAATGGCACATGTATGGCAGAAATAATAAAAATGTTTATTTACAAAATACATGTATGGTATATAAAAATCATGGCCTCAGAAAAATAGCGTCCTGTTCTGTATATTTTACAGAACATTTTAACCACAGCAAAATATATAATCAAAAGCAAGGCATTTTTTGACATAAATTAGATCCAGGTATAAAAGGTTGGGAACAGTTGGGAACAGGACCATGTAGAAATCAGAACATTTCAATAAAATTTATGGAACTTATTTTTCAATTTACACATGTCCAGGCATAAATTCTGCATTATAATGAGTATGTGAAATTACCGGTAGTTTGCAAATGTAAAGATACAATAAATGTAAAGTGCACAATTTTTTGTAATTTATCTATTTAGAGAATACTATAAACTCTTATGCTCGATTTATCATATCCTAATGGACACTCTATTATTTTTCTTATTCATTTAGCACAGCTTCTTTTTTGGTTTTATTCAAACAGTTATACTGACTAGAATTAAATTTTCCCTAAGGCAAAGATCTTTAATCTACTTTCATTTACCTTCTGACTTTTAAGACTACTCTAAACTGGGTATAAGATTTTCATAAAGAAACTTAATTAAAACTAATTGTTCAGTTAATCTGCACTAGCTAATTTGCTGTGATCAGGTGTGAGTTACTAACCTGTGTATTACATGTAATTATACGAGCTAACATTAATTGCCTGATGCCCTGAAGCAAGGAATCAATAAAGATTCATTTTAAATGCCTTATGAAAGTCAATTTAGATTCACTACATAGTATTAGACAATGATCTACAAATGGAAAACAATATTATCTCAGCAAACTCAGGAAAAATACTACTTACCAGCTGAAGAAAAAATAAAACTGATTTCATAACCAACTACATATAATTTTACTATTACTGTATAGGCCTACAATGCTACAGGCATAAAGTACAATACTTTTAAATTTTTACTAGTTTTAAACAAAATAAAGGAAACATGACCCCTTTTTCTTTTGTGTTGTGAGCTGCTCCGAGTCTCTGGAGAGGGGCGGCATACAAATCTAATAAATAATAATAATAACTTGTGATATTTTAATGTCTGTAGTTGAAAAATCAACTAAAATTCCAAGGTTGACTGAGAGCACTCTTGTAAGCACATCTTACTGTGTCTTAATAAGTGCCTTTCTTCAATCACTGTATCATAGATATCTCAGTCTAAGGACTGTTAGACAAGCAGAAGAACATCATGCAGTGATAAAAGAGTTGAAACGTGCCTTGTTCCATCTGTCTAAACAGTATCCCTCTTATTGTAAGTAAAATTGATTGATTGATTGATTGATTGATTAGATTTCTAGGCCGCCCTTCTTCGGAGTCTCAGGGCAGCTTACAACATAAAATGGATACATACAAAGAGACAATAGAAATTGGAAATTAAAACTAAGAGTTTAAAACTAAATCCTTTAAACATGCTAAAAGCTAATTTACCAAACCTAAAAACCCATTTCATTTAGAACCATTCAATCACAATTCATCCCAGACTCGGTCATAACTTGGGCTGGAACAAAGTGTCTATATTCAACAGCCCCAAGCCTGCCAACAAAAATGTGTCTTTAACATCTTCCGAAAGGCCAGGAGAGTGGAAGCAGTGCAAATTTCCAGGGGGGAGTTGAAAATATAATGAGGCTCATCTAATAACTGAATCTCTTCATTTTCTCTTGAATTTCTTACCACCCATCCTTTCCAGAAGATAAACCCAGAATGCTTCCAGCCATACAGCTCCAACTACTGTCAGTCAAAGGGCACTGTGGAGCAAACCACTGGATGCTACGTAACAGAAAGATGGAAAGGGCAGTTGAAAAACAAATTGTCTAAAAAACAGAATATAAAAATCTGGACTGCCTGAAGTCAGCTTTATAAAGCACCTTCTGGCAATGTGGCTTCTAATACATCCTCTTACTTCTCAAGTCCACGTGTAGAAATTCCAATACACCCTTCTCAGTTCTCAAGTCCACATGTAGAAATTCCAGCAATGCACCTCACATAAGGTTTACAAGATACAAATTCAAATCCAAGGGCATTTTATGACATCATCTAGTAACCCCACGACAGAGCAGCCTTGTTACAGGACCTTGCAGAATAGCATCTACTCATTCTCTTGCTATCTCTGAAGATGTTCACTGCCTTCCAGTGTTACTCTCTCTATTTGCTTTTTTCTCTTTACTATGCTCCGAAATAAAAGCCATAGCTTCTTCTTTTTCTAATACTACAGCTACGATTAAAAACTATTGCTACCCGCCTTTCTTCTTCTTCCTCTGCCCAAGCAACAATCTCATTATACAGGTCACGGTGAACATCTGCATTTGGAAAGACGGCACCATAAGTGAAAATATTAGTCCAAGTATCCTGCTCAAAAAAATAAAGGGAACACTCAAATAACACATCCTAGATCTGAATGGATGAAATATTCTCATGGAATACTTTGTTCTGTACAAAGGTTCAATGTGCACAACAACACGTGAAATTGATTGTCAATCAGTGTTGCTTCCTAAGTGGACAGCTTGATTTCACAGAAGTTTGATTTACTTGGAGTTAAATTGTTATATTGTTTAAGTGTTCCCTCTATTTTTTTGAGCAGTGTATAAAGAAAGAAGTAAGCATAAAACTTATGAGGAAAGACTTAATGAACTCAATCTGTATAGTCTGGAGGACAGAAGGGAAAAGGGGGGGGGCATGACCGAAACATTTAAGTATGTTAAAGGGTTAAATAAGGTTCAGGAGGGAAGTGTTTTTAATAGGAAAGTGAACCCAAGAACAAGGGGGGCACAATCTGAGGTTAGTTGGCAGAAAGATCAGAAGCAACGCGAGAAAATATTATTTTACTGGAAAAGTAGTAGATGCTTGGAACAAACTTCCAGCAGAGGTGGTTGGTATCAGAATTTAAACATGCCTGGGATAAGCATATATCCATCCTAAGATAAAATACAGGAAATAGTATAAGGGCAGACTAGATCAGTGTTTCCCAACCATGTCAAGTTGAAGATATTTGGACTTCAACTCCCAGAATTCCCCAGCCAGCGAATTCTGGGAGTTGAAGTCCAAATATCTTCATGTTGACAAGGTTGGGAAACACTGGACTAGATGGACCATGAGGTCTTTTTCTGCCGTCAATCTTCTATGTTTTTAAGTGGCTATCTTAACGTAGGAGCCATGAAGTCAGAACACAGCAACACGCAGAGCCCAGTGGATGAAGACAAGAAGGGATTCTGAGTTAGTCCCTGTCCCAAACATCCCGCAGGGCACAGCCGGACTCCATGACGCTGAGCCAGAGGCACTTATAACTCCTATATCCAACCCTCCCCTTGAGCCGCAAGAAAGAACAAGCACAACATTTAACAAAGACAAAAAAGGGTGTGGGGATTTTTTTTCCTTACCCGGAATAATTATTTTCGCTCCCTACGTCTATAGTCTCGTCCATATCGCTATCTGAGGTAGTGTCCTCGCAAGGGCGCTTCATCGTAGCCAAAGGAGACAGTCCGGCTTCCAAATCGGGAGGTAAGTAGCAAGAACTTTGAGGTCGTGAAGAGGCTCTTTCCCCCCTCCCCCCTTCTTTTTGGGACAGTCTCCGGATTGAGTCCGCCTATCCCCACCCCCCACCCACCCCGAGCCGGCGCCAAGAAATCGAACGGATTTCTGAAGCTCTTTCCCACGGTGCGGCTCAGCCTCAAGCCCCAGGCCCCGCCCAAGCCGGCGAAGTCCCTCCCTTTCTCTCCGGGAGAACCACTGGGTGGAGAAAGCGGAGGAGTGAGTGACAGGCCTCCTTGCCAAGTGCTTCTGTTCCCTTCTTCATTGGCTGAATGAAGCCAAGCGGCGGCAGCGCCAAAGCTCTCCCGGGTGTCTTGGGGAAGCGTGGGAAAGCCCCGAGCGCCTCTCTCGCGCAACAAGGGAAGAAGGGAGGGAGGGAAAGGGGGGGGGAGCGGGAGGACGGCGGGCTGGCGCTGTGGCTGGGAGGCACCTTCAGGTCTGCACAGCCCCGGCCGGCTGGATTGGGGACAGCTAGCTTGGGCAGGAACCGCGCTCTCTCCTAAAAAGCATGCGTGCCTGCTGACTGCCTCGCGGAGGCCGTGCGCGCAAAGAGGAAGCGTTGCACACGGGCTTGCAAAACGCAAACAGATTTTTGGAAAAAAGTCGTTCTCCCGCAGACGGCGCGTCTGGCTTGCTTGCAGTTTTTAAAAACTTTAACCCCCGGGGGGGGGGATGACATTAAAACTAAGGAAGGAACCGCTTAATACTTAGCAAGTTTAGCAAGTTTTCGGATGCCAGCATCTATTTCTATATAGGCGGCACAGAATAAAGCAAAATAACAACAACGACGACAACAACAACAATAATAGAACATTAATGGAACATTTCTGGAGAAAGATTAACATTACATGTACACAAGCACATATAGACAAGCGTTAAAACTAAGCCAGGAACCGGTTAATACCTAGCAAGTTTTCAGATGCCAGTACAGTATCTATTTCTATTCAGAAGGCACAGAATACAGCCAAAAATTGAACATTTCTGGAGACACTGCGTGTACATGAGCACCTATAGACAGATGCTTAACATGGGTTTGGTTTGCCTATCCTTGTCCCTTTTAAAATTTTTATAGTGATTTGGATCCACCGTTTCTTATCCCCCACTGAATTCTAAATAGAATTCTAAATCTATCTCAAAATAGGACTTGTCTCTTCAAAAATCCCAAGGCCACCCTTTCTCAGAAGCAGACAAAAGTTTAGCTAGAAGGCAACAGTGAGGCTACTTTGGGAGCACTTAATTTGGATTTGGAATGTGGGAATCTATAGGATCTTGCAGAAGGAATGGCTAACTAAAGAATCCACCGAATATAGGTAAAATGTCTAGAAATAATATAGTTGCCTCTTCCAAAGAAATAGTATTTGCAGGAGTGCTTAAGAAATATTTAATGGAGATAGAATCAAAATTAAGAAAAGTCAATCAATTTGCTTATTCTGCTTTTCCTTTTGTTTATTTCAACCTCACTCCAGCATCTTCTTTAAAATTAACCTCTTTAGCATTTTCCACCTTGCAGGCACCCTATACTTTCTCACAACTTCCACTCCAGTTTGGTGAGCAATCACCAACCCAATTGCATTTAGGATCAACAGCACTATTTCCTAAAAAGGGGCTGATTTTTTTTGGTCTAATACACAATAATACACAATGAAGGTTATAGAGGATATAGTAGAGAAGAAATGTACGAGATTTAGGAGAGACTATAGGATGGGATGGAAGGCACTCTAGTGCGCTTATGTACGCCCCTGGGAAATACATGGGTACCATTGACAGGTGGGCTCCCCCCAAGCAGTTTTCACAGGAGCAAACTAGGGATGCATTGTAGGAAAAGAACAAAGGAGATAGCCAAGGTGCTATTATTTCTGGTTCATGCTTCTGGTTATTGCCACCACCGCTAACATTGGGTAAACATGCCTTCCCTTGTCAATTGACTGATGTCATCGCCCATTTTGAGCTTCTCAGAGAGGCTGCGAGGGGGGCAAGGGTGCTTAAAGATGTATTTGAAAAGGAGTAAGGGAGTAAACGAAGGAAGGGAGATGGAGGAAAGGGGATAAAAGAAACAACAGCAGAAAGGAACAAAGACCCGAAAGAGTAAGCAGGAAGCCGAGGATCAAGTTGCCACTTTGGGAAGAAAGTCAAGAGTCCCGGGCGTTGGTTAAACGCAGGCGTAAAACAGTTATACAGTTAGAAGAGTGATGGGCAAATTCACCCAAATGCAGGCACTGTGATGAGAAAGCCCCTGCTGGGAAGAGCGGGAGACAATGGACTTGCTGCGGATCTTTCTGTCCTTGTTGGCGGCGCTAGGACGCTCTCCCCGTGTGAACAGAAACCCGACCCATTTCAGCTTGGCTGGTTTTGGAAATGTAGCCTGCACAACAACTACCGCCGGGCGGCCTGCCTGTCTTCCAGCAAACACATCCTTCAACGCCATTCGACCACCTTCTTTTTTCTTTTGGCACGGTCAATGTCAGTTGCTTGGTTTTCACACGTAACCCAATGAAGAGATGCTAGATGCTCTCAGAGGTGTTGTGCGGCTGGCTTTATGAAGATGATAAGAAGCCCGCAGATTTGAAAACTGGAAGGCCTCAAAGTTAGGAGGGAGAAGTGGCAGGAATGTAAGCTTCGGCCAACATTCCTCAACATACCGACCATGCGGCTGAATGTGTGACAAAAATCTGTCTTCCGCTCAAGCTTTTTGCCCCATAATAACGCTATATAAGGCTATGGTACGGGGGAAATGGCACTTTCAACTCTATTCCCAGGTGAATTCTTTGCTCTTCTTTATTCACCACAAACTTCAAACTTGTTTGTGAAATTGGGAAGCTCTCTCTCACAGACATACACAAACAATATGCTTGTGTGTTTCCCAATTTCACAAACACGTGTGAAGTTTGCAGTGAATAAGAATTCGCCTGGGAATTGAAGGTGCCACATGCGGGCGCATTATTATTATTATTATTATTATTATTATTATTATTATTATTATTATTATTATTATTATTTAGATTTGTATGCCGCCCCTCTCCGTAGACTCGGAGCATTTTATGCTTGTGTGTGTGTGTAGCATACAGATACTGTACTATGAATTTGCCCCCCAAAAATCTAATAAGAATGAAATAATACAGACTGTGCCAATGAGAGAATCAAAATGTATTTGTCCACCCTAACTTTCCTACCACAAAGTTTAACATTTCCAAATTTGGTAAGAAAGCCTGTTGTTTTGATACACTTAAGCTAATTCTCATCTTACCTATAAAGTCGATAAGAATATAAAATATAATTACCGCTCCCCCCCCCCTTCGTGGGTTATGGGCGATGATCAGAAAAGGCAAATACAATCGGCAAAGACCGCTTACAATTCTCCCATTCGCTAGTCATCTGAGGTTGTGGTTATAGATATAGAGAGGGGGGAGGGAAGATAGATAGATAGATAGATAGATAGATAGATAGATAGATAGATAGATAGATAGATAGATAAAGCTTTTTTAATCCGTCCTACTAGTTCAAAAATTATATAATGACAAATTCTGTCACCGAACCCCAATTAAAATATCCCTCAAAGGAAATGAAAAGGGCTTCTAAAAACGAGGACCCAATAGAAAGAATCTGTATAGAGTGAGTTTCCCCAGTTGGGAGTGACTTTTCCAGTTGCTCAAAAGAACCGAAGGGGCGAATTCCTTCGGGGAAACGACCGAGCAGCGAGGCGAAACATGCGCCTCAGCGCCTTTCGGGCAGCGGGCGCGCGGGAAAAAAGAGACCTCCGCCGCGGCTTCTGGGACCGCGCAGGGTGGGGCCGAGCGCGGCAAGGCAGGCAACGGGGTTTCAAAAGCGTCACAGAGATCACATCCCCAACCCCCCGTTTGCGCGGGGGAGCGCGTGCCTGGGTGGAACCCTGCGGGGAAGTCTGCGGAAAGCAATTCCGCACGTATCCGAAATGAAGTGCGCTGGAGGTTCTCGAAGACAAGGCAAAAGAAAAAAGAAAGAAAAAGATTAAAATCGAAATTAAGACGCGTGGGAGTGAGGCAGTGAAAACGATTTTTAAAAAAATAGCAACGCTTAATTGCTATTAAGCGTTGCTATTTTTTTTAATTTAAAAAATCGTTTTTACTGCCTCACTCCCATTGTATCATTTTTGAAGGAACGAATAGGAGAGTCTTGGTAGGCTAAACGCGCCAAAATTGGAAACTGACGTGGGCGATAGCAAGGGAGCGCAACGGTTCCCAGGAGGAAATTTGAGTGGATGAATAAAAGAAAAAGGAAAGAAAAAACGCGCGCGGTGGCGCGTGCAGGTGAAGTGGCGTTTTGCGAAAATATTAAAAAGGTTTTGGGGAGGGGGGGAAAGCGCGCGTGGTGCAAATGAATGCAAAGCGGGGAACGTATGGCTGAGGGGTGCGGGTGCGTGCCCTCGCCGTTTAGAAAAGAAAGCCTTGCTAAGTTCCTTTTTCATCCACGCCCCAGGCTGTGTAATTATATATAGTGACATGTTGCATGTCGCTCTTTCATGTGGCTGTTGTTACTGTGTAAAGGCACTGTGGGATTTCATGCTTCATTGCCTCTACAGGAACATCCTTTTCATGCTGATGTTTGCAGAGTTACTAAAAAAGTGCACCACTACTCAGACACAACAATAGCAGCAGCAGCTCTCTCTCCCATTCACCCCCCTCCCTTAGCAAAAACTAAGCGGTAGTTCTCAGGGTTTTTTCAAAACATCCTCTACAATGGACTGATTTAACAACTGGATATATACACTCTCTTGCAGCATTGCTCCCCCCCCCTTAATTCCCCCTTTCTGGGACATATGGTGAGAATTTATAATGAAAGAATGGCAGTTTTTGAAACATAAATTGAAAGACTGAAATATAAATCAAAGGCTGATAATAAAAGTTTCCTTTTTTAAAAACTTTTGAATTCCAGTAGATTTAAAATGCTTATTAAGGTTCACATCCCCCAAAAGATTTTACTCTGGAGTAAGTAATTCACTGCGACTGCAAAGTAAACTTAGGTGTGTGTATGTTGCCTTTGTATCAGTGTTGGACTAGATGAAATAAAAAGTTGCACCACCTTAGATTCTATTATGATTGCTATAATAATTCTCTTTATTTTGCTTAAAGTTTATTCAAATCAAATTGAGTATTTCTTCAAATTAGCTATGCTCTTGGAATCTTAAAAAAATTAAAATTAAAATAGCAGCACAAGTGGCCTGATTTCCTTTTCAAAAATATGTTAATGGTCAATTTATTTAGAAATTTAATATTACCTACTTAATGATGACCTCCAAGCACATAAAATGGAATGGGTGTTGTTGTTAAGATTTAGATACCATTTTTGCCACATTAACGTATCATGAATTTGCTCTTTTAATAAATTGCCACCTTTACCTCCTTACCTGAATAGTATCTTGAGATATTTATATGTTAAAGATTATAGAGAGGGTTAATAAATTAAAAATAGTAAAATAATATCGCCTGCAATGGAAAGTAATTATTAGTAATAATGATTGCATTCCGAAGTTCATAAAATCAACTGTGTTTAGTGTTAACACATCTTTGGGATTTTAGAAATTTCTGAGCACATCATGAAAATACCAAGGGGGTATTTTGTGACATTATTTCTTTTTTAATCTCCTTGATTAGTTTATTTTCAAAATAGCATCTTTATATTAAAATAGCTTAAAGTGTACCAATTCTATAAAATATTTCTAAGACTAGATTTTATGCATTGTAATTAAATTGTTTGCCATTTTTATTTATTGTCATTTTGTGACTAGAAATCAAGGCCAGATGCCTTCGCCTTTGATTTGGCATTAAAATAATGGACATTGCTTGTAAATAAAACATGGTTAGGATTGAATTATGTAGCTTACAGTACTGATTTAGAAGAATGTCACAGAATAAACACATATACTTGAAAACTGTAATAAATTGTAACTTCTTTCAAATAAGTATAGTGAAGATTTGGCTTTAAATTCTACTAAAATTAATGGAAAATGAGTGCTTGTGAATGACAGCCTAATTGTAGACTTTATTCAAAGACCCAAAGAATTGGATTTGAGCCATTTTATATTCAACCAGGAGGGAAGATGAAGTAAGCATATGGGGGAAATAGATATTTCAAAGGAATATATATATCGTGTTAACTTTCAAACAGAACCTATTATGTTTTCTCTGTTCCAGTTTTTGTGTAGTGATGCTTAACTTGTAGATTTTAACTTAGGCCCATCAAAATCTCTGAAAAGCTTACTGTATGAAAATTATGCAGTTAAAACAAAGAAAAGCTTTATGATGTATAAAAAGTTATATTGCATTAATCAATTCAGTTTAAAAATATTCCTGAATATTATCAGGGTGTCCAGCAAACCTGGAAAACAGGGAAATTAGGGAATTATCAGAGAAATCAGTGGTTTGGGAAATATCAGGGAATTCATGAAAAAAATAGAATAAATCAGGGGGAAAAACCAAACTATTAAAATGTTTAAAATTCAGGGAGAAATCATGTAAAAAAAACCCCCCAGATCGTGCTACCTGGCAGAGTCAAGCAAAAATTAGCATAACTCTGGCAACAACTTGCTTCCTCAGCTACTGATATTTCTCCACAGTTTAGCCATTTGATATGACATTATCTACGACTGCACCTTAACTAGATCGCAAGTTACAGGGAAATGTCAGGAAAATATCAGGGAATTTCAAAATGCTTCCCCCCTGGACACCCTGATTATGCTTACTTCAAAACTATTTTGTGAAACCTATGTGGATGTAGGTAGTGACTACATGATGATGAAAGACCCCAATTGTGGGATAGTTTATATGAATGAATGAAGCTGCCTTTAAAATATTAAGTTGGTTTATTTAATTGTTTACTCATTTTCTGCAGCAAGGGGAAAGCTGAGCTGAAATGCCAGGAGTTCGTAGATGCAAAGAATGTTTGAGAATGTATCTTGTTATCAAGGAAAAACAAGGCACCCTCGTGTCTGATACCTAATTTTAAAATGAGTGCATGCTTCAAAAATGATTCCGAAGTGCTTTGATTTTGTGCAACCATAGCATATACTGTATTGGCTGTTCTGTCAATATAAAGGCTACCTTTATTTTGGGCATAAGCCTTGAAAACAAAGATGCTGCTGCTGCTTTAAGAATCACATTGAGTTGGCTCTACAAAACAGCAGCATTAAGGGGCATACATAAGTGCACTGGTGTGCCTTTCGTCCCCTGTCCAATTGTCTTTCCTTTCTTTCACCTATCTTATATATTCTCTTCCTTTCATATATCCTCTCCTCTAAGTTCACTTTCACCCTCTTTTATATTCTCACATGTCTATTTTTCTTCCTATGTATTTGTGTATTGGACGAATGAATAAATAAATAAAATAAATAAATAAATTGTTATATCATGCTCATGGAGAAGGACTCCTGCCCCCCCAAAAAGGATTCCGCTTAGATAGGTATTGTACTTGTACAAAGGTTAATTTCTCCCCAGACATTTTCAAAATGTGCACTATGGTGTGCCACTGTTCAGATAAAGGCTTAATACTTCCATGGGAGATTTGCTGTTATAAGCGAGTGCTACCATTATAGTCAATTTGATTTCTACAAACTATATTCCATTTGGTAATGGTGTCAGTTTCTAGTTTAGAAGTGAAGAAATGATTGGATAGATGGAAAATTGTTTTTGATCTCTAATGTCATTTTGGTTTTTATAGATCATAGTTTCAATTTCCCTTCTCAATATATCAAGTTTTATATTCCAATCTCCAACTACAGACAGTCCATCTTGTTTGTATGTTCTATTAATTACAGTTTTACTTTGACTATAAATTGCATTGGCCTCCTTTTCTTCTGCATAAATGAGTGTAATATAAGTTTGATAATTGAATAATCATGTTAAAGTTTGTCAGCAAACTGATATTCAGTCAATAATTGCATTTTACCCAAGTGCTTTTTAAATATCCTTGTTATTCATTTGTTTGTTTGTTTGTTTATTGGATTTGTATGTTATGATAGAAACACCATTTATTTTTTTATGAGTTCTGAGACGTACACACTATAATCTGTGGTTTCTACTCCAAACCCCAAAACCTCTCCCCCTTTCTAAGAGGTCTGTAAGGGGCGTGCATAAGCACACCATTGTGCCTACCGTCCCTGTCCTACTGTCCTATTGTCTTTTATCATTACTTTTTCTAATGTTACGTTTATACAAACTACCACAAACTGCAATACAATTGTTTGACAGAATATATAAATACATAAAATAAATAAATAAATAAATAAACAAACAAACAAATAAATAATCTTGTAACTGAAAGTGTTTAATTCCCCAGTCCATTTTAATTTGTTGGTGCCTAATACGACACTGTCTAATTGATTTATTTCATCTTGTTAAGCTTTTTCATGTTCAGGTACCTTATGAACATGTTCCCACTGTAATTCTGTTTTTGCAGCTTTGAATTGTCGGTTGGTTTCCTCTTTGGTTGGTTTCCTCTTTCTAGCCTTCCAAGTTGCCTGACCATGCAATCTGCTACAGCACAACTGGCAAGGCCTCCGAAATGGTTGTAAAATCCTATAAATCAAAAACATTTCAAAAGCATCCAAATGATTACTAAAATTCCTTGGTATCACTAACAAACAAGCTAAAGCCCTCTGAAACATCTTGAGCCAATCAAAAGATTCAGTAACCAAGAGTAATAAAACAGGAGTCATCTACATCATACAGTGTAAGGACTGTGACAGCCTCTATTGTATATAGGATGAAAACATATCCATGAACACCAAATAGCAGTTATAACATTTGATAAAAACATAACCTACAAATGCATGGGAAGATTTAATCATAATTTCAACTGGAAATAGATTTAGTATTTTAAAAAATTTGGAAGGGGCAATTTCACAAGGGGTGTGAAATAATGCATTAATGTATTAATCAGTATTCAACTAGGGGAGATAATATGTGTGTATGTGTTGGTCTTTTTTAATGTTCCTTTTTAATGTTTTGATTGTGTTTTGTGTTTTCTCTTGGGGGAGTTTTTATTTTGCTTTTTAAACTTACTTTGAATTTATTTCATGAATTTGCTTATGGATTTGTTACACACACACATACACACACATACACAAACACACACACACACGGGGTGGAGCAGTGGTTAGAGTGCAGCGCTGCAGGCTACTTTAGCTAACTGCTAGCTGTAGTTCAGCAGTTCAAATCTCACCACCAACTCAAGGTTTGACTCAGCCTTCTATCCTTCCAAGGTGGGTAAAATTATGACTCAGATTGTTGGGGGCAATATGCTGATTCTGTAAACTGCTTATAGAGGGCTGTAAAAGCACTATGAAGCACTATATAAGTCTAAATGCTATAATGCGAAATGCAATATCTATATATGTAAGCATCCTAGAGCAGACTAAATCCAAAAATACTAAGAATTTTTAGAAGCTTTACATTCAGACAAATCAAGCATCAATTGACATACACATAGAGATAAACCACAGTTACACACCAATAAAAAGAGACAATAAAAACGTAAAAAGGAAACAAAAAGATTACCGCACATTCCCTCCAGCAGCCCACATTCAGATAAGCAGAGAGCAGCACCAGACAAACAGGAAGAAAACAATAATCTAATCAAGGAACCACCAAGGAGAAAACCACACTACCACCAAAATTGGCAGGGCAAGCTGCTATATATAAACGGGCAGCAAAACCCACATTCCCATCGATGATGCTATCTGGGTAATGAAACATCTATAAGGAAACCGCTAAGCTCAGAGAGCATCAAGAACTCTGTTCAGTACTGAGTATATACTGAATATATATCATATATATTTTCTTCCTTTCATATATCTTCTCCTCTATGTTCACTTTTACCCTTATATATATTACTTCATGTCTATTTTCTTCCTATGTATTTGTGTATTGGACAAATGAATAAATAAAATAAAAATAAATGGAGTTACAGATATTTTCTTCTATTATTCTTATATTTCCAATAAAGATGCCTGCTTGCTTTAGCTAGGCATATGGAATGACAGTCATGCCTTGGGTGACCCTGCTGGGACTATCTACTTTTGGCATAAACTATCAATGCTCTTTGCTCATGTATCTCAGGAACACCAGTGAGGCAACCCAGCAGAATTTAAAGTTGGGATGGGTGGAAATGCAGTATAATAAAATTAAAAATACAAAATAAAATATAGTGTATAAATGGCATGCTATAGATATGCGTACGCATCTTGTGAAAATCCCATGTAATTTGGATAAATGAATCATAAGACTTCCTGGCAAAAGTGCGGTGAATTAACTGTATTTAGTTTCATGAGCATCTGTCAATGCTAGGGGAAAAGGGGGTTTTTCAAGTGAGAGACTGCTACTAGATACTGCTCCCTATCACCTTTTGGTTGAAGTGGACTCTTGACATTTAAAGCTACAGAAGTAAGGGCTGATATGATATTCATAGTTGACCTGCAGTTTAAATAAGATTGCAGCTAATGTCATCTTGAAAACAGATGAAATTCTGTAAGTATAATTTTGGAAACATTATCTATCCACCTGCTATAAGTGGTGGGTCAGAATTTAAGATAAACTCATGGAAACGTGTGTGGTTTCACCATTCCAAAATGAAATTATTTCATATAAAATATTTGTATTGTAGTATAGAAATGGAAAAGAACATGGCTTAAAAACCCAAGGGACTGGTGTGGACAAAACTCAGCAGCCCCTTTTCATGCGGCTGTTGACAAAAACAGGATTGCCAACATCGTTACCAATGTCCAATGATAGATATGGCACAAGAAGAAGAACAGAAATGGAAAACAAATCTTTGGTTCTGCAGAAGAATGTTATATCAGCGTAGGCATCTCCACTGATTTTTTCCTTGCAAGCTTACCCCCAAGCAAAGTTAATGGAGGAGCCAGCAGGAGTGGGAGGGAGGAATATTTCTGATTTTCTCTGCCAGCTTCTCACAAGGAAGGAAACTCAGTGGGGAAGCTAGTAGGAAGTTGGAAATAGCTATTGCTCCTACTGTTCTTTGACCACCCATAGTCACTGTTGTGAGCCACCCCGAGTCTACGGAGAGGGGTGGCATTTAAATCTAATAAATAATAATAATAATAATAATAATAATAATAATAATAATAATAATAATAATAGTAATAATAGTCGTTCTGCTTCTCTATTTAGGTATATCTGAAATGATATCTCCAAAATGATAACCCAATTGTGCATGGGTAGTATGAGAAAAAATGTCCTTTTTAAAGTATTGCCTGGTGCAGCAACTGTTTGCAGTTATGATAATAATGGGAATTAGATCATAAGCAGTTTCATTTTATTAAGCTCTGCTTAATAATAAGATTGCTAGTCTCAAATTGCTAGTCTCAAACCTATACACAGACCATCTATACACATATAGGCTTTTTATCAATATGAATAGAATTTTGCCATCTAGTCCAGGCATATAAAACTGTTATTGCTGCATATACACAATTAGTTGAATAATTACATTGAAGTTAAAGTGTCATAGCGGTGTCAAAATTTAGGCAAGTTAGATAGAAATTAAGATCTTAAGATTTATACCAAAATGAAATGTTTATTGGAAATGTAATTTCAGGGGTCTTCATCAATTGATTTTGGAAATAATCCCATTTGTATTAGGATGCAGTTCTACCTTTCTTTTGTAATTTCCAGTTATATAATATATTTTTACCAAGTCTTTCACGAGATTTCATGGATACATTGGTTTTGAAGAACTCATGCGTTATGCTGCTATAAATTGGCTATCATATTTTATGTTGTTTGATGTTGTAAGATAATTTGCATAGCCTGAAAATCTCCCAGTTTATTTCTACCCACTTTTTTCTGTTTATTCCTGTTTGAATATTTAACCTCATCCATCATATTTACACTGATGTCAACAAATAGTTTTTAACTTTAAATTTGTTTAATAATCAACTAAGAATATTAATGCAATAAATATTAATATTTTACAAATGTAACATATTTTACATGTTACATTTGATCTCATAGTTTATTATTGAACACTTACATATTCAGCTTTAGGTTGCTAGTATTGCTTGCTTTATCTAATTTCGGGGCTAGCTGTTCCCCAACCATGCACCCTTTAGTTGTACTGCAAAGCAACTCCCATATTTGGAAGGTGCAAAATCTGAAAAAAAATTGCTCTAGGCTAAATTGTCATAATGCAATGATTAGTTGACATATGCAGGCAGGAAAATCCAGCATTAACACTAAGAATAGTAACTATTTTACATTACAGAGTATATTTCAAGAATTCAAAGCATTCTTACATGATCTATTAACGTTAGTCATTATTACTTATTTAATCCTATTTTGGAGATTGACGGCAGAGACTGAAGATTAGTATTTCTTTTAAGAGCCAAACTACACATTGATAAGGAAAAACTAGCACACAAGATTCTCTGAAATTGAAGAGATTAGCAGTACTGTAGTAGAGAAATTTTGACTTTCTTCCCACGAATCTAAAGTGTACTTCTAACTAAAGCTATATAAGGACAAGTGAATATTTAATTTTCATGCTAAACGGTGTCATGAAGACTCCTAGAATGTTTAACCTTATAATCTCTTCAAGACTTTTCCTTTACTTTCTCTACAATTAGCATATTGTTATCATTAAGTAACATTTGTTTCTTCATGACCCTGCATTGTCTCAGTAGCAATTTTAAGCTCATACTCATAAACTCATATTGGTGTCATCAGTGAGAGTACCAAAACAACTTGTCTCTTGTCAACCTTTGTTTGATTACATTTAATCTTTTTATGCATCAGGATATGATTCAAAGATTATGTGCTCTGACATCTGTCCAAAATATTTTAAGAATTAACTTAGTGCTTCTGGTAAGCCATCCGATTTTACTTTCTCTAATACTGAGTTATTTATTTGACTTTTGATTCAAGATATGCCCAGTCATTTAGTTCAGCAACACAATTTAAAACCTGCCGTTTAGTTATGATGAATAATTATCACAAATAATAGCACTGGCACAACTTGTCCTCCTCTTGAGGCAAATACTAAAAAGGGATAGCCAGCATTCTGATCACATTTGAAATCTTGCAGTGAGATCTACGGTATATCTTTGTGTGTGTGTCTATATGCATGTATGTATTTATGTATAGAAGAAGATAGATAGATAGATAGATAGATAGATAGATAGATAGATAGATAGATAGATAGATAGATAGATAGCTTAGATAGATATGCACAAATATACAAATCCCTTTCTCCTGTTTTCTGATAGCTCCTTTGAATAGTGTATTGAGAAGGTTAGATGTCTGAAGAAGGTATGAGTTGGTGGACAATTGAGGAATGTTAGGGATCAGAACTTGTAATTTGGTTGAGGTATCCTTCCTGTGCATTCCCTATCATTGAACCGTAAAAGCTTATTACCATTTTTTGTCATTTTGACCCCCAAAATACCAGGCACATTTATGGCACAAAATAAATTTCAAGTAGGCACCAACTGATTGACACAACTGAGATTTTTAGTCTTTGTATATACAAAAAAAAAAAAAGAATTATGCATCTTTACTGAAAATATGTCAAAGGCATTCTTCTAGCTACTCAGGAAGGAATGTGATTGAATACGAACCTCCTGTCTCAACACTTCTCTTTTTAGTATTGTATACATATCAGCCCCCTGGTAGTAGAGTGCTCATAATTCTTATAGGCTGATTCCCGCTATGTCAGTTTACTCTCCAGTATCTTCTGATTTGTTTGCCTTTGTAGTTCTCTGTACATTATGTTCTACTTTATGCTCTTTCCCCATATTATAACAGAAGTCATTTTGCTTCCAGAATGATCTCATTTTGTTTCTTTTGGTTTCTCCAAATTTGCCTCACTAATACCAAAATCTGAGTTATGTTTTTTTAAGACGGTTATTTTTCACACAACCAGCTTTCTGATAGTATGTTTATTCAGACAACAAATGCTACTTTTTTAAAGCAAAAATATATTCCTATCATAGATCACGTTCTAAGTCTCACTCTGGAAATAATTGTCATTTTGAATGGAACTGTCTCCAGACTAAATTGATTCTTTTACCCTGTGTTGTAATGATATTGTCATTTTCTTCTACACCTGTAAAATCCGTGGATTATAGTTCCAATGCTAATCTACATTGTCCTGATGTTGTAATCTATGTTTTAAAAACTGGATTCACCCCTGCATTGTATCATGTATTGTTTCTCATTCACATATCTTCTACCACCCAGAACCACTCCTTGCTTCCCAATTTCACTTTCCTTTTTAAAGTTTAATTGGCTTTGGATTTCTTTCATGCTTATCTCTTGTTTTAATCTTTAAGAAGCACACAGCGTTTCAGTTCTTTCCAACAATAACAGTAAATAAACACAGTATATTTATGAATCATATACCGGTAATTTCTTTCCCTGCTTAGTTGAGAAAGCTACAATTCACTGTGGGTCTTTTATTTATTTATTTATTATTTAGATTTGTATGCCGCCCCTCTCCGAAGACTCGGGGCGGCTCACAACAAGATAGAACAAATCATAAATACAGTAATCAGAAAACTTTAAAATTTATACAAGATTTAAAAGAACCCCATATACTAACAGACGCACACACAAGCATACCATGTATAAATTAAACATGCCCGTGGGAGGTGTTTCAATTCCCCCATGCCTGACGGCAGAGGTGGGTTTTAAGGAGTTTACGGAAGGCAGGGAGAGTAGGGGCAGTTCTAATCTCTGGGGGGAGCTGGTTCCAGAGAGTCGGTGCCGCCACAGAGAAGGCTCTTCCCCTGGGGCCCGCCAACCGACATTGTTTAGTTGACGTGACCCGGAGAAGGCCCACTCTGTGGGACCTAATTGGTCGCTGGGATTCTTGCGGCAGGAGGCGGTCTCGGAGATATTCTGGTCCAGTGCCATGAAGGGTTTTAAAGGTCATAACCGACACTTTGAATTGTGACCGGAAATTGATCGGCAGCCAATGCAGACTGCGGAGTGATGGTGAAACATGGGCATACCTAGGTAAGCCCATGACTTCTCTCGCAGCTGCATTCTGCACGATCTGAAGTTTGCGAACACTTTTCAAAGGTAGCCCCATGTAGAGAGCATTACAGTAGTTGAACCTCAAGGTGATGAGGGCATGAGTGACTGTGAGCAATGAGTCCCGGTCCAGATAGGGCCGCAACTGGTGCACCAGGCGAACCTGGGCAAACGCCCCTCTCGCCACAGCTGAAAGATGGTTCTCTAATGTGAGCTGTGGATCAAGGAGGACGCCCAAGTTGCGGACCCTCTCCGAGGGGGTCAATAATTCCCCCCCCAGGGTAATGGACGGACAGATGGTATTGTCCTTGGGAGGCAAAACCCACAGCCACTCCGTCTTATCCGGTTTGAGTTTGAGTCTGTTGACACCCATCCAGGCCCCAACAGCCTCCAGGCACCGGCACATCACTTCCACTGCTTCGTTGACTGGACATGGGGTGGAGATGTAGAGCTGGGTATCATCAGCGTACTGATGATACCTCACCCCATGTCCTTGGATGATCTCACCCAGCGGTTTCATGTAGATATTAAATAGCAGGGGGGAGAGGACCGACCCCTGAGGCACCCCACAAGGGAGAGACCTCGGAGCCGACCTCTGACCCCCCACTAACACCGACTGCGACCGGCCAGAGAGGTAGGAGGAGAACCACTGAAGAACAGTGCCTCCCACCCCCAACCCCTCCAGCCGGTGCAGAAGGATACCATGGTCGATGGTATCGAAAGCCGCTGAGAGGTCAAGGAGCACCAGGACAGAGGATAAACCCCTGTCCCGGGCCCTCCAGAGATCATCCATCAACGCGACCAAAGCAGTTTCCGGGCCTGAAACCCGACTGCTGGGGACCTAGATAATCGGCTTCTTCCAAGGACCATTGGAGCTGGAGTGCCACCACCTTCTCAACAACCTTCCCCATAAAGGGAAGGTTGGAGACTGGACGATAGTTATTAAGTACGGCTGGGTCCAGGGAAGGCTTCTTGAGGAGGGGGCGCACGAGCGCTTCTTTATAGAGTGTTGGAAAAACTCCCCTCCCCAAGGAAGCGTTGGTAATCTCCTGGACCCAGCTCCGTGTCACCTCCCTGCTGGCCGAAACCAACCAGGAGGGACACGGATCCAGTAAACAGGTGGCGGAACTCACAGCTCCAATGGCCTTGTCCACTTCATCAGGTGTCACCAGATCAAACTCTTCCCAGACAGGTGGACAAGTACGTGCCCCAGTCACCTCGACTGACTCGTTGTCAGTCGACTCTGTTTTCCAATTGGAGTCGAGATCATCCCGGATCTGAGTGACTTTATCAGCGAAAAACGTGTTAAAATCCTCGGCACTGCTCTGTAAGGGCTCCCCAACTCCCCCCTGGTTAAGAAGGGAGCGGGTCACCCTAAACAGAGCGGCCGGGCGGGATTCCGCTGATGCAATCAAGGCGGCATGGTACGCGCATCTTGCCGCCTTGAGCGCCACTTTGTAAGCCTTAATAAAAGCTCTTACAAGTGTTCGATCAGATTCAGACCTACTCTTCCTTCTAAGATGAGTAAACCACATGATCAGAAGTAGATAGGATCTTGTAATCCATATTAGATAAAGATGCTCCTGTCTGAATTGTTGTCAAGATACCAAGTATATCATTGTAGATTATTTTAATGCAAGTGTTATTTCATGAGAGACATATAATATTTTATGATATTCAGGGATATTTGGTGGCATTTTTCTTCATGTGATAAATTGTCTACTATAGTAGGAAATCTATTATTAATTAATTAAGTTGATATGCTGCCTATGTCACTACATGAAGTGACTCTCATCATTCAGGACTACATTTTTATTTCTAATTGTTTGTTTCTTCTTTTAAGGTAAGGTAAGAATTGCAGTTGGAGGAGCAACGATGAATTGGTATTCCATGAACGAGGAGGACCAGAATCTTGTGGAGGTATTGTATTTCATTTTGATCTTGTCCATATTTGTGTGGGTATGTGCGTGTTTATTTTTGAAATGAGCTAAGCCTACCTGACTTAAACTATTGCAATTGTAACAAACTTGATCTAGCCAACTTTGAGCTTAAACAAATTGCAAAATCAAGTTTTATTAAGTCTTTCTAGCATCGATGCTTGCTTTGGTGATAGGTTGCATTCAGTTTAGTTTATTTAACATTCTGCAGTCTCTTTGGAATCCTTTTCAAATGTTTGGCCTAGCTCTGTGTGATGTCTAAAGCAGAGGTCTCCAACCGCCGGTCCGCGGACCAGGACCGGGCCGTTGGGGTTTTTCAGCCGGTCCGCGGCGCCAGGGCCCCCTCGGCCTTTCCGCGCTGCCCACCGCCCGCCCGATCTGCCCCCTCTGCTCCTCCGCCACCTCCTGCCTTTCACCGCAGCTCCTCCCGCACCCGGAACGCACGCCCTGCCCGTCTCACCTTTGCGAGAGCACTTTCGTCCCGGGCTCTCAGCAAGGGGGTTGCAGGAGAGGCGGGGGCGGCGAAGGTGATATTCAATGTCGGGGGCGCACGGGCGGTTGCGCGCGCTCCCTATCTCCCTGCTAGCCCACTCGGAATATTCAAAATAGGAAAAACCTTCGCCGGCAAAGGCTTTTCTTATTTTGAATATTCCGAGTGGGCTAGCAGGGAGATAGGGAGCATGCGCAACCGCCCGTGCGCCCCCGACATTGAATATCACCTTCTGCCCGCCCCGCCTCTCCTGCAACCCCCTTGCTGAGAGCCTGGGACGAAAGTGCTCTCGGGAAAGGTGAGACAGGCAGGGCGTGCGCGCGTCACCGCTGAGAAGAACGGAGAGAGAACGAGAGTGAGTGAGAGCAACAGACAGCAAGATAGAGAGAAAGTGAGAAAGAGAGAGTGAGAGAAAGGGGGGGAGAGAAAGAGATAGCAAGAGAGAGAGAACAAGAGAGAGAAAGAGCGTGAGAAAGAAAACAAGAGAGAAAGAGTGAGAGAGAGAGAAAGCAAAAGAGACAGAAAGAAAACAAGAGAGAGAAAGTGAGAAGAAGAGAGAGAAAGAGGGGGAGAGAGAGAGAAAGAGAGAGGGGGAGAGAGAGAAAGAGAGGGAGAGGGAGAAAGAGAGAGGGAAAGGGGGGAGAGATAGCAAGAGAGGGAGAGAGAGAGAAAGAGAGAGGGAAAGGGGGAGAGAGAGGGGAGAGAAAGAGAGCGGGAGAGAGAGAGAGGAGATAAAGGAAGAGGAGAGAGAGAAAGGAAGAGAAAGAAAGAAAAGGGATAGAAAGAGAGAGAGAGTGAGAGATGCTCAGTGAGCCTTTCTTTGAAGTTGCCTTTCTTTCTTTCTCTTTCTTGCTTTCTTTCTTGCTCTTTTTCTTTCTCTCTTTTACCTTCCCTTCCTCTATTTCTTCTTTTCTTTCTCCTTCCTACCTTCTTCCCTCCCTCCCTCCCTTCAGTCCTTCCTCTCTTACTCTCCCCTTTCATAAGTTTCCTTGCTTCCTTCCTCTGTTCCTGTCCCTTCCCTCTTTCTTTCTTTCTTTCTTTCTTTCTTTCTTTCTTTCTTTCTTTCCTTCCTTCCTTTCCTCCCTCCATTTCTTGCTTTCCTTTTCCTTCCTCCCTTCTTTCCTCCCTCATTACCTTTTTTCACTCCTTCTTCTCTTACTCTCCCCTTTCACACCTTTCCTTGCTTCTTTGCACCCTTCTTCTGTTCCTGTACCTTCCCTCTTTCCTTCCTTCCTTCCCACTCTCCGTCCATTCATTCACCCATTCCTCTCTTGATCGCCCCTTTTACGGTGCCGCTGACAGCTAGCTCCCCCCCCCCCCCCCACCGGGCCATGGAAAACTGGTCTAGCTTAAAGCCGGTCCCTGGTGCAAAAAAGGTTGGGGACCTCTGGTCTAAAGGAATCATATGATCAATGACAGACAGGGAAGCCATTTCTGAAATATAGAGCTGTGGAAAAACTTTTGACACTTATTTCAAAACCATGCATTATCACTCTGAAACCAACTACCCGCTAGAGATCCACACTGCCCCCTCCCGCCTGGCCTTCTGGAAAGCCTTAAAAATATGGCTTTGCCAGCAGACCTGGGACCATTGAACTCTATTCCAGCCCAGAAGTGATTATTGTTTTTATTGATTGTTTTATTGTGATTTTAATTGTTGTATTCTTTTTTAATTATTGTATGCCATCCAGAGTCCACTTGGAGTTGGGCGGCCTATAAATCCAATAAAATCTAAAGTTATCTTTTCCTTTCTTTCCCCCCCAAATCCGCATCAATCTATATTTTCTAGTCAGACTGTAAGTACAGACTGGGCAGAATGTTTACTTTTTCTCATTTTAGAAAGGAGCTATGAGGTTTTGATTATCAGATACTTTCAATATTAGATCTAACAGCGGTAATAACTACTTTTTAAGTAAAGCACAAATTATCGAATTCAATTCTGAGAGTTTTCCATAATTGCATGGAATACAGAAATAGTATTTGGCTTGTAACTTAGACTCGCTCACATACCTAATTGTCCAGTCTTAGATAGGGTTTCTCTGATACTGTACTCTCAAAATTTTCCAGTTGTATTACTAAATGAGGTCATGAATATCTTCCAATTGACCCTTCACCTCAGAATAACCTCTTTTTTTGTGTGTACAATCAGTCATGCTATATTTGCAGAGGTATTGCAGGATGCCAGATTCAGGATCTGACATTTTACTGAAGTGCTTCTTAGTCATTCTTAGTCACAGGTTCATGCTTGTGTTTTATTATTTTTTTTCAAATGCAATCAGTGGCAATTTTGTTTTCTTGATAGGTGGATTCCAAGCATTAGACAAAGCTCTTTTGATTTTGTCACCCTGAGAGTGAGAGGAACAGTTTACAGTAGCTTCTTGTACTTTTAACACTAGCCGTTCTGTGCTGATGGTAAGAGAAACTCTTTAAAAAGTAGCAGTGAATACATTCAACGGAGTAGCTGGAGCAGCAAAATAATAATAATAATGATAATTTTGTGGATTTTACAAACTACTTTAATGCCCTTCCAAAAAAAGATTAAAAGATTTGTTCATGACTATATAGTATAGCAAGGAGAGTATCTGACAGTATTTAGTGACTATTTCTCCATGAGAAACAGTTCCAAGAATTTTTTAAATGTTAATTTCTTTATGTGTAGGCCCTCTTGGAAAACACTAAGACCCGTCCCCGAAAAGAGTTCCATAAATATTATTGTATTATGAGAAAATTCCTAACAAGTAAACAAGCAACCTGAACATCAAATGAATCAAACTGGAGTTCTTACTTGAAACACAAATGATCCAGCTTAAATTATCCTTCTTCAGAGACATTATGAAAAAACGTCTCTCTGGAAAATGCTCAAATGCTAGGAAAAGTGAAAGAAAAGAGAATAAAAGGATGACTAAGCAAAGTGAATATCTTCAGCTAGATAAATAAAATATTTTAAGAATAATGTAGCAAAGGGACATACAAAGGAATTCAATGGTTTCAGAATGTGGTGGAAGAAAAAAAAAAACTAAAAAAAACCTGATTGGGCAATGCTTATTCATAAGATTCACTGAAGTTCATAATTTGCTTAGGACTGAAGGCAGTCACAGAAAATAAAAACAAAACCTACTTCCTGTAGTGTGGATGAAAATACCCAATTCTATGTTTAGATGCTTGTTTGGATATCTGGAAAGTAGACTTCTTGTAAGGTTTTGTGACTTTGTTTTAGTCATCAATGTGATAAAGAATAAGTGATTCCTACTTCTTACCCTCTAAAGGCAAAATGGAAGTATACAGAATAAATGTCTAGGCCAAAGAGAGAACAAAAGAGTTCAGGTAAGGTTATTTACATACAAAGGTGGGCTACTGCCCGGATTGGGGGGGGGGGAACGCAGTGGGGTAGTGAAAATGGAGCTCCACCCCAGAGCACTCAATTTGCACTGAAAGATGTTGAAAGAAAATGCATAAGCCACACCCACAGTGTGGTGGTAAAAATTTTGGTAGCCCTTCACTGCTTACTTACATGAAACTATCTTTATATGCAAGTTTTATCCTACACTTTGCAAAGATTTGAGCAGAGAAGAAAAAGAAAAAATGTTCCCACAATGATTTAGTGTTACAGGTCACTCAGGGCAGAAGAGAATTAACTGAAACATGGAGAAACTAGGAATCCAATTAGCTTCCAAAGGAAGCTTCTTTGTGGCACAGTGAAAGAGCTCACAATTTCAATTGTAAAACACATGTTGAATCTCTTTAGAGCCTAATTATACAGGAAATTAATGATGTCATTAAGAATTCTAAGTCCTCTTTAAATTGAATCTTTTCTTTGGGAACAATTTTAACTTGTCTGCAAACTCTCTGGGACAAGACAAACAGACACAGGGATCTGATCAATGATCACCTGGTCAATAAGCAGCATAGTCAGGTTGGGAGCCTTGCTCTACCAGTTTACTTTAGTCATAACATCATGTTGGTTCCAAAAACCAGGCATGGGTACGTTTAAGGTACAAAATTGTTACTACCACACTGTGGGTGTGGCTTATGCAGGAGGCCCTGCATTTTCTTTCGACATCTTTCAGTGCAAATTGGGTGCTCTGGGGTGGAGCTCCATTTTCGCTACCCCACTGCGTCCCCACCCCCCAAAAGGCAGCAGCCCACCACTGGTTCTCTCTCCAATCACAGTCTCAGTATATATTACCAGGCAAATTGATTATAACTGGGGAGAGAGAAAATGTTTTAGAGCAGCACACCTGCAAATAACTGGGAAATGACACGTTATAAAAGATGAACAGTTGACGGTATCAATGAGTCTTCACTGTGTCACAAAAATTAAATTGAATAATGCCAAAAGCTAGACCATACTACTAGCATCTTAAAGTTATAATGCGATCAAAATCACATGTAAAATTAGAATAATATGTTTTAAAACATCATAGTATAACACATTAGTATCTATCTATCTATCTATCTATCTATCTATCTATCTATCTATCTATCTATCTATCTATCTATTTATTTATTGGATTTGTATGCCGCCCCTTCTCCGTGGACTCGGGGCGGCTAACAACAGTGATAAAAACAGCATGTAACAATCCAATACTAAAACAACTAAAAAACCCTTATTTATAAAACCAAACATACATACAAACGTACCATGCATAAATTTTAGAGGCCTAGGGAGAAAGAATATCTCAGTTCCCCCATGCCTGACGGCAGAGGTGGGTTTTAAGGAGCTTACGAAAGGCAAGGAGGTTGGGGGCAGTTCTAATCTCTGGGGGGAGTTGATTCCACAGGGCCGGGGCCGCCACAGAGAAGGCTCTTCCCCTGGGTCCCGCCAAACGACATTGTTTAGTTGACGGGACTCTGAGAAGGCCCACTCTGAGAAGGCCCACTCTGTGGGACCTAACTGGTCGCTGGGATTCGTGCAGCAGAAGGCAGTCGAATGAAAAATGATAAAAGGAAGGAATACAGTGGTACCTCAAGATACGAGTTTAATTCGTTCCGGACCTGGGCTCTTAAGTCGAGCAGCTCTTATCTCGAACGATTTTTCCCCATAGGAATTAATGTAAATAATTTTAATTGGTTCCAGCCCTCAAAAAACTCACAAAGTTAGTCTAAATTATGCAGAAAGACATGTTTTTAATGAAGAAATGTACATGTACATATAAATGAATAATGAAGTTTCTTTCACTTAACTTGTAAACTTTCTTAAACTTTTAAATTTACATATGTTCAACTTCTCTGCCACCCAATCCTGTAGGACAGAGGTCCCCAACCCTTTTTGCACCAGGGACCGGCTTTAAGCGATCAAGAGAGGAATGGGTGAATGAATGGACGGAGGGTGGGAAGGAAGGAAGGAAAGAGGGAAGGGACAGGAACAGAGGAAGGAAGCAAGGAAACTTATGAAAGGGGAGAGTAAGAGAGGAATGAGTGAAGGGAGGGAGGGAAGAAGGTGGGAAGGAGAAAGAAAAGAAGAAATAGAGGAAGGGAAGGTAAAAGAGAGAAAGAAAAAGAGAAAGAAAGAAAGCTGCAAGCACCCCCCCGAGCCCCCCAGGCCGGCTGCAACCTTTTAAAACATGCGCGCCGCTTCGCAGCTGTCTCCTGAAGCCGAACGCGGAAGTTAGCGTTTGGCTTCAGGAGACAGCTCCTTGGCGCTTGTATCTCGAATTTGGGCTTGTAAGTAGAACAAAAATATCTCTCCCCTCCCAGCTCTTATCTCGAGTTGCTCTTAAGTAGAGCAGCTCTTATGTCGGGGTTCCACTGTATGCATATTCATGTATTTACACATATCAAAAATTGAAAACTGGTGTATTTTTCTAATATCGAGGAACAAATGTTATTCTAAAATAAAAATGCATTAATGTGCCCTCCCCCCCTTGCCATGATACCATAATGATATATGTCATCGTGCAAACGAATAAGGAGAAAAAGTAAACATAAACACAGAGACACTTGAATCAGCCATTTTCCATGAGTAAAATCTATGATCTGTATTCAAGAGGATGATTGAGAAGTAGGCTTAGGTCCAAGAAAAATTATCACAAGCAGCAGAATCCCCTAAGAAGTAAATTATGGTCTAAACTTTACTGCATAGATAATCCCTTGGAATTTTCCTTTGATTCATGCGACTTCCATCACAACAAATCTCTCTGCAATCCAAGCCACATGAATTGCATATCACTTAGAATTAAAGATGTAAAAAAACCAAAGCATGTTGGCTGAGATACCGGTTAATTCAAGCAAATTCAACATGAAGGCTGTCTTCCTGCTATAGGCCTCACATTTATGCAGGGAGGAGGTATCCTCACTCATCCTTAAAGACAGCATGTTGCAATATTGTACTGCTCAGTTTCTAAGAACTAGAATAGAATAGAATAGAATTCTTTATTGGCCACGTGTGATTGGACACACAAGGAATTTGTCATTGGTGCATATGTTCTCAGTGTACATAAAAGAAAAAGATACATTTGTCAAGAATCATGTGGTACAACATTTAATGATTGTCATAGGGGTCAAATTAGCAATCAAGAAACAATATAAATCATAAGGATAAAAGCAACAAATTATAGTCATAGTCATAAGTGGGAGATCGGTGATAGGAATGATGAGAAGACTAATAGTAATACAAACTTCCTGCGATCAAGGGTCCTTCTGGAATCATGTGTTGATTTGGGGAAATAAGCAATTCAGAATAATATGCCGCATTTTCACTGCATAGGAAAAGGATTGCTACTCAACTGTTGGCTCCAGACTGTTAACAAAGGAGCAAGACGTGTCCAGTAATTTTTTGTTTATTTACATATAGATGTACATGCAAATAATTTTTTTGTTTATTTACATGTTGTAATTTACATGTCCAGTAAAGTGGGAAAGAATCATTGGAAATTCAGTAGTTTTGCCTTATATAATAAATTATTTCCTATTTAAATAAACAACTTTTGATCCAAGCAGTCTAACTATCCAAGGCAAGGTACATAGATTTCCCCCTCATAAGGCTCGTTATTTTGAAAAGGCAAAATTAGCTGAGCATTGTGCAATGCTTCCTTGGTCTTGAAAATGCATTCTACCATTGGACAATGCTGATTTAAATAATCATTATCTTTTTTTCTGCTTCTTTCTTTTCTTCGTTCCTTCCTTCCTTCCCTCCTTCCCTCCCTCCCTTTTTCCTTCCTTCCTTCCCTCCTTCCCTCCCTCCCTCTTCCTTCCTTCCTTCCTTTCTTTCATTCTTTCCTTCCTTCCTTGCTTCCTTCCCTCCTTCCCTCCCTCCCTCCCTCTTTCCTTCCTTCCTTTCTTTCTTTCCTTCCTTCCTTGCTTCCTTCCCTCCTTCCCTCTTTCCTTCCTTCCTTCCCTCCTTCCCTCCCTCCCTCCCTCTTTCCTTCCTTCCTTCCTTCCCTCCTTCCCTCCCTCCCTCTTTCCTTCCTTCCTTCCTTCCTTTCTTTCTTTCTTTCCTTCCTTCCTTCCTTCCTTGCTTCCTTCCCTCCTTCCCTCCCTCTTTCCTTCCTTCCTTCCCTCCTTCCCTCCCTCCCTCTTTCCTTCCTTCCTTCCCTCCTTCCCTCCCTCCCTCTTTCCTTCCTTCCTTCCTTTCTTTTTTTCTTTCTTTCTTCTTTCTTTCTTTCTTTCTTTCTTTCTTTCTTTCTTTCTTTCTTTCTTTCTTTCTTCATGACCTAGCAACCAACAGATGGAAAGCCTCTAATAAGAAAATACATTTGAATGTATGCTGCAATGTGATCAAAATTCTGCTTTTTTTGTAAGTGTGAATTTGATCATACTGCCCTTTGTAAGTGGACGTGGATTCAACCCTGTTGTGACTGTCCTCTTGACTTTTTGACACATTCTCACAGACACTGCTGGTTTGAATTTTAAGCCAGCAATTCTCCCAGGCTAACCTACCTTGCATGACAGAAGAGGTGACTCCTACGTGTGCTACCTTGGTCTCCTAGAAAGAGAGAGATTCTAAATGCACCTCTGATGAACTTTTCATAAATCAAGTTCCCTCCTCTTGGTTTCAGCAGTTGACAGGAAAAATAAGCAATTCAGAATAATCTGCTGCATGGGAAAGGGATTGCGACTCAACTGTTGACTCCAGACGGTTAACAAAGGAGCGAGACGTGTCCAGTAATTTTTTGTTTAAATGTAGAAATAAGTTAATTGAGGAGCCCTCCTTTGTCTTCCCCATAAAAGTAGCAATGCTTTTGAACGAGTGGAGATGGTTTCACTGTGAATTTGTGAGGTTAGCAATACAGCTGGGATGCCGAGTCTGTGGGCTGGATGGAATGAGCAGAATGTGTTTGATCAGTCTCCTTACTTGTATTAGCCAGAAATGACATGAAAGGAATATGGAGAAAATGTGCATGAAGGCTGAACAGGTTCTGTGGGGCAATTGCAAAATATCTGGTTTTCGGGGACAATTTATACCCTGCCTCTTTGCTTCAAGCAGTTTAAATAAAAGGCTTCTGCTTTTATTTTTGGATTTGCTTACAGATTTTAGGATTTTCTCCTAATCTAGTAAGGAACATGTGTAAAATGCACGTTTTTAGCAGTTTGTGCTTTTAGATCATAAGTACATTTCATTATATCAGCCTTACCACTCTGGTATCTTCCAGATGTGTTGGACTTCCATTCCCATCTACCATCCTGATGGTAACCATCACAGGGCAGTAGGTGGTGGTGGTGGAAATGACATGCACTATTATCTGTGCAGTGGGTTTAGGACATTTAGCCTCTGCCAGTTGGATGAAGCTCTTTCCTCCGCAGCAGCTGATCAGCCGCTGCCTTCACTCCCTCGCCCAAAGGCCCCTAGCTCTTGGCCCCAGCCCTTTGGCCACAAAAATCCAAGCAGTGGCCGATCAGCTGCTGCGAAGGAAAGAGCTTCATCCAACTGGCGGAGGCAAAAAGTCCCATTCCTCTGTGCAGTTGTTTTTTGCAGGTTCACTTGCTCTGCATATGTACCCCCGAAGTAACCATATCGCCATCATTTGAATCAAGACCTGCAAATAGGATGCTCTTTCTCCTGGTATCACCCTTTTTTATTGCTCTGCAGATATCTTAAAACAGCATCAGTCCATGTTTGTCATACGTAGTACTTTCCAAATAATATCTCCACCAGAAAATAAGTAACTGTTCTTTCTATACTTGGATAAATGTGTAGATAATGTCCTTTACCATTTATTTCACTCTACAAATATCAAATCAAGCAACTACCCACAGATGAATGCTAGAGGTTTTTTTTTTCTTTTTCAAATGCCTTCCATACAGGGAGTCCATTTGAAACCCTGACAACAGTTTTTTATTCACTTTAAAAATAGTTGCTTTACATTGGAATAGGAAAAGAATCATTTTTTATTCTGGATGGTGGAAGGGTGTTCTTTGTGCTATTGTTGTGGTTTTCCCCAGAAATGCATTGGTTTCAGATGGTTTTTGAATGCAAAATGGCTGCTGGCATAAAGCACAGCCAGCTAATTTGTCATTTAGATGGGATGGCCATTATAGTGGAGTAGACATGCTGACTTTATACATTTATAGAGCCTATTTCTACTAACTGTCTGCTATGACACCCTCCTGCTTTGACAACACTAATCTTCCCGTTTGTCATGCAATGTGGTCTTCATTCTATTTTCAATCCTTGAATGAAAAAGCCTTGTTGATACTGATTGTGCTGATACAAACCTAGCTTTTCCTCCTTTAAAACAGTGTTTCACAACCTTGGCAAACTTAAGGAGTGTGATCTCCAGCTTACGAATTTGCCACTACCTGTTCTGTCAGGCTCTCTGGTAGACTCCTCCCACAAATTCACAGGTACAAATTTCAGACACACACACATTTGAAAATTCAAAACAATGTTCTTTATAATGAAAATTCACTTAACCTAAGCCCTCTTTTGGTATAGCAAAGAGCACTTGTCTCCAAACAAACTGGTAATTTGTACAAGTCCCTTATCAGTTCTGTGATACTTAGCTTGCAGCTGTGAGGCAATTCACAGTCCTTCTTCTTTCACAAAGTGAAACACACTTTGCTCTGGTTTAGTTTCAAAGTGGGGAAAAAGCAGCACACAAAAAGTCAAAGTCAGTAAAACAGTCAGGAAACACAATGATCAGATAATCCTCCACAATGGCCAAACCCAGCCTCACTAATTACCACAGCCCCACCCAACCACAGGTGGCCTCATTTTCTTTGATAATAATCTCTCAGTTGTTGTTTCTCTCCGCATGCATGGCTGTATCATTAACTCTTGTTCTGAATCCAAGGAGGAGCTAGATAATTGATCTCCTTCTGAGCTGTCTGCCACACTCTCCTCCTCCCTGTCACTCATGTCTTCTTGGTCAGAGGAGCCTTCATCAGCAGATTCAACCGGTGGGGGGCAAAACAGGCCTGCAGCATGTGAATGTCTCTCCCACATTCACAGTCCTTGGGGCAGGAGCTGGGCCAGAGCTAACCACAACACTACCTAACCAGTCTTAACCAAAATCTCTTGATCTCTAGAAAAATAGTCTTCAATGAAACAGGTCCCTAGTACAAAAAAGGTTGGGAATGGCTGGTTTAATATGTCCCTGGTAGGCACAATGTGTGTGTGCCCAGCATTCTTCAAATCATGAATCCAGGTTGCTGCGCAGAATGTTATCTAGTCAGTTTCAGTTTTCCTGCAGAACAAGATCTACTTAGTTGCATCCTCATGGCGGAATCTTTCTCCCTGTTTCTGTCCTGAAATATATTAACATTAAAAAACAAACAAACATGGGACATACCTAGAGGGAGATGGAAGAGAAAAGCCAATGAAGAAAAGCTTATTGAAATGAAATGACATTCTTCACATTTCAGTGCTTTCACTGTCCATGTTCTTCTACATTGACTGGTGATAGATGCTGAAGGGACAGCAACAAAGTCATGACAATAACTCATTCACCAATCAATGCATTCAGTAGTGATTCGGAACAGACACAATAGAGGCCAGATAGGGATTGACAGTGGGGATAATTTATCCAATTCCAGCATTGCTTTTTATAAAGTTTGCCTCTGTGTGTGTGAAAGAGAGAGAGGGTGTGTTGGTGTGTGTGTAATAGAAAGAGATTATTTTTTTAAAATGTCTTTTATAGTTGAGTTAATAAAACCCTATACAAATATATCTATGCTGTCCTAGCATAGATTACACTCAATCACAGCAGCGGCAGATCTTCAGAGAGAAAACCTAACCTATATTGTTGCCATCATTCAATCTTTCTTTCAAAGTTATATTTATAGTTTAGTTGTACTTTATAAACAGAACCTTTCATAGTGTTACAATTATTATTATGCCTTAATTTATTTATTTATTTATTTATTTATTGGATTTGTATGCCGCCCCTCTCCGGAGACTCGGGGCAGCTAACAGCGACAATAAAACAGTGTACAATAGTAATTTGGTATTAGAAATGATTAAAAATCCATTAATATAAAAACCATGCATACATACCATGCATAGAATTGTAAAGGCCTAGGGGGAAAGAGGATCTCAATTCCCCCATGCCTGGTGGCAGAGGTGGGTTTTAAGTTGTTTACGAAAGGCAAGGAGGGTGGGGCAGTTCTAATCTCTGGGGGGAGTTGGTTCCAGAGGGCCGGGGCCGCCACAGAGAAGGCTCTTCCCCTGGGTCCCGCCAGGTGACATTGTTTAGTTGACGGGACCCGGAGAAGATCCACTCTGTGGGACCTAACTGGTCGCTGGAATTGCTCTAAATATGCATTAATGAATGCTGAGTAAAGATGTTTTCGAGTTCAGTTTCTGATTACTACTGGAAAGGATGAGTGAAGAAAGCCAGGAATATATTGAGAGAATACACTTTCAGCAGGTTTGGGGGTCAAACTAGCTGCTCATTTAAAGGAAGCAGACATCTGTATATTTGGCGGCAATGATACAGGAAGATGCTGGATGTGAAGGATCCATTTAGTAACAATGGCAACAGTATCATATCTTATCAATCAGGAGAAGGCAATAGTAAACCATTTCTGACTTTTTTTATTAAGAAAACCCCATGGATAGCAATGTAAAGCAAAACCAAAAGGAAGTTTTGACAAAGATTAGATTAGATTAGATTTATTGGATTTATATGCCGCCCCTCTCCGTAGACTCGGGGCGGCTCACAACAATGGTAAAAAACAATACATAGTAACAAATCTAATATTTAGCAATCTAAATTACAGTTTTAGGTTAAAAAATCCAAGAAACCCCAATATATAAAAAACAAGCACACAGTCGAAACAACATTCACTGGCATGATAAATCCACATCCCCACCATGCTTCACAGTGCTATATGATAATACTGCAATACGTGGTGTTCATTCACATGGCACACTACAACACTACTTTTTGAAAGTTGTTTGCTCAGAGAATTGGGGTGTGTGTGTGTATGTATACTGTATATAAAATATGTATGTGTGATTTTTTTTGTCGAATCACCCTGGTTTATTGAAGGAACATCACAGCTCCTTATTTGCCTCTCAGCCCCATGAGGGGCCATTTTCCAAGTCAGATAAGTTTTTTATAGCCGACAACTATAATCTATAGATGCAACATATTAATATACCAGGGTGATTTGACAAAAAATCACACATAACCCTTCCCTGGTATAAGCTGACACAGGAATTGAGCATGTAGCCTAATGGCTAAGACCTCTGCCTTGTAAAATCTTAGTAAAAAGGGTGTGGCTACCTGATGAAGGCTAATAAGCCCAAAATAGATCTATAGTAGTCTCCCTTTTCATTATCAGCAAAATATATTACATATATATGTGTTGTTGTTTTTTTATCAAATCACCCTGGTATACCTAAATACGGTAGGGAGCTTACTGCTTCTTTTTTGCCTGTTTGTGTATATGTGTGTGCATACATACACACACACACAAACTCTCTCACACACACATATACACAAACAGGCAAAAAGGAAGCAGTATGCTCCCTCCCGTATTTGGGTATATCAGGGTGATTTGACAAAAAAAAAAGACACATATAACTCTTCCCTGGTACAAGCTAAGAGGAGAACCTGTGGTCTAGAGGTTCAAGCTACTGCCTACAGGCAGACTCCCAAGGTTCAAATCCTGGTAAGGGTATGGGAAGCTGATGAGAGCAAAATAGCTTGAAATAGATCTATACTAGTCTACCTTCTTTTTCATTATCAGCAAAAATACGTTAGACACACACACACACACACACACACACACACAGAGCAAGCGAGAAAGAGAGACAGACGGACAGATATCAGCTATGAAGAAGGGCTACAGAGCCCCATAGATTAAAAAAAAGTATGTTTCAGGCAATTCTATAATTTTCAGACATCTGTAAATCTTAACCAGGCTGTGATGTATGTTCAGTTAAGAATGTTCTTCTTGATTTAGTGTAGTTTAGCATAAAGATCATTCTGGGGATTTTGTCAGAGTCAGATAATAACCATTGCAATAATATTTGGGCAAAGCAATCCTGTCTTGAGTTCCAATGTCAAGATCTCATGAAGAATTATACTGCCCTGCTGAGTCCCTTCCAGAAAGTCAGAGAAAAAGCACCCCCCTTTTTAAAGGCCACTCTCTTTTCACCGATTCCTTTCCCATCTTTTAAATCATTTCTTTCTTACTGGCAAATAATATGAAGAAAATAATTTACGTATGTGGTTTCAGAGCTGGTATGAATTAGATTCTAATATATAGCCATGTCAGAACTGGGCAGGCTTTTGATCAAGCAGATCCATCATTCCCTTTGGCATAGCACAGGACACAGTCCCCAGTCCCGTGGTATGTTTAGGTGGGTCAGCTGGAAAAGTGTTTCATGCCTAATTGTCCACTGTCTAGTCAGAACTCCATCTACCATTGTGGGAAAGTAAGGATTTCTGTGGCTCACAGGATCTTGAGTATAGGATTATAGTAATGTGATATGTCACTATGAAGGAATGTACGGTATACACCTTATTATATGACAAATATTTGTTTAACTATTTCAACCCTTTATTATAGGTAGTCCCCATCTTACAAACCATTCATTTAGGGACTGTTCAGAGACATTATCATTGATAATACAATGACAAAGATATAAAAGCAGCATAATTTTTATTTTTGTATTTCTTTTTTCAGTGAGAAGTAGAACTAAATTATTTGTGTGTATGGAGTAAAATTGAAACCACAAGAAATCCAGTTTACCAAAAAAAGGTAAAAATTAAGTTGATTCTACAACAAAACTTTATGGAAAGTCTTCTTTACTCTTCTTTACTTTGCTATTATTTTTGTTTCGTTGGCTGATGCATTCGGAAGAGAAATTTAAAATATTATTTTAATAACTGAAAATATATGATAAATGATAGACAATGTACAAGTGGCTTGTTTTGCCTTTGAAAAGTTTAAGATCTCCTTTAACTTAATGGGCCAATTTCTGAGTAGGTTGGGCATAAAATTACATTGGTTAACAAGTAACCCTGCAAAGAATATGGCATCTCTATCTTAATACAGAAAGTAAACTACATCAAAGCATAGCATATTAATAAGCGGAAGTACTGTATAGTGATTTTATTGAATTTGCCCACTAGGTGGCTGCCATTTGGGAATGGAAAACTAGATTGGTTGACAGATAACACAAGCTAATAGTTTCTTCTATAGCTGCTTTAACATATAGTTTGAATTAAATGCCCAAATATTTATTCTTGCTCAATTAAGAAGAAATCTAATGTTGATTATATAGAACACTCTAGTTCTGAAAATAATACAATTATATAGTTGGGACACTTAAGCAGTAGACTTGAGCAAAGATAATGTACTTTTAGACTGGCTATACTTCCTTGGTTAAAATGCAGAGAACTGGAAAAAGAAATGGATTGAGATAGTATTTAGCTGTGTTTGTTTCACAAAAGAAAAAAAACCCTATCTCAGTGTTTGAAGCATATATATTAAGGAAGCACTACTATGTTATACATCCTTATCTTTGAATGTAAACCCAAATTGCCTTTGCATACCTTATGAGTAAAAAATTAAAAATATAACTTTAATTTCCAGTTTATTTATTATTTATTTTATTTATTTATTCTTTGTCCAATATACAATACATATGAAAGGGAATAGACATTAAGTGATATATAAAAGATAGGAAGTGAAGAGGAAGAGAAGTAGGTGGGAAGGAAAGAATATACAGTGATCCCTCGAGTATCGTGAGAGTTACGTTCCAAGACCTCTCGCGATAATCGATTTTTCGCAATATAGTGGTGCGGAAGTAAAAACACCATCTGCGCACGCGCGCCCTTTTTTCAATGGCTGCGCATGCGCAGATGGTGGAGCCGGTGGCTGGGGAGGTGGATTCGCTGCCCCCACCAGCCCTTCCTGCTCTGGGTCAGAGCCGCGGAAACCTTCGGCTCGCCGAGGCTGCGTCTGACCCCTTCGTTTGTATTGCAGCGAAGGAGGTGAAGCAAGGCTCCAAGCTCGCCTGCCGCCGCCGCCGCCGCTACGCCTCTGCCGCCTCAGCCACCCCCTCTGCTCTGCAGGGACCTCGCATGCCACGATCTCCCTCTCTCGCCCTCCCCGCGCTTCTCCTCGGCGGCGGCCAAGCGGCAGGCTTAATGGGAGACCAAAGGCGAAAAAAGAAAAGAAAAAAAAATCCCCAAAAGAGGCAGGCACAAAGCGGGGGCACAAGGGGAGCTGCCTGGCAGAGGTTGCTTTTTTTCTTCTCGTGGGCAAGTGGAGGGAGGGAGAGAGAAGGAAAGAGAGAGAAGGAAAGAAAGAGATGAGAGAGGGAGGAAGAGAGTGTGAGAGAGGAAGAAAGAGAGAGAGAAATGATAGAAAAAAGGGGAGAAAAAAAGAGAAATGAGAAAATGATTGAAGCAGAGAATGACAGGAAAGAAAGAGAAACAGACAGAGAAGTGACTCTTGGTGATGACGTATGACGTCATCGGGTGGGAAAAACCGTGGTATAGCAAAAAAACCGTGGAGTATTTTTTAATTAATATTTTCTGAAAAATCGTGGTGTAGCGTTTCGCGAAGATCGAGATCGCGAAGATCGAGGGATCACTGTATATGATAAAATGGAAAGGAAAGACAATTGGACAGGGGACGAAAGGCACATCAGTGCACTTATGTACGCCCCTTACTGGCCTCTTAGGAACCTGGAGAGGTCAATCGAGGAGAGTCTGAGGGAGAAATGTTGGGGGTTGGGGGTTGACACTATTGAGTCCGGTAATGAGTTCCACGCTTCGATGACTCGATTGTTAAAGTCATATTTTTTACAGTCAAGTTTGGAGCGATTAACATTGAGTTTGAAGCTGTTGCATGCTCTTGTGTTGTTGCGGTTGAAGCTGAAGTAGTCGTTGGCCGGAAGGACATTACAGCGAATGATTTTGTGGGCAATACTTAAATCGTGTTTTAGGCGCCACAGTTCTAAGCTTTCAAGATCCAGGATAGTTAGTCTGTTTTCGTAGGGTATTCTGTTTCGGGTGGAGGAGTGGAGGGCTCTTCTGGTGAAGTATCTTTGGACGTTTTCGAGAGTGTTGATGTCTGAGATGTGGTGAGGGTTCCAGACAGATGAGCTATATTCGAGGATGGGCCTGGCATAGGTTTTGTAGGCTCTGGTCAGTAGTGTGAGATTGCCAGAGCAGAAGCTACGTAGAATCAGGTTTACAACTCTGGAAGCCTTTTTGGCAATATTGTTGCAGTGGGCTCTAGCACTTAGGTCATTTGAAATTAGTATTCAGAGGTCTTTTACTGAGTGTGGGTTTGCTGTGAGAATTTGTTTGTTCAGTTCATATATGAGGTTTGGGTTCTTTTTGCCGATGTGGAGGGTAGAGCATTTGTTGGATGAGATTCGAAGTTGCCAGATGTTAGACCAATCTGAAACATAGTCAAGGTCTTTTTGGAGAGTGAGTGTGTTGTCAGTGGTGTTGAAAAGTTTTACATCATCGGCAAAGAGCACACAGTTGCTTGCGATATTATCGCAGAGGTCGTTGATGTATAGGATGAAAAGAGTAGGACCTAGTACACTGCCTTGGGGAACGCCGCTTTTGACAGGGACAGGGGAGGAAATGGCGCTTCCGATTTTGACAACTTGTTGCCTGTTTGACAGGAATGCAGTAATCCAGTTGTGGAGGAGTCCTGAGATGCCATAGGATTTGAGTTTTAGGAGAAGTTTGTCATGAACCACTGAGTCAAAGGCTTTGCAGAAGTCGATATAAATTGCATCTATGGATTTTCCTTGATCAAGGTGGGTAGTCCAGATGTTTTTGCAGTGAAGTAGTTGTAGGTTGCAGGATAGTTTCTTTCTGAATCCAAATTGTTTTTTTGATAGTAGGTTATTAGATTCTAGGTAAAGGGTGATTGATCGATTTATGATTGATTCCATGATTTTACAAGGGACGCAGCATAGTGATATTGGTCTGTAGTTGTCAACTAGTGATGGGTCTCCTTTTTTGAAGATGGGGATGACTACTGCTTTAGACCACAGCTTGGGGAGAGTACTGGTCCTGAAGGATTTTTGGAAGATAATGCTTAAGGGCTCAGCTATGGCAGAAGAAAGTTTTCTTAAGAAGTATGCACAAAGACCATCTGGTCCAACAGATAGGGAAGGTTTGAGATCACGGATTGCTTTTTCAATGTAGTCTGTAGTGAAGATGATTTGGGTTAGGTTTCTTAATGAGTTAGAAGTGCGGTTTGCGAAGAGGGGGGATGAGCCATTACTGTTAACAAAAACGGAGCCAAAAAAGGAGTTGAAAAGGTTAGCTTTGGATGGCTCATCGTGGTATTCTATGTTGTGTGGTCCTACGAGAGGTGGAATAGGTCTGGAGTGGTTAAGTTTGTTGTTGACGAAGTTGTAGAATGCACGGTTAGATTTGGAGCGTAGGAGGTTTTCCTCTTGTTCACTGTGGTAGTTGAGACATTCTGCTTTTATTTGTTGGCATATGCTTCTGTAGCGGCTTTTAAAGTTGGTTACTGGACCTTTTTTGTTTCTACGCCAGAGGGATCTTTTTTTGGTTTGAAGTTTCTTTATTGAGACAGGAATATTATCTTTTTGTTTCCTTCTAGGAGAGGTAATAGGGACATGCAGATTTATGAGATTATTAATTTGGTGTAAGAACGTGTTGTAAAGTTCATCAATGGTGATGCAGTTGGAGAACAAGGAATGCCAGTTGATTTGTGAAAATATGTAATTATGAATTCAGGCACACAGCTTCATATTATTGCTGGCTAATAAATTTCAGTATTGCTTAAATGTTGTAGAGTGATGGGGAAGACAAAATGTTGCAAACTGTACTCTATTGCAGTGTTTCTCAATTATTTTCTGTTACGCCCCCACTCCCCCCCTTAGGAAGAAGTAAACATTTCGCGCCTCCAACTTTCCGGTGGGATGTTTGTTTGCAATATTCAGCATGTTTTCCCTGCAAAAATTCAAATGGCTTATAAGTATGATTGGGGTGTAATATGTTCCCCGGGGTCATGCATCCCCCCCAGGGGGGGGGGGCTTCCCACTATTTGAGAAACACTGCTTTGTCTTTACCACCATGTTAAATATATTGCAATGATCCAAATGAAAATAATTTAGTTGATTGATTACCTTACAATATTTCTTTAATATGGAGATTAAAAAGAAACCATGGAGATTTTCATGGATATATTGACAAATAGAATATTGGTTTGTTGATCACCCTTGCCCATATTTTCATAGCAAAAAACAGCATTTTATTTAAGATGGTTTATGGAAATAATAGTTGAGTTAGGATGTCTAAGCATCCTTACTAATGAGTATTTAGTACATATTTGCAACCAGAAAATAAACACTGTATTTTTATTTCCTCTCAAAAAGAATTTTGAAGCAGACCAAAAAATTAAATCCTATGTGAAATACTGTACATTTTTCAAAATTCACCCTAGCTCATTCTAGGGAGAGCAATCGGTGGGTATTTTTTCTTCCAAAAGAAAATTCAAAATTCCTTTTTTTAACTTGTCCTATATTGAAGCTGTCAGGAGAGCACCACTTGAATTCACTATTAAAGTAGAAAAGATATATGTTGCCAGGACACTATCTCATGGATTTGGAGCCATCTTGGTAGAGTGGTTCAGGCACCAGAACACTATGAGGCATAGTTCTGCCTTAGATATAAAGCCAGCTGGATGACCCTTGGACCAGTCCCTCTCTTTCAGTCCTAGAAAGAAAGCAAAGGCAAACTACTTCTGAAATCTTGCCAAGAAAACTGCAGGAACTCATCCAAGCATTTGCCAGCAGTCAACACTGAGTTGAAAGCACAAAAACAACAAAACGTATTTGATGAAAGAATGTTAAATGTTTTGTCTGGATGTACACTGAATAAAACCTTCTAAGGGATGTCCTTAGAAAAAGTCAAGAAAGTGGTTGCGAAGATGGTCTGCCTGATTTCTGTGTGCATTGCACAACACACATGAAAAATAGAGCTATGATTGCACTGTTGCAGCTGCCATCTTTATTTATTTATTTATTTATTTATTTATTTATTTATTTATTTATTTATTTATTATTTAGATTTGTATGCCGCCCCTCTCCGCAGACTAGGGGCGGCTCACAACAAGAGAAAAAAAACAATCTACAACAAATCTAAATTACTGTTTAAAAATATTTAAAAGACCCCATATTCTAAACACACATACATACAAACATACCATTCATAAATTGTATCTGCCCGGGGGAGATGTTTCAGTTCCCCCATGCCTGACGACAGAGGTGGGTCTTAAGGAGTTTACGAAAGGCAAGGAGAGTAGGGGCAGTTCTAATCTCCGGGGGGAGTTGATTCCAGAGGGCCGCCACAGAGAAGGCTCTTCCCCTGGGGCCCGCCAACCGACATTGTTTAGTTGACGGGACCCGGAGAAGGCCCACTCTGTGGGACCTAATCGGTCGCTGGGATTCGTGCGGCAACAGGCGGTCTCAGAGATATTCTGGTCCAGTGCCATGAAGGGCTTTAAAGGTCATAACCAACACTTTGAATTGTGACCGGAAGTTGATCGGCAACCAACGCAGACTGCGGAGTGTTGGTGAAACATGGGCATACCTAGGTAAGCCCATGACTGCTCTCGCAGCTGCATTCTGCACGATCTGAAGTTTCCGAACACTTTTCAAAGGTAGCCCCATGTAGAGAGCATTACAGTAGTCGAACCTCGAGGTGATGAGGGCATGAGTGACTGTGAGTAATGAGTCCCGGTCCAGATAGGGCCGCAACTGGTGCACCAGGCGAACCTGGGCAAACGCCCCCCTCGCCACAGCTGAAAGATGGTTCTCTAATGTGAGCTGTGGATCGAGGAGGACGCCCAAGTTGCGGACCCTCTCCGAGGGGGTCAATAATTCCCCCCCCAGGGTAATGGAAAGACAGATGGAATTGTCCTTGGGAGGCAAAACCCACAGCCACTCCGTCTTATCCGGGTTGAGTTTGAGTCTGTTGACACCCATCCAGGCCCCAACAGCCTCCAGACACCGGCACATCACTTCCACTGCTTCGTTTGACTATTTGACCATGCCCTGCACATATTTCTTTATGCTTCTTCAGTCATAAAACTGAATCTAAGCAGCATACACGCCAATCCTTTTATACTGTTAATATAACATCATATACCCTCAAAACAAATACAGTGGTACCTCAAGATACGAACTTAATTGGTGCCGGGAGGAGGTTCGTAAGGTGAAAAGTTCGTAAGATGAAACATTGTTTCCCATAGGAATCAATGGAAAAGCAATTAATGCGTGCAAGCCCAAAACTCAGAAACCGGGAACCCGGCCGCCACCACCAAAGGAGGCTTGAGCCTCCCTTTGCCCCACGCTGCTTCGCCCTGCCTGTTGTCCTGGGTGAAGTGCTGGGGGGAGGGAGTCAGGAAGGTCCTCCTGCTCCCCTCCCCAGCCAAAAACACAAAGACAGGCAGGGCGGAGCAGCGTGGAGCAAAGGGAGGCTGAAACCGCCGGCGGCTTCAGCTTCCCATTGCTCCGCGGGAGCGGCAGACCGCCTTTGTATTTTTGGCTGGGGGGGAAGCAGGAGGCGCAGGATCTGGCCAGCAGCGGGCGCGCCGCGAGGTAGCAGGTCAGCATCCTGGGCGGCTGGGCGGCGGGCGAGGAGGCGCGGCCGAGCGGACCTGGCTCCGGCTCCGGCTAGACCTCCAGCGAGAATGGGGCGGGCAGTGGGCGGGGCAGCAGCGATAGCGGCGAGGGTGCGTCCGATTCGGGACTGGCGGCCCCCGACGCAGTGGGGAACATCGGCGCGGGAGGCAGGAGAGGACCGGGCGACTGGAGCAGCAGCGCGGCTTCTTTTTGCCTGGGAGGGAAGGTGAAATGCCGGCGGCTCTAGCAGCTGCTACGAGCGGCATTTCACCTTCCCTCCCAGGCAAAAAGATGCCGGGGAGAGGGGCACGCCTTCCGCCTGGGAAGTCCGGCCCCATCATCCCAGAATGCCGGCAACTTTTTGCCTGGGAGAGAAAGTGAAATGCCTCTCGTAGCAGCTGCTATGAGCGGCATTTCACAGCCGGGCTGGGGGGCTTCCCAGCAACCTCCCGAACCCCGAACCTCCGGGTTCGGGGTTGGGGGGTGCTGGCAAGCCCCCCAGGCCGGCTGCGACCTTTTAAAACACCTGCGCCGCTTCGCTGCTGTCTCCTGAAGCCGAACGCTAAAGCCGAACTTCCGCGTTCGGCTTCGGGAGACAGCTGCGAAGCGGCGCGGGTGTTTTAAAAGGTCGCAACCGGCCTGGGGGCCTTGCCACCCCCCCCCAAACCCGGGTTCTGGGTTCGGGGTGGTGGTGGCAAGCCCCCCAGGCCGGCTGCAACCTTTTAAAACACCCGCGCCGCTTCGCAGCTGTCTCCTGAAGCCGAACGCTAAAGCCGAACTTCCGCGTTCGGCTTCGGGAGACAGCTGCGAAGCGGCGCGGGTGTTTTAAAAGGTCGCAGCCGGCCTGGGGGGCTTGCCACCACCACCCCGAACCCGGGTTCGGGGTTCGGGGGGGGAGTGGCAAGCCCCCCAGGCCGGCTGCGACCTTTTAAAACACCCGCGCCGCTTCGCAGCTGTCTCCTGAAGCCGAACGCTAAAGCCGAACTTCCGCGTTCGGCTTCGGGAGACAGCTGCGAAGCGGCGCGGGTGTTTTAAAAGGTCGCAGCCGGCCTGGGGGGCTTCCCAGCAACCTCCCGAACCGAACCCGGGGTTCAGCAAAATTTTGCCTCTTCTTACGAACTTTGTTCGAGTTACGAACCGGGGTTCGGGAGGCTTCTGGGAAGCCCCGCCGCCCGGCTGTTACCTTTTAAAACAGCCGTGCGGCTTCCCAGCAGTCTCCGAACGCCGGTTCGTAACTCGAAAAAAGTTCGTGAGAAGAGGCAAAATTTTTCTGAACCCCAGGTTCGTATCACGAGTTGTTCGTAAGACGAGGGGTTTGTATCTTGAGGTACCACTGTAATGTACACATAGATGTTGTGGTTAGCTCTGGCCCAGCTCCTGCCCCAAGGACTGTGGATGTGGGGGAGACATCCACATGCTGCAGGCCTGTTTTGCTCTCGGTGGAATCTGCTGATGAAGGCTCCTCTCACCAAGAAGACATGAGTGACAGGGAGGAGGAGAGTGTGGCAGACAGCTCAGAAGGAGATAAATTATCTAGCTCCTCCTTGGATTCGGAACAAGAGTTAATGATACAGCCACGCATTTGGAGAGCGATGCATAGGCAACAACTGAGAGATTATTATCAAAGAAAATGAGGCCACCTGTGGTTGGGTGGGGCTGTGGTAATTAGTGAGGCTGCTATAAATAGCAACCTGTGGGTTTGGCCATTGTGGAGGATTATCTGATCGTTGTGTTTCGTGACTGCTTTGCTGACTTTGACCTTTGTGTGCTGATTTTTCCCTGCTTTGAAACTAAACCAGAGCAAAGTGTGTTTCACTTTGTGAAAGAAGAAGGACTGTGAATTACCTCACAGCTGCAAGCTAAGTATCACAGAACTGATAAGGGACTTGTACAAATTACCAGTTTGTTTGGAGACAAGTGCTCTTTGCTATACAAAAAGAGTGCTTCGTTTATTTGCATTTTCGGTATAAAGAACATTGTTTTGAATTTTCAAACGTGTGTGTGTCTGAAATTGTATCTGTGCATTTTCGGGAGGATTCTATCAGAGAGCTCGACAGAACACATACATATTTATTTGTTTGTTTGTTTGCTTGTTTGCTTTGTCAAGTACATATTGGTGGTATACAAAGATATAACAATATTCATATACATGATACTAGTAAAAAAGAAAGAATAGGACCGAGGACTGAAGACACTCTGGTGCACTTACGCACGCCCTTTACTGACCTCTTAGGAAGTGGGAGAGGTCAACAGTGGATAGTCTAAGGGTTTTGGGAGGATAGTCTAAAGTTTTGGGAGTTAGGTGATGATACTACAGAGTCAGGTAGTGAGTTCCATGCAACAACAACTTGGCAACTAAAGTCATATTTCCTGCAGTCCAGTTTAGAGCGGTTTATTTTAAGTTTGTATCTGTTGTGTGCTTGTGTGTTGTTCTGGTTGAAGCTGAAGTCATTGACAGGAAGGACGTAGCAGATGATTTTATGGGCTATGCTTAGATTGTTTTTAAGGCGATATAGTTCTAAGCTTTCTAAACCTAGGATTGTAAGTCTAGATGCGTAGGGTAATCTGTTGCGAGTGGAGGAGTGGAGGGCTCTTCTGATAAAGTATCTTTGGACATCTTCTAGAGTGTTTATGTCCGAAATGCGGTGTGGGTTCCAGACAGATAAGCTGTATTCAAGGATTGGTTTGGCGAAAGTTTTGTATGCTCTGGTTAGTAATGTGAGATTACCGGAGCAGAATCTATGTAGGATTAAGTTAACAATTCTTGAAGCCTTTTTGGCAATGTTGCGGCAGTGGGCTTTGGCACTTAGGTCATTTGATATGCGTATTCCAACATTTTTTACAGAATGAGGGTTGTCTTCTAGGTCTTGTTTATTCAGCTTGTATTTTGTGTTCAGATTCTTTTTGCCAGTGTGTAGGACACAGCATTTTTTGGTTGAGATTTGGAGTTGCCAGATGTTTGACCACATAGACACACGGTCAAGGTCTTTCTGGAGAATAACGTGTTATCGGTGGTGTTGAAAAGTTTTACATCATCAAGAGAACGCAGTTGCTTGTAATGTGATCGTAAGGGTCATTTACATAATCTATAATTAGTATAGTATTAATCTATAATTAGTAATTAGTATACATAATCATATTTATTAAGGAAAAATCATTCCAAATGATTTAAATCAGGAGTCTACAATCTTGGCAACTTTAAGACTTGAGGACTTCAACTCCCAGAATTCCTCAACCAGTCTGGTTGAGGAATTCTGGGAGTTGAAGTCCACAAGTCTTAAAGTTGCCAAGGTTGGAGATTCCTGATTTAAACTCTGCTTACTGCAGGGGAGGGATCTACCTCTCTAATCCTCAAAGGAAAAATTAACCTTAACAGCTTTTGTAAATACCAATAAAGCTTAGATGCAAGCTAGTTTTTTTCTCTCCCACCCCCACTGTTTCTCAGCACCTCATGCACAGTGTTTATCAAGTATGACTTGGAGAGGGAGCAATAGCTTGTTGTGTTTCTGGAATTTGCTGGAGAGAGAGTAGTCAAATAGATTAAGAGTACAATTGCACTGTGCATGAAAAACAAGGCCGAAACCTGAATTATTCAAAACAGCCTGTAGGCACTTCACTTGAACATGCGTGACCAGTGTGTACTCAGTGAATGACCTGAGGTCACCATAGCCTTGTCAACATCAGAGACTTAAAATGAGCAATACTGTAGTGACATTGTTAAGAGCCACTTAGTTATAGCTCAGAAGAACAATGGCTTTTTCATGCGCCTTTGACAAAGTTAACATTTTCACGAACAGTTTCTTCAGTGTCTCTAAGCACAGGCCCAGTTCTTCACCATAAAGTAGTAGGAAGAGTCCCACTATTGAAATAAATATTGCCAGTTGACCTTCAATAATGTTGAATACCCCTCCAAGCCTTCGTGTCTTCTTTCTTTCAGAGAGGGGGCTAAAATTGTGATTGTTTTGTTATAATGAAAATCCCTCAATATGGCAAATAAATGGATCTCCTACATGTTTATATATTCATTTCCCCAGTCCAAGGCCTGCTTAGCTCAAGGGCACAGAAGAAGCTTCTTCAGCCACCATAAAAGGCAATTCTAACAGTTTTTCTAGCTTATGTCTCCCCACCTCCCACTGGGATGAAAATCTCCCCTGATTTAACAAAATGACCCTTCAGGTCATATTAAATAAGTTATTAGGAACAGAGAAATCATTCTAATGAGGAGTTGCACTTTTGGTCCATTTGTTGTATTTCAAGACTGTCTACACTGGAAACAGCAATCAGGCATTCCAAATGGGAGGTTTTTTAGGATAAGAGATTAAACTCAGGACCAACTGCATGCTAAGCATGTATTTTACCACTGAGCTACAGCGCCTTCTGATTCCTTCACTTTAAATTCCTTGATTTTCATTTCAGATGTCATAATGTATGATTTCAATCACTCTTCTTTGACCTTTCATAAAGTTCTTAAGACCCATTTTTGCCATCAGGCATGGGGGAACTGAGACATCTCCCCCAGACCTATACAGTTTATACATGTTTGGGTGTATGCTTGCTTTTAATAATGGCTTTTTTAGTGTTTTTTAAATTATTAGGTTTGTTCTTACATTGTCTTTGTTATTGTTGTGAGCCGCCCCGAGTCTACGGAGAGGGGCGGCATACAAATCTAATAAATAATAATAATAATAATAATAATAATAATAATAATAATAATAATAATAATAACAACAACAACAACAACTTTTGACTTATCGAACTAGTTTCCAACTACAAACAGCTACATCTGTGTATGCTTTTTAAAGGTTGCATCTGAACTGGAAAGGCTGGCTTGTTAGCTTTGCCCACTGGCAGAAGTATTCCTGCTCATTTGTTAGTAAAACAGATTTATTTATTTTTTTAACAATTGTGGCCTACCTACAATTTGCAAACACCATGGGTTAAGTTCTTGCTGCACATGGATTAGCTTTTACATTACATCCCTTTAACCTTTGGCCTAAAATGCTGTGAAATTCTAGAGAAAAGAACTCCTTTGAATTTGTAGCTCACATATTTGTGGCTCCTGAGAAAAGCAGGCATAGAAATAGCGGAATAGAGAAGAAAGAAACAGTCGCATTTTAAAACTTTGAAAAATGACTTAGACAGATTGATGAGTAAAGAAAGCGAGGGAATCTGGGACTAGCAGGAAAATAGGTTTCCTATTCCAAGACATTGTGTTGCTTTGAGCTCTCAAGCAGCTTGTAATGCTAAACGTTTAAGTTTTTATAACTCTGATTTATCCTCTTTGGCCTGATTCATACATTACTGTAGTGTAGAAGCGTGGGAACTGCTTCTTCTGTGTCATCTTCCCATGTTTTTGTCCCAAGCATGTCTAGATAATGGAACTCTGTGGGTGAGACTAACGGACTATCTGTAGCTGAATACTTGTGGAAAATATTAGTGGTTTAAGTAAATTTCTTGTTTTAAAAAAAGTTTAATTATTAAATGCTTATGTATTCTCACTTAAGGATGTCACCTGCACATTTCATATGCATTTTGATAATTTTATAGTCTAAAGTATAAATTGAAAATCTTTATATAATTTGCATGCCATTGGAAAAAAGTAAATTATTGGGAAGTACGCAAAGGCAAGGCATGGACATATACTTGAACTATTATCTTCAGAAGCTATTCAATTAACACCTTGATGAATACAGTGTAGCTCGGAAAGTTATCTTGGCAGCATCTCTGTGTTGTTCCCTCTAATTAACTGTATTGCCTTCATCTGGGACCAGCTCTCATATTGAGTAGTGTTGTTCAGCTACCTTAGACAGATTTCAAGACTGTAGTTGCAACCTTCTAGCTATACTTCTATATTGGACACCACAGCACTACATGACACATGATAGTGTGTGTTTCTTCAAGTCAGTTTTTGACTCCTGGAGACTAACAGATTAACAGAGTTGGAAGGGATCTTGTAGGAAACCCTACACCATTTCTGACAAATGGCTGTCCAATTTCCTCTTGAAAGTATCAAGTGCTGGAGACCTCACAACTTGCAAAGGCAAGATGTTCCACTGATTGATCGCTCTCATTGTCAGAAAGTTTCTCCTTTTTTGATGAAGGGGTGTGATCAGCATCGTGGCGCCATGGAGTTTACCGCACTCCGCTGGGGAATCCCAATATCCGCGCTGTCAGGAGACCTGGTTTGGTCTCCTAGCGGGGGTGGAGGAGAAGAGAGGCGTAAGTGATTATTAAGGATTGGTGGCACCCCTGTAAGTGATTATTAAGAATTGGTGAAGACAGACCTTTATTAATAGCTGAAGTCTGTTGAACTTTTGGCTTTGAGAATTGTGATCTCAAAGACATGGAGGAAATTGATTACAGTGGAACCCCGACATAAGAGCTGCTCTACTTAAGAGCAACTCGAGATAAGAGCTGGGAGGGGAGAGATATTTTTGTTCTACTTACAAGCCCAAATTCGAGATACAAGCGCCAAGGAGCTGTCTCCTGAAGCCAAACGCTAACTTCCGCGTTCGGCTTCAGGAGACAGCTGCGAAGCGGCGCGCGTGTTTTAAAAGGTTGCAGCCGGCCTGGGGGGCTCGGGGGGGTGCTTGCAGTTTTCTTTCTTGCTCTTTTTCTTTCTCTCTTTTACCTTCCCTTCCTCTATTTCTTCTTTTCTTTCTCCTTCCCACCTTCATCCCTCCCTCCCTCCCTTCACTCATTCCTCTCTTACTCTCCCCTTTCATAAGTTTCCTTGCTTCCTTCCTCTGTTCCTGTCCCTTCCCTCTTTCCTTCCTTCCTTCCCACCCTCCGTCCATTCATTCACCCATTCCTCTCTTGATCGCTTAAAGCCGGTCCCTGGTGCAAAAAGGGTTGGGGACCTCTGTCCTACAGGATTGGGTGGCAGAGAAGTTGAACATATGTAAATTTAAAAGTTTAAGAAAGTTTACAAGTTAAGTGAAAGAAACTTCATTATTCATTTATATGTACATGTACATTTCTTCATTAAAAACATGTCTTTCTGCATAATTTAGACTAACTTTGTGAGTTTTTTGAGGGCTGGAACCAATTAAAATTATTTACATTAATTCCTATGGGGAAAAGTCGTTCGAGATAAGAGCTGCTCGACTTAAGAGCCCAGGTCCGGAACGAATTAAACTCGTATCTCGAGGTACCACTGTATAAGGATTTGGTTGGATTTATAAAAGACCTATTTACAGATTTGAGAAGAGGCTGTGGAATTGGAGTAACTGAAAATGGGAAGAACGAAACACAAGAGAGACAAAAAATGGAGAAGAAAACATTAGAGAAAAAGATAATTAATGAAAACATTGAGACATATAACAATAAAGAGGAAAAGAACATTAGAAATGAAATACAGATTAATGACTGTTGAACATATTGAAAATTACTATGATCATATTGATACAGTGATGAAAGAGAAAAATATATGAAAAATTAATGGGTTGATTACATTGAAATTGATAATGAACAAATAATACATTTAAGAAGAGAAAAAGTTTGGGAAAAGTTATTGGTATAAGAATAAAAGAAAGAGAAGAAGTAAAGGAAATGGGGATGGAGAAAAAAAAATATAGAATAGAATAGAATTCTTTATTGGCCAAGTGTGATTGCACACCCAAGGAATTTGTCTGATGCATATGCTCTCAGTGTACATAAAAGAAAAAGATACATTTGTCACGAATCATGAGGTACAACACTTAATGATTGTCATGGGGTCAAATAAACAATGAGGAAACGGTCAATATTAATACAAATCTTAAGGATACAAGCAACAAGTTACAGTCATAAGTTAGAGAAAATGGATGATAGGATTGATGAGAAAAAAACTAGTAATAATAGTAGTGCAGACTTAGTAAATAGTTTGACAGTATTGAGGGAATTGTTTGTTTAGCAGGGTGATGGTGTTCGGGGAAAAACTGTTCTTGTGTCTAGTTGTCTTGGTGTGTGGTGCTCTATAGCGACGTTTTGAGGGTAGGAGTTGAAACAGTTTATGTCCAGGATGCGATATAAAAAGGAAAGAGTTGAGAAATTAAAAGAAAATGGAAGATGGTGTTGGAATGTTATAGAAATGTTTTTTTCCCTTTTATTATGATTATATTAGGTTCAATTGTAATAAGAATATTAATTATTTAGAATTTAACATATATAATCAATATAATTATTGGGTTAAGAGTTTTTTGTTCCCTTTGTATAGGTTAATATTATATATTAGATGAATGAATGGTGTTAGATTAATTTTTGATTCAGTATGTACTGATGCAAAAATTAAAGAAATAGAGAGAATGAAAATGAATCAAATGAAAAAAACAAAAACGGTATACAGTGATCCCTCGATTTGCGCGTTCTCGATTAGTGCGAAACGCTGCAACGCGGTTTTTCAAAAAATATTAATTAAAAAAATAAAATATTAAAAAATAAAAAATAAGTCCACGCTAGTTCTCTCTCTCTTTCTCTCCCTGTTGCCGGCGTGGTATATGAGAGAGAAAGAGAGAGGCAGAGGTCGGGCGCATTACCGGGAGGTGGAGGCGGCGTGGGGACGCTGGGTGCCGGGGACTCCGAGGAGGGGGTGGACGTCTGTTCCCTGAATGGAGACCGCCGGCCGCTCAATCGGGCCGGCAGGGAACAGAATGGAGCCTTCCGCGGCGGGGCTGGTAAGGGGGGGAGCCGAGGGGGGAGCCGAGCCCAGCCCCGTGGCATTCGCTTTCCTCCCGCCGGCAGCCGACTGATCGTGGGCTCCTTCGCAACCTCGGAGAGCTTCCTGGTTTTCGTGAGCTTTCATGCCCAGGAAGCTCTCCGAGGTTGCGAAGGAGCCCAGGATCACTCGGCTGCGGGTGGCAGGAAAGCGAATGTCACGGGGCTGGGCTTGGCTCCCCCAGCCCCGCCGCGGAACGCTCCATTCTGTTCCCTGCCGGCCCGATTGAGCGGCCGGCGGTCTCCATTCAGGGAACAGAATGGAGCCTTCCGCGGCGGGGCTGGGGGAGCCGAGCCCAGCCCCGTGACATTCGCTTTCCTGCCACCCGCAGCCGAGTGATCCTGGGCTCCTTCGCAACCTCGGAGAGCTTCCTGGGCATGAAAGCTCACGAAAACCAGGAAGCTCTCTGAGGTTGCGAAGGAGCCCACGATCACTCGGCTGCAGGCGGGAGGAAGGCGAATGCCACGGGGCTGGGCTCGGTTCCATCCTCGGCTCCCCTCCTACCAGCCCCGCCGCGGAAGGCTCCATTCTGTTCCCTGAATGGAGACCGCCGGCCACTCAATCGGGCCGGCAGGGAACAGAATGGAGCGTTCCGCGGCGGGGCTGGGGGAGCCGAGCCCAGCCGCGTGACATTCGCTTTCCTGCCACCCGCAGCCGAGTGATCCTGGGCTCCTTCGCAACCTCGGAGAGCTTCCTGGGCATGAAAGCTCACGAAAACCAGGAAGCTCTCTGAGGTTGCGAAGGAGCCCACGATCACTCGGCTGCGGGTGGCAGGAAAGCGAATGTCACGGGGCTGGGCTCGGCTCCCCCAGCCCCGCCGCGGAAGGCTCCATTCTGTTCCCTGAATGGAGACCGCCGGCCGCTCAATCGGGCCGGCAGGGAACAGAATGGAGCGTTCCGCGGCGGGGCTGGGGGAGCCGAGCCCAGCCCCGTGGCATTCGCTTTCCTCCCGCCGGCAGCCGACTGATCGTGGGCTCCTTTGCAACCTCGGAGAGCTTCCTGGTTTTCGTGAGCTTTCATGCCCTGGAAGCTCTCCGAGGTTGCGAAGGAGCCCACGATCAGTCTCGGCTGCGGGTGGGAGGAAGGCGAATCCCCCGTGGGCTCCGTTACATCTTCCGCTGCCAGCCAGGCCATGCTGGCGGCAGCGGAACAATCGCTGGCTGTCAACTTTTCTTTTTAAAACTGGGCAGGAGCTGACTTGCCTCCCCAGTGCTAAAAAGAAAAGTTGACAGCCAGCGCTGCGAAACCGCCGAAACCGGAAGGGGCGAGGTGGGGGAGAACGGGAGGCTCAGCATTCCGTCAGCCGCAGCGCTGGCTGTCAACTTTTCTTTTTAAAACTGGGCAGGAGCTGACTTGCCTCCCCAGTGCTAAAAAGAAAAGTTGACAGCCAGCGCTGCGACTGACGGAATGCTGAGCCTCCCGTTCTCCCCCACCTCGCCCCTTCCGGTTTCGGCGTTCGGCAACGGAGTCCGGTGCTGGGGCCATGCGGGGCCGCTCATCCAGGGGGGCGTGGACTGGCAAGCGGCAAGTGATCTGGCGGGAAGACCAAGGGAAGGTTCCTTCAGCCGCCCAACACCTGATCCGCTCCGCAGCGCGGCAGCAGCGAGGAGCCGAAGATGGGGTTTCCCCTTTGCCTTTACCCCATCTTCGGCTCCTCGCTGCTTCCGCGCTGCGGAGCAGATCAGCTGTTGGGCGGCTGAAGGAATCTTCCCTTGGTCTTCCCCGCCGCCCACACGCAAACTCCACCATCTGCGCATGTGCGGCCATGAAAAAAATGGCGCACATGCGCAGATGGTGGTTTTACTTCCGCATCCAGTATAACGCGGAAATCGGTTAGCGCGGGAGGTCTTGGAACGTAACCCCCGCGCTAACCGAGAGATCACTGTATTATGATTGTTACTTTTGGGTATGAGGTCTCTTTAAATGTAAAATTTGGAAAGTTTCCTATATTAAGTAAGGCCTGAACAGTTAACTGATCTGAAATAACATACAAAGAATTTTGATGATTAATATGAGGAGTTGAAATGAACAAAACAGATTTATCTTAAAACAGATTTTAAGATAAATTGTAAATTAAAGTATATTTTTATGGGGCATTTAGTTAAGATAAAATAGGGGACAAGAAAAACAAAGGACAAGGAAAGAGATTAAGGATGGGGAGGAAGCAATACAGTTTCAAATTAAGAGGCAGGAGAAACAATAACTATCATGGAAAGTTAAGCTAACAGCAGTTAACTTGGAGTGAAAATTTAGATTGAATTGATGGAGATCTCAGAAGACAATTTTTTTGTTTTTGAAGGTAGCTTTATTTCAGCAACAAATACCTAGAAAAAATTGTCATATACAGTGATCCCTCGAGTTTCGCGTCCTCGAGCATCGCGAAAGGGCTATATCGCGAGTTTTCAACCCGGAAGTAAACAACACCATCTGCCCATGCGTGCCCTTTTTTTCTATGGCCACGCATGCGTAGATGGTGGAGTTTCCCGGGCAGATAAGCTGCTGGGCGGCTTCCCTGGGTCTTCCCCCTCTTGCCCCGTAAGACCCCAACGGCGGCGCGAGCAACGGCGTGGGCGGGCGGGCGGCACGCGCGGGGACACCCCAGCTCCGCTTCCCAGCTGGGAAGCAGCCCCAGCAACGGCATGGGCGGGCGGGCGGTGCGCGCGCGCTTGGGGAAACCCCAGCTCTGCTTCCCAGCTGGGAAGCTGCCCCAGCAACGCGCGCGCGCTTGGGGACATCCCAGCTCCGCTTCCCAGCTGGGAAGCGGCCCCAGCAACGGCGTGGGCGGGCGGTGCGCGCGCGCTTGGGGAAACCCCAGCTCCGCTTCCCAGCTGGGAAGCCGTCCCAGCAACGCGCGCGCGCGCTTGGGGACATCCCAGCTCTGCTTCCCAGCTGGGAAGCGGCCCCAGCAACGGCGTGGGCCGGCGGGCGGTGCGCGCGCGGGGAAACCCCAGGCGCGAGCAACGGGGTGGGCGGGCGAAGGGCGGGCGGCGGTGGAAGTAAAAACACCATCTGCGCATGCGCAGATGGTGTTTTTACTTCCGCACCGCTACTTTGCGAAAAATCGATCATCGCAAGGGGTCCTGGAACGGAACCCTCGCGATGATCGAGGGACCACTGGTATAAAGAAATGTTACAATAATAAAAAATTTTAGAAGAGGCACTGTTAGTTCAAAACTTGAGAATATATCCTCAGTCTGCTAATTATTAGATGAGTCAGGATAAAAAGCAGTCAGGAAAAAGTAATTAGGATGGAAGAGGAAATAGAAGGAGGGAGAAAAGAAGGAGTAGAGAGTGGTAGAGGGGGAGTGAAGGAGCAAGAAGGTAGGAGGAGGAGATGGAGAGGGAGGGAGAGGAGTGTAATGGAAAAAGGCGGGACAGACTAATGATTGTTGATACAAGTGCAGAATAAAATATTGGCCTTTAAATGGTTGATAAAAATGTATGACTGTATATTTTATTTTAATATTAAGGTATGTGTATATTGATTTACATACAAAGTTGTGGAGAAAAAATAAAAAGAAACTTCTTTTTTTTAAAAAGAAAGTTTCTCCTTATTTCATGTTGAATCTCTCTTTGGTCAGTTTCCATCCATTATTTCTTGTCTGGCTTTCTGGTGCCTTGGAAAATAGCCTGACCCCTTTCTCTCTGTGGCAGCCCCACAAATATTGGAACACTGCTATCATGTCTCCCCTGGTCCTTCTCTTTGCTAGACTGGCCATGCTTAGTTCCTGTAACTGCTCTTCGTATGTTTTAGTTTGCAGTCCCCTAATCATCCTGGTGGCTCTCCTCTGCACTTTCTATAGAGTCTCGATGTAGAATAGAACAGAAAAGAACAGAATTCTTTATTGGCCAAGTGTGATTGGACACACAAGGAATTTGTCTTTGGTGCTTATGCTCTCAGTGTACATAAAAGAAAAGGTACATTTGTCAAGAATTATGAGGTGCAACACTTAATGATTGTCATAGGGTACAAATAAGCAATCAGGAAACAATATAAATCGTAAGGATACAATCAACAAGTTACAGCCATACAGTCAAAAGTGGGAGGAGATGGGTGATAGGAACAATGAGAAGACTAATAGTAATACAGCCTTAACAAATAGTTTGACAGTGGTGAGGCAATTAATTGTTTAGCAGAATGAGTGCCAGTGGGCTTTGTAACCAACACGAGCCCAGGGGTGGTGGGGTGGGTTTTGGCTAGCGAGTGCTTACCTTTTGACAGAAGGAGGCAGTTCCATTGGGGTGCAGGCACTGCAGAAGGGAAGTCAATAAGCCACATAGGGAGGTCAGGTGATCACGTGGGTGAGTCATGAGACGAGTAGGGGGGGCTGCGTGATTAAGCGAAGGGCTCGGATGGGTGGGGTGGTGTCATTCGAGCCATTGAGTGTCGTGCGGGCAGGCAGGGCAAGTGAGCATCGTGATGGGGCGAGTGAGCTGGGACGTGCGAGTGAGTGGCGATGGGGGAGACCCCTTTGGAGGTGTGGCCAGCTGGCCATCGCTACTGGTTCAGCAACTTCGGCCACATTTCCACCAATGGTTCACACGAACCAGTCTGAATCGGCTGACTACCACCTCTGATTCAGTTGCCAGTCTAATTGGCATCTGTATCCTGAATAAGATTACTATCTTGTCGTCTTCTTTTATACATTCCCTCAGTGACATTCCTCTGTTCAATGAGGCATTCTGTAGAACCGACTCCGCTTGGGCCAATGGCACAGTGCATCAGCTGTGATATTGTTTTGCTGCAGAGCTCATTATGTCTCACAATGAAGGTGTTTACAAATTTCCGTGTTTTGAAAGATCAGATTTTACAGCATAAGGCGATAACTTTGTGGTGGCCCGGAGGTCACACTTAAGCTCAGCTTGGAAACCTATGTCAGACAAAGGAAGCCTTCATGTATTTGAGGGGAAAATCAAGGGTGACAGACATAAAATTGACAGGGGCTTTCTATACATGCAGGCCAGACTGGGATTCTCTGCCTTTGGCATAGGTTCTTTGCATGCTTGCTTGACATTTAGACTACAGCTATCATTGGAATCCATATCGCATCTCAGACATTAACACCCTTGAAAATGTCCGAAGATACTTCACCAGAAGAGCCCTTCACTCCTCCACTCAAAATAGAATACCCTACGAGACTAAACTTTCAATCCTGGGCCTAAAAAGCTTAGAACTAAGACGCCTTAAACAAGATCTAAGTATTGCCCACAAGATCATATGCTGCAACATCCTGCCTGTCGGCGACTACTTCAGCTTCAACCACAACAACAGAAGAGCACACAACAGATTTAAACTTAATATTAACTGCCCCAAACTTGACTGTAAAAAATATGACTTCAGTAACCGAGTTGTCGAAGCGTGGAACTCATTACCGGACTCCATAGTGTCATCCCCAAACCCCAAACACTTTACCCTTAGATTATCCACGGTTGACCTATCCAGATTCCTAAGAGGTCAGTAAGGGGCCAGTACAAGTGCACTAGAGTGCCTTCCGTCCCCTGTCCTATTGCTCTCCTATATCTCCTATACCTTCCTTCTAGTCCTATATCTCTTCTTCTATTCTTTCATTGATATGTTCTATTACTATACCTTATTTTCTATTATTTCTTAGATATATTTTACTATGAGCATCTCCTCTATAACCTTCATCATGTACTTTACTTTGTGTGTATAGATATATACCCACTAAAACCCTCATTGTGTATTGGACAAAATAAATAAATAAAAATCTGCATCCCACCTCAAAATGGTGGAAATAGAATTATTTATTTTCAGCAGAAGTGCTGCTGAAGTATGGAAAACACCAGCTGAAAGGATTTAGAGGGATGCATCTGTGCTTGGAACCACAGGTTGGCTTTCTCTGCTTTACATTATCTAAGGAAAGTCTCTCTTGTCCTGGTAAACATCTAAGCTGGAAAAGTCAAGTGCCAAGTTTCAAGAGCCTGTTTAAAAATGCGTATTTTTGAGGGACAATGTTGTTTGTTATCCTCAGGGTTGATAATACTACTAAAAAAAATAAATCTTTTTTTGCAGACAGGAACGTAACTTTTTAATTTTGCTATTTGCAATAATCTCCCTTTAAATGTTACAGATGAAACCCCACAAACCATGATATAACCAAAAATATTTATATTTGAAGCAGTACATTCTTGAGGCAAAAAGAAGACACAATCTGTTCTTAATGTTTGCCTTTCTCTGTTCTTCTACTGAATATATGGCAGTTAAATAATTGTTTCCCTGTGCTCTAACGAGACTGGAGCATTTTCAAAAACCCAGTGACAATAAAATGATCCATCCTGGCATATTGGATATCTCCTGCAACTTATACTTACAGCCCACCAAACATTTCTGTAGCCCCACCTCTGTTCATGGCAAGGAAGTTACTCGAAAGATCAAATCTGGGTCGGTCATTGGGATCAGAGATCTAGTCTTCTGAGCTTTCGGAATCATGCTGGAGCCCATCTCCAGGAAAGTTCTAGAAGTTTCCTTAAAATGGGTCCAGTGTGAGTCTGAAAGCTCGGAAGAATAAATCTCTGGTCTTAGTGACTGACCCAGATTCAATCTTGCAATATTATCCTGGGACATGTATATTTGCCTTCATTCACTAGTTTCTTGAATTCATCACTAGTATTTGTGCATATGGATTCGTGTTGCCCCCACCCTCGTCGCCTTCTGAAAGAGTCTAAAGACTCATCTATGCAGCCAAGCCTGGGGTGATTAGATTCTACCCCCTGGCCAATGAAAGTATAGTAGGTTTATTTGAACGGGTATGTGTGCATGTTAATAGGCTTTTTAGTTTCCCTTTATATGTAATTCCTAATTTTAATTTAATGATCATATCTTGATGTATACTGCTTTTATATGTTGTAAGCCACCCTGAGTTTTCGGAGAGGGGCAGCATAATAATAATAATAATAATAATAATAATAATAATAATAATAATAATAATAATTTTTTAAAAATCCAGTTCCTTGGAGAAGTTGCCTGTAAAACAATGTACTTCAGTTGTTAATAACCAATTGTCCACAAAACTATAAATTAACTACATTTGTCTTAAGTAATAATGTCTGAATCCAGTTGTCATAAAAGGCTTTTATATGGATGTCCAAAACGAAAACTGAGATACTGTTGGCACTGCAAGCAGGTGAAGCTAAGCAGAATCACATCAGTTACCTGTACAATTAGCACAGCCCCTCCTCCCCAAGTCTATGTCTTCTCTCCACTCCTCTCTCTACCAATGACGGCATCTCTAACGGCCCACCTGTTAAACTACTGAAGTTTGAAGATGACACAACAGTGATCAGTCTCATTCAAGACAATGATGAATCTACATACAGACATGAATTTGAGCAGCTAGCCTTATGGTGTGACCCACACAAAACTTTAGGTGGTAGACTTTAGGAAAAACCCACCCATTCTTGCACCCCTTACAATACTAGACAACACAGTATTAACAATGGAGACCTTCAAATTTCTAGGTTCTACCACATTGCAAGATCTAAAATGGACAACTAACATCAAAAACATCATCAAAAAAGCGCACCAAAATGTTTTTTCATTCTCAAACTGCCCAAGGAGCTGTGGATACAGTTCTACAGAGGAATTATTTATTTTTATTTATTTATTTTGTCCAATACACAATGAGGGTTTTAGTGGGTATATATCTATATACACATAGTAAAATACATGATGAAGGTTATAGAAGAGATACTCATAGTAAAATATATCTAAGAAATAATAGAAAATAAGGTATAGTAATAGAACATATCAATGAAAGAATAGAAGAAGAGATATAGGAATAGAAGAAAGGAATAGGAGATATAGGAGAGCAATAGGAGAGGGGACGGAAGGCACTCTAGTGCACTTGTACTCGCCCCTTACTGACCTCTTAGGAATCTGGATAGGTCAACCGTAGATAATCTAAGGGTAAAGTGTTGGGGATTAGGGGATGACACTATGGAGTCCGGTAATGAGTTCCACGCTTCGACAACTCGGTTACTGAAGTCATATTTTTTACAGTCAAGTTTGGAGCGGTTAATATTATATTAATGGAGCTGTTATTATATCTGTTGTGTGCTCTTGTGTTGTTGTGGTTGAAGCTGAAGTAGTCGCCGACAGGCAGGATGTTGCAGCATATGATCTTGTGGGCAATACTTAGATCCTGTTTAAGGCGTCTTAGTTCTAAACTTTCTAGGCCCAGGATTGAAAGTCTAGTCTTGTAGGGTATTCTATTTCGAGTGGAGGAGTGAAGGGCTCTTCTGGTGAAGTATCTTTGGACATTTTCAAGGGTGTTAATATCTGAGATGCGATATAGGTTCCAAACAGATGAGCTGCATTCGAGTATGGTGGGTCTGGCAACTTCTGCACTTCTATAAGTGTCTGGTTTGGTTCTGAAACCCAGCAAGACAGACACAGACTTCAGAGGATGATTAGAACTAATTAGAAAAAAAACACACCAATTGCTATCAACCTGTCTTCCATTGAAAACTTGTATACTGCCTCAAAATATGAAATGCTAATGCTGTATAATCTAATATGATATCAGATGGTACTATGGGAATTGAAGGCACTTATCTGAAGGGCTCCCAAGCTGGGAAATTCTATGGAAGGTAATACTGCTAGTAAATATTGATAGTAGCCAATACAACACAACATGGAATAGAGGAAACATCAATCAATAATTTTGTCAAAAATTCACATAATTTCTTTGAGATTGTCAGTAAGCTTTATTTCTACTGGCAGCCACCATAGTAAAACCTTGCTACTATATCCTATAAATTAGGATTAGGATGTGCACTGAAATCATATGCACCAAGACAAATCCTTGTGTGTTAAGTCTTCACCTTTGTTCTATATTCTGAGTCAAATAGAATCACTTGTTAAAAATAATAGCAATAGTTACAGTGCATAGCATTTAGGCTTATAAATATTTACAGCACTCTCTAAGTGATTTACTCTAAGTGGTTTATAATATAGACGCATTATTTGCATATTGTTACCAACCTCAGAAGGATGAAAGACAGTCAATTTTGAACCTTGTCAAGATGAAACTCCAGGCAGTGGGCAGTGTTTGGCTGCAATACTGCACTTTAACCACTATGCCACTATGGCTCCAATAAAATAATTCAAATAATTTTTCAAAGTTTGTTTGTTTGTTTAGATTTTTAGGCTGCCCTTCTCCGGAGACTCAGGGCAGCCTAGAAGTTGTGTGCGTATGTCTCTCTGTCTGCATTTGTATATTAATTTTTATATTCATGAATCTGAACTTTGTGATAATGGAGAGGGACAGTGGAAATGAGAACACTATGATCACTTTCTTGTGTACTATGCTTTTCTTATAATTACTTTGTTATTTGTCAGTTGCTTTGGTAAATTATCTCTTATATTAGGCATCTGGTTTTCAGTATTCCCTATAACATCATGGTTTGCTAATGTACAACCCACCACTCATCAACACATTAATATCCTAAAAAATAGCAGGGAAAGTGAACAGGCCTGGAATAAATTCTGTAAACAGATGGGCAAAGATATGATACATACTGCTCTACAAAATATTGCTGATATTCTGCAAAGTATTATTGTGTGCTGTCTACATGTTATATTTCCAGTTCCATCATCAAGCATTCTGACTGCCAATCTGAACTATTTTGCCTTTTTGTGTGTTGTATAAATCCAGATTCATTTAGTCCTACTGCCATTCAATCCAACTACGGTAATTCAGGGCAAATATCTGGAGGAGCAGGAGCAACCCCAGACTAGCTCCCTGAAGCAGTTTCAAGCCCTTCCTGACATCAATTTGCTAAGCACTGATTATTGATAACCCCCAATCTGTCATTATTTATTACTTATTGATAACCCTCAATCTGTCAAAGACCTTGGACTACTCATATCCAATGACCTAAGTCCTAGAGCCCACTGCAACAACATTGCCAAAATGGCTTTAAGAGTTGTTAACCTAATCCTTCGCAGCTTCTTCTTTGGTAATTTTGAACTGCTAACAAGAGCTTGCAAAACATTTGTCAGACCAATCCTAGAATACAGCTCGCCTGTATGGAACCCACATTGCATATCTGACATCAACACAATTGAGAGAGTCCAGAAATATTTCACAAGAAGGGTCCTTCACTCCTCTTTTCACAACAAAATACCTTACTCTGCCAGACTTGAAATTCTTGGTTTAGAGTTTAGACAACTTACAACTCCGTCATCTCCGTTCCGACTTAATTATAGTTCATAAAATCATATACCAAAATGTCCTACCTGTTAACGACTACTTCACCTTCAACCGAAACAACACACGAGCACGAAATCGATTTAAACTAAATGTCAACCGCTCCAAACCTGACTGCAAAAAATACGACTTCAGCAATAGAGTAATCAACGCCTGGAGTGCACTACCTGATTCTGTGGTTTCTACTCCTAACCTTTAACCTTAGACTCTCCCCCTTTCTAAGAGGTCTGTAAGGGGTGTGCATAAGCGCACCATTGTGCCTACCATCCCCGAGTCTACGGAGAGGGGCGGCATACAAATCTAATAAATAATAAATAATCCCTGTCCTATTGTCTTCTTTTGTTACTTTTTATCATTAGTTATCTAATGTTTTATTTGTACAAATTATCACCCTATAATTGTTTGACAAAATTAATCAATAAAATAAAATAAATTAAAGCAGGCAGTCCACTTTGATTTTCACAGCCATGGAAGTCTGTTGCCAATGCTGAATTATGAAGGAAGAATTGTGGAACGAGATCCTTGATAGGTAAAGAAGAGGTGTATAAACAGAAGAATCATCAATGAGCAGTTGGTTTTTTACTCCACCCCCACCCCCATTGCCCACTTTCCTTTGATGGAAGTGAGGCATCCTGTTGAAGAATAAAGCTGTGCACATGCATAAGAGGCTACTTCAAAGCAAGATGAATGGGGCAAGACAAGAGCTTGGGAAGTGTTCCGTACACAGCCAAAGAGAGAGTTAGAACAACTCGCCCTTCTATCCAGTCAGAAACTTAAAGGTGCTCCGAGCTTGCCCTACATCCTCCCATGCAAAGCATGAAAGAAATTCCCACTGAGCAACTGTTCTCTTTCACGATGACTCATGTTTAAGCTTTTGTCCAATTCGAAATGAAAGGAAACTTTGTAAAACACTCCACGTAGCTGTGCCAGCATGACTTTCCCATGCAAGATTAACCTGATGGAAACAGACAGTCCTATTTGCAAACGGGTACAGTCCTTTGGATCTGTTCAGGATGGAGGTCGTGTGAATGATTGTCTTCCTGGTTTATCGTGCAATTGTTAAGATGATATATAGGAGCAGGGGAATCCAGCAAAGTCTTGCTATAGCTGGAAACCTGAATTTTGTGAATACTGGAATCCCTAAGAAAGTATTCTCTTATCTTAGTGATATAGCAGTGGGATTAGGCATATATAAGCTCGAAATAGATCTATAGGAGACTCCCTTCCTTTACACTTATCAGCAAAAATATGTTACATGTGTGTGTGTAGCCTAATTTGATTCTACATGTAATAATAATCACATTGATGACATGATTCATTCACTGGCTGGTCATCTCTGAAATTTCTGATTGGAATTCAGGGAAAGATAAAGACAACAAGCAGGGAAATAGAATATTGCCAGACTCAGAATAGCAGGAAAATCTGACTTTAGGACTATACTGTAATAATTTTTGATTTGATTTGATTTGAACTGAATAGCAGAAAGGAATAAAAAACAAGTTTCGTCTACAGAAAAAAATAGGTGTTGGGATGAGAGAAAAGGCCAAAGGTGATATTTGGTGTATGTGTGTGTGTGTGTGTGTGTTTTTAAGACAATTTGAGCCTTCAATATATTCTTGTCAGCTTCCTTTATTAAACTATAACATCTCCCTACCTTAGTCCTAATGCAGTTTCTTAATATCCTCATTTTACTTTTGTGTCTTCAATGTTGTTATTAGGAAAAAGAATTATGAATGGGTCAGTTCCTATCAGTTCTAAACATTTCTGACTAGTTGGGGTACATCTAGATTTTGTGCTGGTCAGGACAATGTGGATTAGATTACCAATATACCTATCTACTTTACCTATAACATAAGCTACCCTACAATTTACACACTTTTGCTGATGTGATTCTGATATCCGTGCTGACCTCAAGTTGTCCAATAAAAAATTTCCAATTAATTTCCTTAATTTCCATCTTTTCTTTTACACTAGCGTTTCCAAGAATTCAGTTTCCTTTGTTCTTCCAGTTACAGATCTAAGAAACCAAAAAACCCAGTAACCATTTCCCCCCATTACATTACAAATTCCTACGAATATGAATCCGGTTTTCTTGTTTTCTAGTGCAACCAACTGGATTAACTATCCACGAAGCCAAACAAAACCCCTTTCACTATAATAACCTAAGAGAAGTAGAAGAAAACACGAAACATTCCTTTAAGTGAAGGTCTTTATACCCACACATTTAGAGAAAGTAGTAAAAACATTCTTTGGGAAATATTGTTTTAGTGCCTTGCCATTAAAGTACCCTTCCACTGCTACAAAATTTGGATGTTCATGACTGCACTGTGCACTGGGGAGCAAATACCAGGCCCCTTAAAATTTAGAATTTTCATATTTTGTTGTGGTGACAGCCATAAAAATCTTCAAAGACAAGATTCGCTCCATGAGCTAGATTCCTCCAGGAGGGGCAGGCCTAGCTATGTAATTAGGATTCAGCAGGGAAAAAAGAACCCCCTCCCTCCCTATCCACCCAATTTTTTATTTTTTAAAATTTGTTTTATAGACCCAAGCTAGGAACACCAAAGGACCGTGCCTCCCAGCACAGTCTTCATTAGATGGAAAACAGCAACATCACGGCAATTGTTTATTTATTTGTAGTATATATCAGTGACTATGGTTTTACATCATCTGTTTTTGCTTTTTATTATGAACGGAAAATTGAAAATATGCTGTCATTTGTGTGAGTGTGTGCATGTATATATGAATGATATATGCATATATTTGGTGCCTTCACTGTAATCTGGTTTTGTCGTGATCATACAGTTATGTTTTTATTGTGTTTCACATTATTTTAATTACAGTTGCACACTATCCTGGTTATATAGATAAAAGGCAGAGTTGGGATTTTTTTCCTTCTTTTTAGAAATGTGAATGCAGAATAAAGAACATCATTGCATGCTAAGACTTAATGTCAAATTAGCGTCTGCAATTGCTCAGTTTAGCTCTGGCAAAAGATAGTACGGAAGGAAACTTGATTTTAATTCTATCACATTATGAGCTAAGGATTGCAAAATAACTTTCAGGGGCTGCCACAAAGAAGAGAGAGGCAACCTATTCTCCAAAGCCTGGGTTGGGCAGGACAAGAAGCAATGGATGGGAACTAAATGATGACCCGGATTGTGGGGGCAATATGCTGGCTCTGTTAAAAAGTGCTATTGCTTACATGTTGTAAGCCACCCTGAGTCTAAGGAGAAGGGCGGCATACAACATTGAATAAATAAATAAAATAAATAAATAAATAATCAAGGAGAGAAGCTACTTGGAACTAAGGAGAAACTTCCTAACAGTGAGAACAATTAACCAGTGGAACCGCTTGCCTCCAGAAGTTGGGAAAGCTCCAACACTGGAAGTTCTAAAGAAGAGATTGGATAACCATTGTCTGAAATGGTATAGGGCAGTGATGGCAGATCTTTTCGGCACTATGTGCTGAAAAGAGAGCACATGCATCCACACACAGTACCAAGTGCTGATAAGGGAGCACTTTGCGCAGATGTAGGCTCATTAGGGGCACAACAAGGAAGAAGAGCAGCCCAGCGGACATGCACCCGCCAGAAAATGGAAGAGCAGCTCTTCCGGTTTCCAGCTTTGCCGCATGCACTAATTTAATTCAATTTATTATTTATTTATATATATTTATTATTATTAATTAATTAAGAAAAAATCTTAATAAATAAATAAAAATTTAATTTAATTTAATTTAATTTAATTTAATTTAATTCTATGCCGCCCAATCCCAATGGGACTCAGCTGACAAATGCCAGCTGATCATCGTGTGCGCATGTGTGCCAGAAACCCGGAAGATAAATGGGCGATGCTGCGCGTGCCAGGTGACATGCCTCCATGTGCCACTTCGAGCACCTGTTCCAAAGGCTTGCTATCAAGGGTATTGGGTTTCCTGCCTAAGTAGGGGGTTGGACTAGAAGACTTCCAAGGTCCCTCCCATCGCTGCTGTTCTGTTCTATGTTCCATTCCATTCCAGACTTCAGCCAGCATTTTCCCCTCATCTTAGTAACAATAGGGGGTATGACAGTAATATGGTTCATTAATATGGTAATATGGTTCTATTCTATGCATAGAAATTTTGCTCCCATTTAATTTATTTTTGATTGTTGAGGTTTGGATTTTAAAATAAAAATAGTTATTATTTTCATTATCCATTTTCTCTCTTAAGTACACTACTCAAAAAATAAAGGGAACACTTAAACAACACAATATAACTCCCTCCAAGTAAATCAACCTTCTGTGAAATCAAACTGTCCACTTAGGAAGCAACACTGATTGACAATTTATTTATTTATTTATTTGTTTATTTATTTATTTATTTATTCGATTTTTTAATGCCGCCCTTCTTAGACTCAGGGCGTCTTACAACATGTTAGCCATAGCACTTTTCAACAGAGCCAGCATATTGCCCCACAATCCAGGTCCTCATTTTACCCACCTTGGAAGGATGGAAGGCTGAGTCAACCTTGAGCCGGTGATGAGATTTGAACCACCGACCTACAGATCTACAGTCAGCTTCAGTGGCCTGCAGTACAGCACTCTACCTGCTGCGCCACCCCGACTCATTAGACAATCAATTTCACATGCTCTTGTGCACATTCAACTTTGTACAGAACATTCTGAATATTTCATTCATTCAGATCTAGAATGTGTTATTTGAGTGTTCCCTTTATTTTTTGAGCAGTATATATATATTTGTTTTCATAGATTTATATATATAAATTTATTTATATATATATAAAAAATAAATACTATCTTCAGTTAAAACTTTTAAAAAAGAACTCTTCTGATATCCACAGCTGCTTCTGGATGTCAAAAAAATAAAAATGGGAACCAAAGTCACACGACCCTTTATACATGCACGTTCCCACAGTCCAACAATGTAACAATTAGAAGGGATACATTGTGACACGTGCATAAAAGAGCAGGTCTTTGATCACACAGATTTCTTTGACCTTCCCATGGACATCTCTCTTCTGCATCATTTATTCCAGCCATGAAAACATTTTTCACTTTTGCTCATTGGGGTCTCCCACTTCATTATCACCCAGGTTTTAGGGTGAAAAGAGAAACATATGTAACAATAGAGAGAACATTAATGGCATGGACACATTGGGCCTGTGTGCTCAATATACAAGCATCCCAGATGGATTATTATTATTATTATTATTTTATTTTATTTTATTTTATTTTTTTATTAGATTTGTATGCCGCCCCTGTCCGCAGACTTGGGGTGGCTCACAACAGCAATAAAACAATGTATAACAAATCTAATAGTTAAAAGTCACTAAAAAACCCTTATTAAAAAGCAAAACATACACACAAACATACCATGCATAAACTGTATAGGCCCGGGGGAGATGTCTCAATTCCCCCATGCCTGACGGCAGAGGTGGGTTTTAAGGAGTTTCTGAAAGGCATGGAGGGTGGGGGCAATTCTAATCTCCGGGGGGAGCTGGTTCCAGAGGGTCAGGGCTGCCACAGAGAAGGCTCTTCCTCTGGGTCCCGCCAAATGACATTGTTTAGTTGACAGGACCCGGAGAAGGCCAACTCTTTGGGACCTAACTGGTCGCTGAGATTCGTGCGGCAGAAGGCGGTCCCGGAGATATTCTGGTCCGATGCCATGAAGGGCTTTATAGGTCATAACCAACACTTTGAATTGTGACCAGAAACTGATCGGCAGCCAATGCAGGCTGCGGAGTGTTGGTGAAACATGGGCATACTTAGGGAATCCCATGATTGCTCTCGCAGCTGCATTTTGCATGATCTGAAGTGGTATAGAAATAATGGCAAACAAATAAAGGAAAACCAATGCCACACACACTCTGTGAATTTGAAAATAATGCTATAGAACAGTGATGACGAACCTTTATTCCCCCGGGTGCTGAAAGCACATATGCACACACTATAGGCCTGCGCGAGTGTCCACTCCCATAATTCAATGCCTGGGGAGGGCCAAAATTGCCTCCCCTGTCCCTCTAGAGCAGTGTTTCCCAACTTTTTTTGAGCTGCGGCACATTATTCATATTTTCAAAATCCTGGGGAACACTGAACGGGGGGGCGGGGGGGCTAAAGAAAAGTTTGGACAAAAAAAAATATCTCTTCCTCCATTTCACTCTATTTCTCCCTCCCTCTTTCTCTCTCTTCCTTCCTTCCCTTCTTTCTCTCTCTCCATCCCTCTTTCTTTCTTTCTTTCTTTCTTCCTCTCTTTTTTGCTCTCTTTCTCTCTCCCTCCTTCCCTCCCTCTATGTCTTTCTCTCTCCCTTGCTCTCTCTCTGCCTCTCTTGCTATCTCTCTCTCATTCTCTCTCTTTCCGTCTCTCTTGCTATGTCTCTTTCTCTCTCTCTCTCTTTCTCTCTCTCTCTCTCTGTCTCTCTTGCTATCTCTTTGTCTCTCTCTCTCTCTTGCTATCTCTTTCTCTCTCTCTTGCTATCTCTTTCTTTCTTTTTCTCTCTCTCTCTTGCTATGTCTCTCTTTCTCTCTCTCTCTGTCTCCCTCCCTCTTTCCTTTCTATCTCTCCCTCCCTCTTTCCTCCCTCCCTCTTTCCTTTCTATCTCTTTTCTTTCTATCTCTCCCTCCCTCTTTCCTCCCTCCCTCTTTCCTTTCTATCTCTTTTCTTTCTATCTCTCCCTCCCTCTTTCCTTTCTATCTTTCTCTCCGTCCCTCAGCGGTGGCAAAGAAGAAGGAAGGCAGGCTGCAGAGGGCACCGAGGACAAGAGCGCTCGCTCGCTCCCTCGCCCTCTGACTTCCCTCCCTCGCTGCTGAAGGGACGAGCGTGGGCCTGCTGCAAGAAGGGTTTTTTTGCTTTTTTCCCCCTTCCCCCGCCTCACGGGAGAGAGTGAGAGAGAGAAAGAGCACAGCCAGGGAAAGAGGCCTCGAGCCGAGTGCGAACTGCGGGATGCAGCAAAGGACTCCTTGTCAACCAAAAAAGGGTGGGGGTGGCAAAGGCAAAGCCTGGGAGGCAGGGAAGGGAAGAGCGGGAGACCCCCAGACAGAACGGCTGAGGGGAGGGAAAGACGGAAGGAGGGAGGGATTGAGAAGTGAAGCCAGGGAGGGCTGAGAGAAAAGGGGAGCGGCGAGAGAGAGAGAGGGGCGGGGCAGGGCCGGCATTCCCGAAACGGATGGAGAAAGCCCTCTCTCGCAGCGAAAGCGCTCCCAGCCAGGGGGCTGCGAGAGAGGGCTGGGAGCGCTTTCGTCCCGAGGAGCTGAAGCTGCAGCCGCAGCCGCCGCGAGAGAAGTCGCGCCCCAAGGCAGGGGGCGGCGGCGGAGGAGAGGGGGCAGATCGGGCGGGGAGCTCGCGGCACACCTGCCTATGTCTCGCGGCACACCAGTGTGCCGCGGCACACCGGTTGGGAAACGCTGCTCTAGAGGCCTGAAACAGACCGCTTCCCAACTTTTGGTAGACCCATTTTTCACCCTTCCCAGGCTCCAGAGGCATCCCCCCAGAGGCCCTCTGGAAGCCGAAAATGCCCTCCCAGAGCCTCTGTGCAAGCCAAAAATTAGCTGGCTGGTGTGCATATTCGTGCGGAAGCTGAGCTAGGGCAACGGCTCGCATACTGGCAGATATGGCTCCGCGTGCCACCTGTGGCACCCATGCCATAGGTTCACCATCACTGCCATAGAACCATCTTACCTTTAGAATGACCACATCTGCTTTGTCTTTTAAATTTTTTATCAGGGTATCTATAGTAGAGAAATATAAGATAGGGATAGGCAAAGCCTTGAAAGATTAAATAAGGATGATACTTCATGCAGACATCATGTTTAAGGTGGGTGAATGGGATGTCATAATTCCAAAGTAAGGATCTCATTTGGAAATCAGCTTTTTAATTAGTTCTGGATAAGTTTGGATGAACTCTTAAAGACATACGTCATTTCCACTTTCTGTCTGTTCAGAAGAATGCCATTCTGTAAGGCAAAAGAGGTAACCTGTATACCTCCAGGCATTACTGGACTCTTAAGGTTTGGATGCTGGGAACTAGTAACACCTGAAGGCCAAAGGTCTCCCAACCTATAGGATAGGAGTGTCAAACTCAAGGCCCAGGGGCTGGATCTGCCCAGCGGGGTACTTAGATCTGGCCTGCAAGACCACCCTGGAAAGAGTGAAAGACTAGCCCATGGCACTTCTGCTAGCAAAAACAGAGTTTGGGAGGGCTTTGGGTGGCCACTGGAAGTTGCAGGAGGCCGTTGCAGCCAGAAATGGAACTCGGGGCCCCATTTTCACTGGCAAAGTGCTCAGGCCATGACACATACATCTGGCACGAGTGACGTTGAGCTGACTACACCCACTTGGATCACACCTACTCTGGCCTCCTGAGGTCAAACACAACTCTGATGTGATCCTCAATGAAACCGAGTTTGACACCCCTACTATAGGACATAGTATCAATGACTCAGTAGCTTTTTATCCAGCACTTAGTTCTATACAAAAAACCCTAAAGGACAAAAGCAGATTTTAGCTTCAGATTCTCTTCGAGAAAATGGATTTTCAACATTTTATACTGAGAACATTCAGATACTGTAGCAGCAAGGATGTAGAATAAAAAGCTGGAAATCTCGCCGTTCGGTGCCAGAAGCTTTGCAAAAGCAAACGTACACACCTTAGTTCTACTTCCTTCTCTGGAAAAGTGACTTAATAATTAGTGTTTCTACTGCCTACATACCAAGGAATGCTTTTAATTGGGGCCCTTTCTCTGAATCTCAGCAGATAAAAGAGATAGAAAATGTATAGTCTTGGAAGGAAGGGGAAAAAATTAAATCAACCTAGTAGCATTACATCCTGTATGTTGGCATATATTAGTAGGGAAATTGGTCATCCCACATTACCACCCCCTTTGAAAGATAATTTAATCTCCCAGGGCATAAATAGAATAGAACTTTATCAAGCATGTCACAGACTGGAGAACAGTGAGCAGAGACAATAAAATACTGTAGATTTAAATAGGCCCAGCTAAAATGAAAATAAATCTTACGTAGTAGTAGTAGTAGTAGTACAGTATTTCTACCAAACCAGTTACCTGTTTCTTACACTGATATAGAAACATAGAAACTTAGAAGATTGACGGCAGAAAAACACTTCATCTTCCATCTAGTCTGCCCTTATACTATTTTGTGTATTTTATCTTAGGATGGATATATGTTTATCCCAGGCATGTTTAAATTCAGTTACTTTGGATTTACCAACCACATCTGCTGGAAGTTTGTTCCAAGGATCTACTACTCTTTCAGTAAAATAATATTTTCTCATGTTGCTTTTGATCTTTTCCCCAACTAACCTCAGATTGTGTCCCCTTGTTCTTGTGTTCACTTTCCTATTAAAAACACTTCCCTCCTGGACCTTATTTAACCCTTTAACACATTTAAATGTTTCGATCATGTCCCCCTTTTCCTTCTGTCCTCCAGACTATACAGATTGAGTTCATTAAGTCTTTCGTGATACGTTTTATGCTTAAGACCTTCCACCATTCTTGTAGCCCGTCTTTGGACCCGTTCAATTTTGTCAATATCTTTTTGTAGGTTATATGATTCCTGAAATTTCCCTGACAATTTTAGAGGCTTAAGAGTCCCTCTTTTAAATTTTGCCTCACACTTCTTGCTCTTTTTTCACAGAATTTAGGCTGCAGATTTTAAAAGAACCAATGTTCTACTATTTGGAAAGGGAAGGATTGGGCCGTGGGGGGTTGTTAGCTGATTTTCTGTGCACAATTGTCCCTGCATGCAGATATAGATGTGGGAAAGTCTGTCGGACAAGATGCGTGTTGGGAAAGCCTGAGCTGTCAATGAATGTGGGGATGAAGGTCTGATGGACCGTCTTCTGCTGCACGAATCCCAGCGACCGGTTAGGTCCCACAGAGTGGGTCTTCTCCGAGTCCCGTCAACTAAACAATGCTGCTTGGCGGGACCCAGGGGAAGAGCCTTCTCTGGAGTGGCCCCAGCCCTCTGGAACCAACTCCCCCCAGAGATTAGAATTGCCCCCACCCTCCTTGCCTTTCGTAAGCTCCTTAAAACCCACCTCTGCCGCCAGGCATGGGGGAATTGAGATGCTCTTTCCCCCTGGGCCTTTACAATTTCATGTATGGTATGTCTGTATGTATGTTTGGTTTTTTATATTAATGGGTTTTTAATCTTTTTTAGTATTTATTGGATTATTATTGTACATTGTTTTATTATTGCTGTTAGCCGCCCCGAGTCTCTGGCGAGGGGCGGCATACAAATCCAATAGATAGATAGACAGATAGATAGATAGATAGATAGATAGATAGATAGATAGATAGATAGATAGATAGATAGATAGATAGATGTACTGTATGTTCTTTTCAGTTAAGCCAGGCCTGCTTATGTGAGTTAAAAAGTTCTTCAAATATTTTCTTGCCATCCACTCAAGAAAAAGCAATTTTAAGCTAACTGCCTAACTTGGCATTATAACTATCTGGAAGACGGCACAATGTGTTGTGGCACCTTGGAGGCTCACTGGCTTTTGTTTTTTCATAGCTGAAGGGTGGAGCACTTGGCAGAGAATTCCACATTGGAACCCAGCAAAGTCAACCACTGTCAATTTAGCTGACTTTGTTGGGGAGAATTAATATTTTCCAGGGCTTTATAGCTCAACAGGAATGGTTGCAATTATGTCGTACTACGTTTGTTAGTAAGGACATATGGAAAGATCAGCCTTAAGAATCTTACTCATGATGTTCCCTAGAGGATTACACCACAGTTGTTCCTAGTGTCCCTCCCCTCCCCTTTCAACGCTTTTATTTCATTTCAATACATCAAAGTTTTAACATGCAAAAAAAATTCCCCTAGAAGTATGTGAGCACCAACAGATTCTAGTAAATGTGCTTTGTTTAAAAGAGTCAGGAAATGCGGAGGAGGCATCTTGATCATTTATTCATTCGTTCATTCTTTGATTTGTTTTCAACAGGCAAAGTCTTGAGAAGGGATGAATATGGACAAACATATTCCCTCCTGAATTGCAATTGGCCTGCTATTGAAAAGACGACAAGAAGATGGCCAGGCTGGTATGAATAAGACTACTTCAGTAGCATTTAGTTTGTTAAATAGAAAAGAAAAAAACACAACTCTGCAAATTAGGATGGATAAAGAAGAGTGGAACCCAAGGAGGCAACTTTTAGGATAAATAGTTACACTCTCATTACATTATGACAGTGATGGCAAACCTTTTTATCCTCGGGTGCCGAAAGAGTGTGTGCACCCACTATCATGCATGTGCGAGTGCCCACATCCAGCAGTGGGAAGCAGGCAGGACGGGGTGGAACGCAGTTCCACCGGCGGAAATGAAGATATGTGCGCAGCTCCAGCTAATTGGCAGCTGTCAATTCCTGGATTACTAGTCTTGGCTTGGCTCTTCTTTTTTTACCTGCTGCTGCGTCTGCGCTCCTTGCTTTTTTCCTCTTTCCTCTTTTCTAGCCTCGGACGAGCTTCCCTCTCTCCTGCCCAGCTCCCCTCCAGCCTTACGCGGCCACCTCCACCTGAGTTGCAAACAGAAGGTGTGTGTAGAAGTGGTGCTGGCAGAATTTATGCTTCTAGCAGCACCCGTTTGCCTAGCTACCCAACCTGAGGTGGGGGTACTACCCAGGAAGCAGAGCACGGGAAACGCAAAGCAAATTGTCACCCCAGCGAGTGACACTGGCAAGGTTGTAAGTCAAGGACTTAACCGTTTACTTTTACAATGATGATCGTTCAAGCCACTCCCACCTGGTCACGTGGCTGGCAAGCCACTCCTACCCAGTCACATGACAATTAAGCCACACCCAGAAAATAAGCCATACCCACAGTGTGGCAGTAAAAATTTTGGCTGCCCATTACTGCCCAGATCAATAATTTAATTATGGAGTCCTCGGAGAGGGGCGGCATACAAATCTAATAAATTATTATTATTATTATTATTATTATTATTATTATTATTATTAATGCCTGGGGAGGGCGAAAACAGCTTCCCCCGTCCCCTGGAGGCACTCTGGAGGCCAGCAATGGCCTGTTTCCCAACTTCTGGTGGGCTCAGTAGGCTCGTGTTTCACCCTCCTCAGGCTCCAAAGGCTTCCCTGGAGCCAGGGGAGGGTAAAAACGCCCTCCCCCATCCCCCCATAGGCTCTCTGGAAGCCAAAAACACCTTCTCAGAGCCTCTGTGTGAGCTAACAGTCAGCTGGCCGGTACACACATGCATGTTGTCACCTGTGCCATAGGTTTGCCATCACTGCACTACGGCATCTAAATAGAAGACACATATTTAACTACTGTGATCTGAAATGCTGAATATGAAGCCGACATGTATTAGTTACCACTGGACCAACTTTTCTTTATGGAAGACTAAAACTGTCATTTCCCCTTCTCATCAGAATAATTTCATCTTTCTGAAGTTTCCACTTGAACAAAGCTAAGAGCACATGAATGCAGTTTTACTCTGGTTCCACCCAAATTCAGCTAAACAAAATCTGGAGCTGCATATGCAAAGCACATGTAGGCAAATGTTTAGGACGATGCCCAGAGTTACATTGGAATAAATCACTTCTGTGTCCATAATGGGTAGCTTTCAATGATACATGCATTTTACGAGCTAGAGTTGAATGCTGGAACTTTTATCAGAAAAATGATTCAGACTTCATTCATTTCCCCTTTAAAGAGGAAGGGTGTGATGGGGAGAAAAGACTCGAATGGGGGAAAGGAAAGAGACTGTAGAATGGTGTGTAGGTTAAACTGCAAGTTATACAGCAAAAAGGCATTTCCTGCACTTGAAACCGTTTCCCTTTCTAACTTTCCCTTTTTTAAAAAAAATCTGAACTATCTTTTCCCAAAACATGGAAAAAAGAATCCCCCAATTCTCAACATCCACTTAAAAAAAATTAAATACAAATGGGTAAAAGCTATGAGGTTTTCTATATAGTATAGCACATATTACAAACTTCAAACATGGTTTCCCAAGCTTGGAGAGATAGTATTAAATCAGGACTTTTGGAGTCGTTTTGTCTAGAATTCCAGTAAGCTTTCAGCACAACGGTCCAGAAGTAGGGATTGCTTTGTGGTTTTTATGGAATTTCAATTGTGTAAAGTTGGGTAATGTTTAGATGCTTCTTGGAAAATCCCTAGTGCTGTCATTTTAATACTTCCAAGTCAAAAGTGGAAGTGGGAGCATCCTAACAGTGCAGATCAGCTATAGGAACAAATGTTTAAGTGCTCTGTTGCACTTTCTTAAGGACAGGATTTGCAGGGAAAATAAGGCAAAATAATAGCAACAACTTTATTTAAAGCACTTCACCAGTGGAATGATCTGTATTGTATTGGTGTAAGGGGAAATAAATTACTGCAATCACTTTCTCAACTCCACTGATATTTTTGGCACCAACTTATTTGTGACATGTGATGTATTTTACAGCTCCAAAAACTCTTATTCTCCTGAATATCCATTATTATTATTGTTGTTTTTGTTGTTGTTATTATTATTATTATTATTATTATTATTATTATTATTATTATTATTATTATTATTATTATGTCAGTACAACACAGCAAACAAGATCACTATGCTGGATTTCGTATTTCATCACCAGTCGGGTGCTTCCCAAGCACCTAAGACTGTGTGATGTAGCGGCGAATTATGTTTGCCGATCCCAGTAAAGCGGCCTTTTGCAATTGACAGATGGAGATTTTGTCAATTCCGATGGTTTTCAAATGTCCGCTGAGATCCTTTGGTACTGTGTCCAGCATGCCAAGTACCATTGGGACCACTTTCACGGGCTTATGCCAGAGTCGTTGCAGCTCGATTTTTAGATCTTCGTATTTCACTAATTTCTCTAGCGGCTTCTCCTCAATTCTGCTGTCTCCTGGGATTGTGATGTCGATGATCCATACTTTCTTTTTCTCCACAATCAAAATGTCTGATGTGTTATGCTTCAGAATTCGGTCAGTCAGAAGTCGGAAGTCCCACAGTAGTTTTGCTTTCTCATTTTCGACCACTTTTTCGGGCTTATGATCCCACCAGTTCTTTGCCACTGGTAAATGGTAGTTCCGGCACAAGTTCCAGTGGATCATCTGTGCCACAGCATCATGTCTATGCTTGTAGTCAGTCTGTGCGATCTTTTTGCAGCAGCTGAGTATGTGATCGATTGTTTCATCTGTTTCTTTACATCGATCACATACTCAGCTGCTGCAAAAAGATCGCACAGACTGTCTACAAGCATAGACATGATGCTGTGGCACAGATGATCCACTGGAAATAATAATAATAATAATAATAATAATAATTATTATTATTATTATTATTATTATTATTATTATTTTATTAGATTTGTTTGCCGCCCCTCTTCGCAGACTTGGGGCAGCTCACAGCAATCATAAGAACAATATATAGTAACAAATCTAATATTAAAATCTAAAATAACAATTTTACATTAAGAAGCCTAAAAACCCCAGTATATAAAAAACATACACACAAACATATCATACATAAAACTACATAGGCAAGGGGGAGATGTCTCAGTTCCCCCATGCCTGACGGCAGAGGTGGGTTTTAAGAAGTTTACGAAAGGCAAGGAGGGTGGGGGCAGTCCTAATCTCTGGGGGGATCTGCCTAGTAACTAATTCATGTTCCATTTGTCAGTGGAGTCTGATGTGTTATTTTAGATTTTTTAATATTATTATTATTATTATTATTATTATTATTATTATTATTATTATTATTTAGATTTGTATGCCACCCCTCTCTGAAAACTCGCGGCTCACAAATATTTACTACATAGCCCATCTTTCTATTAGGAACTGAATGCAGTGTATATAAAGATTATTTTATCTTTAGAAAAGCAACCTTAGAAATAAATGACTTTCCCCAATCACTGTGAGTTTCACAGTCTTCTGTCACTATTGCTTTCCTCCGTTTTTCAATCTCTTCAGAAAAGGTTGAAGTACAAATACAGTACTGTACTTGGTTTATCATTTCTGTAGAGAAAGCATGCAGTGAATCTGTAGTCTCCTTATCCTCTTTTAGTAATTCTTTAAATTCCTTGTTTCCATGGCTCAGCTTCTCCCTAGTCAGTTTCTTGCTTTTGATGTATATAAAGCTTTTTAAATTGTTGGTTTCATTTTTTTCAGCAAAGCGCTAACTATTCTGATTCTTTATGATGTTTTTTTCAATTTTTGCTTGTGCTATATTTCTTTTTGGTTTTTTTAATCCTTGCCAAACTTTCACTGATGAAGAAAATTTCCTTTTATTAAATAGTTTTCTTGACAGTGCTGCTTGTTAATAAAACTGAATTTTATGCTACCTTTTCTGAGTTACGGAAATCAATTTCCAGTGAGGTTGTTTTTAAACCATTACACATATATTCTGGAAGAGTTTTGAAGCTGTTGATTTCTTTTTCTCACTTTAAAGGAAATTTCTCTTTTATAAAATAAAATACAACTGTGCTGGATTTCCTTGATAATTTTTATTTATCTAAAATACTTTAATTTTGTGTTATAACTTATTTCAGGTGAAGAGTGCATCTGGCTAAGCCTATTAATGGTGTAGGTCTCAAAGTGGGTGGGCAGAAAATTAGCCCGGTTTTGACAAGGGGTTGGAGGCAAAATAACTATATATAACTTGACAGATGCCCATAGCCTCCATGCTACCCATTCAAACCAACTCTATCACAAGTGGTCTTGACCTGTTCACTTGGACAGTAGTCCTCTACACATAATGAAAAATCTGTTGTCGTTCCAATTTAAAAAATATTATACCTATCAATAGAAGTGAACATGTGTATCTCAACGATAGGTTCAACTATTTTATTTATTTTATTATTTATTTATTTTATTATTTTATTTATTATTAGAGTTGAAAGGGACCTTGCAGGTCATAAAGTCCAACCTCCTGCTCAAACAGGAAACCCTACACCACCCCAACCAGATGGCAGTCCAATTTTATTTTGAATGTGTCAAGTAGTGGGGCGTTCACAACCTCTGCTGGCAGGCTGTTCCACTGGTTGATCACTCTCCCCATCAGAAAGTTCTTCCTTAGTTTAGTTTAGTTTTATTAGATTTGTATGCCGCCCCAATCTGCAGACTTGGGGCGACTCACAACAATAATAATAACAGTATACAATGTAACAAATCTAATATTAAAAATTATATAAAAACCCATCATTTAAAAATCATACAACACAAGCATACCATACATAAACTATATAAGCCCGGGAGAGATGTCTCAATTCCCCCATGCCTGGCGATATACTTATTTCCAAGTTGAATCTCTCTTTGGTCAGTTTCCATCCGTTGCTCCTGGTCTGGCTCTCTGGTGCCCTGGAAAATAGTGTGTCCCTCTCCTCTCTGTGTCAACCTCTCAAATATCTGTAAACTGTACTGCTATCATGTCCATTCTGGCCCTCCTTTTTGCTAAACTATCCATGCTCAGTTCCAGCAACCTCTCTTTGTATGTCTTGGTTTCCAGCCCCTTTATCATTTTAGTTGCTCTTTTCTGTACTTTCTCTAGAGTTTCAATGTCCTTTTTGTAGTGGGGTGACCAAAATTGAATGCAGTACACTATTTTGTTTATTTATTTATTTTGTCCAATACACAATGAGGGTTTTAGTGGGTATATATCTATATACACATAGTAAAATACATGATGAAGGTTATAGAGGAGATACTCATAGTAAAATATATCTAAGAAATAATAGAAAAGAAGGTATAGTAATAGAACATATCAATGAAAGAATAGAAGAAGAGATATAGGAAAAAAAGGAATAGGAGATATAGGAGAGCAATAGGACAGGGGACGGAAGGCACTCTAGTGCACTTGTACTGGCCCCTTACTGACCTCTTAGGAATCTGGATAGGTCAACCGTAGATAATCTAAGAGTAAAATGTTGGGGGTTTGGGGATGACACTATGGAGTCCGGTAATGAGTTCTACGCTTCAACAACTCGGTTACTAAAGTCATATTTTTTACAGTCAAGTTTGGAGCGGTTAATATTAAGTTTAAATCTGTTGTGTGCTCTTGTGTTGTTGTGGTTGAAGCTGAAGTAGTTGCCGACAGGCAGGATGTTGCAGCATATGATCTTGTGGGCAATATTTAGATCCTGTTTAAGGCGTCTTAGTTCTAAACTTTCTAGGCCCAGGATTGAAAGTCTAGTCTCATAGGGTATTCTATTTCGAGTGGAGGAATGAAGGGCTCTTCTGGTGAAGTATCTTTGCACATTTTCAAGGGTGTTAATGTCTGAGATGTGATATGGGTTCCAAAAAGATGAGCTGTATTCGAGGATGGGTCTGGCAAAAGTTTTGTAAGCTCTCTGGTAAGTAGTGTGAGATTGCCAGAGCAGAAGCTACGTAGGATTAGGTTTACAACTCTTGTAGCCTTCTTGGCTATGTTGTTGCAGTGGGCTTTGGCACTTAAATCTTTTGTTATTAGTATACCAAGGTCTTTATTTTATTTCACTAGGTGTGAACTATGAAATCCTTGGTGCTCCCTGAGCTTGATGGTTTGTTTACAGACATGTCTTTACCCGAGTAAGAAACATAATTAGTGCTGCTGATGTTACCTAGTTGAAATACAAAACATTTGCAAGCAAACAGCCAAACTCAAAGAGCACCAAGGATTCCAAAGTTACTCATGCCTGTTTTAATGGAGCAGAAAACGTATTGGATCAGTCATCGCACAAAGGCTAGGGGAGCTTAAACATTTCTATCCCATCCTTGCTTTAATTATCAAGTTCTCTTATTCCAATGTGGAAAGTGAAAATAAAGGAAAAGCATGCGTTGTATTGTTATTGTTCAGTCACTAAGTCATGTCTGACTTTTCAGGTCCAATTTGCCATGGACCAGAGGTGGGTTCCTTTCGGCGCGGTAGTCTAGTAGTGGCCTGCCAATTGTGCAATTTGCGCACAATAGCTCCAGTGCTGTCAGTCCATGCGCGGTACCGTTTAAAAAAAACTAATTTCCGGCGATTTTTTTGCTTTGGCGCATGCACGGAAGCAAAATCCCACGAGAGGATGCGTAACACACCGGTATGGAGGTACTTTTTGCCAAGATGTGTTTATGTTTAAAGTAAGTAAAATATAATCAACCGCCGTGTTCACTAATAGGCTGTCTTGGAGTCGTTTAGGCTGCCTGTGGGTTCGACCCCATCACAGTTCAGGATTTTGAAATATCACTGATTACGAAGGAAACCGCAACGCAGTTAAATCAGCCAGGCATACTTGCTTTGGGATGTTGTGTCTTCTTCTATTCATGCGATTGTCTGCTTCATGGTCATTTGTTGCAATTTCAGTCCATTGGTTTTCAGTGCTGCACCTCTTCTGACTTTATAGAATAGGGCCTAGACAAATATATGTGTGTCACAGAAGATCTGGTGGAGCGGCTATTGCCGTGGCTGCTTCCTGTTTGGCTGATTCATTCCCACAGCCTCTTTCACTGAACTGTAACTCAATCACCGTGCGATAGCCACAGATGAAGGGAGTGATAGAAACACACAGGCAAACCTCTTTCCTTTCAGATGGCAGCCTTTCACCCCATCATTTACGCAGTCACTCCTGCTTACAGCTGAACCATCAGATTGCTGGGAGACGAGAGGCAAATATATCTTCAGCAGCCTCCAAAGCAATTCTCCATTATATGTCCGTGTTATATATTTATTTATTTATTTTATTCATTTGTCCAATATACAAATACATAGGAAGAAAAATAGACATGTGATAATATAAAAGAGGGTGAAAGTGAACTTAGAGGAGAGGATATATGGAAGGAAGAGAATATATAGGATAGTTGGAAGAAAGGAAAGACAATTGGACAGGGGACGAAAGGCACTCCAGTGCACTTATGTACGCCCCTTACTGGCCTCTTAGGAACCTGGAGAGGTCAATTGTGGAGTCTAAGGGAGAAGTGTTGGGGGTTAGGGGTTGACACAATTGAGTCCAGTAATGAGTTCCACGCTTCGATAACTCGATTGTTGAAATCATATTTTTTACAGTCAAGTTTGGCGCGGTTCGTATTAAGTTTGAATCTGTTGTGTGCTCTTGTGTTATTGCGGTTGAAGCTGAAGTAGTCATTGACTGGTAGGACGTTGCAGCATATGATCTTGTGGGCAATACTCAAATCGTGTTTTAGGCGCCGTAGTTCTAGGCTTTCAAGGCCCAGGATTGTTAGTCTATAATCGTAGGATATTCTGTTTCGAGTGGAGGAGTGAAGGGCTCTTCTGGTGAAATATCTTTGGACATTTTCAAGGGTGTTGATGTCTGAGATGTGGTATGGGTTCCAGACAGATGAGCAGTAGTCTAGGATGGGTCTGGCAAAAGTTTTGTAGGCTCTTGTGAGCAGAGTGAGATTGCCTGAGCAGAAGCTGCGTAGGAATGCTGCAAGAATGGGCATAAAAATGAATAGCGGTTACTTAGTGACAATAGCTCTCATTCTCTCTCTGCCTCTCCTCCATAGCAGATTTTCAATTCTTCCCTCATTGTCTAGAGAGGATTAATCCCATTGAAAAAGTCCCTTAGAAAGATTGATGCCTATCTGTAGATGAGCATGTAAATAGCCATCTCTCTCCATCCCTCCCTCCCTCCCCCCCTCTCTCTCTTGCAAATAAGCTACTCAGAAAGTTGAAAGAGAAAAATGTAAAGAGGGAGGGGAGGAGAGAGAGAGAGAGAGAACGAGAACAGGTAGAGAAGAAAAAGGATTCAAATGAAATTGCATGGCACTAGGCGAAACAATAAGAGTAAGCAGTCAAGATGGGGACTCCATATTTAGGCATTGGTCATCACTTACAAAGATGCCTCTCTTTCTTAAGGCTAATTTGGGATTCCAATTTTGGAACTTCTTAGGAAGAGCACAGAGCAAGAGATACTTTGCTGAAGTAAAGGTGATATGCTTTTGTAGTTAAATCATTTTAGATTCTGATTTAAATAAATGTATTGGGGGGGGGAAGCTGTGTAGACGGTGATATGCATCCTTTCCCTAGTTCTCTAAAAAAAATCTGGGTACAGAATGCTAGATCATACTGCAACCCCACCAACTCTAGGGGACCGATATCAATATTGAGTTTTTGACATTCTGTTGTGGCCAGTTCGATTTCCGTCAGATCAGAATTCTGATTCCAGAATTCCTAGAATTATCAACCAGTTGTATTGAAGATGGTCTGATGACTGGATATTCTGGAAGTTGTAGTTTCAACATATCTAAAGACCAGGTTTGGAATGACAATGCTAAGGTCACAGATATAGGTAAAATATGAATGTCCCAATTGCCAAAACCACTTGAAAAGGGGGTGAGAACAATCACATAGCCTGATAAACAATACACAATGTTCTTCATTAATTTGTATTCATTAATACGTGAAATTGTAAATAAAACATTTTGATTACTAAATTTATACATACCTGTGAGCACAGTACATCCAAGAATAATATGCTATAGATGTGATAAATATGCTGAGCAGAATGCTGTATCTAAAATAAATTGGACATAAATTTGAACAGTAGAATTCTCTGTAAAATTAGGCTGGATTGACATGGGACTTTCAGTTGGAAATGAAATGCAGTACAATGGTACTTCTACTTAAGAATGCCTCTACTTAAGAACTTTTCTAGATAAGAACCGGGTGTTCAAGATATTTTTGCCTCCTCTTAAGAACCATTTTCTACTTAAGAACCCGAGCCTGGAAAAATTTCCCAGGAAATTTGAGAGTGGCACGAAGGCCCGGCCAGTTTCCTTCCATTCACCCTTTAATCCCGGCCATCTCGGGCTTTTCTGGGCTGCCAGAGGAGCCTTTCGGTGGTGTTTAAGGAGGCTTTGGCAGTCCAGAGCGAACAAAGCATTTTCCTTTCTCTGGGCGCTAGGAGAGGGAATAAACCTCTGCCATCGCCCAGAGAAAATAAACACTTCCTTCGCTCTGGGCAGCGACTGTCCTCCTCCTCTTCTTCCCCCTCCTCCTCCCACCCAAATTCCGAGATTTTATTTCTTTCCTAATGGGTTTGTACGCATTATTTGCTTTTACAAATAATTATTTTGTTATTCGTTTTTTCTATGGGAAAAATTGCTTCTTCTTGCAAACTTTTCTACTTAAGAACCTGGTCACGGAACGAATTAAGTTCTTAAGTAGAGGTACCACTGTATCTGTATTCAGAGGCATGGGAGTTTATTAAGGAAGGGTTAAGGAAGCAAATTGGCAACCAGCGCAGCTCCCACAAAACCAGGTGCTACATGTGCATACTGAGGTTTGATCAAAACCATCTGGGCTGCTGCATTTGCACCAACTGAAGCTTCTAGGTGCCCTTCAAGGGCAGACCCATGTAGAGCGTGTTGCAATAGTCAAGACTGGAAGTGACTAGGCCATGAGTTAACTGTGAGTAAGGAGTTTTCCTCTAAAACTCTCAAAAAATGTTGAAGATTTTGGTTTCATTTGCTTCAGGAGGGATTGAAAGAATATTGGAAGCCACCTTTGAATCATGAATCACCTTTATCTTTACAAAGCCAGGTGCTTTTAGCATGGTAGGTGGCCCTCAACACCCTGAAAGATGGGATGTCAGTTCTGTGACGAGAAGTAAAAAAACAGGACCACAAAATGTTAAATGGAACAGGTGTAATCATTTGCCAGTGTATCTAACTACTATTTTTTTCTATGCTTACTTCCTTTTTCTTGATTATGCCCTGCACAAATTTAGTTTTGTTGAGCAGTGGAACACATTGCAAAAACAAGCAAGTAAAATCAGCGCTTGGAATGTGTATTTGCAAAATACCCTTGGGAGATTTGAAGTAAATTAGGGTCCTGGGTAAATAATACAAACCAGAAACTCCCATTTGGTTTCCCTAGGGACAGTTTAGTTGACCCAAAATAAGCTAACCGTGTTTGGAAACAGGAAGGGATTAGCATATAGGAGCTTTGTTAAGGAACAGATGACCAGATTAATGCATTCCGCATGCTGTCCTCAAGTGTGAATCACCACCGTATCTACGAGATGAAACTGGAAAGTTAGACTGATCCAAAGCAGAGTTTGTAATTTTATTTTATTTTTTTTGTTTAGCCTTTTTGAGAGAAACTGCTCTGAAAGAAATGGGGCATTATCATCCACCATTTAGTTCTAGTGAATTTCCACCATTCAGTTCCACATGACAAGAGGGACAATTTCTGTACATGCCACATCTGATGAGGAAGCTTGAAAAAGGCAAATAATGTCTGGATCTAGTCCTTTGATTGTCCAGTAGGGACAATCAAAGCACCAAGGCCAAAATTATGTATGTATGTGTGTGTTGCAATGCGACAATTGCAATGCTGGGGGAGATCATCCAGGGGCATGGGGTGAGGTATCATCAGTATGCTGATGATACCCAGCTGTACAGCTCCACCCCATGTCCAGTCAGCGAAGCAGTGGAAGTGATGTGCCGGTGCCTGGAGGCTGTTGGGGTCTGGATGGGTGTCAACAGGCTCAGACTCAACCCTGACAAGATGGAGTGGCTGTGGGTTTTGCCTCCCAAGGACAATTCCATCTGTCCATCCATTACCCTGGGGGGGGGGATTATTGAACCCCTCAGAGAGGGTCTGAAACTTGGGCTTCCTCCTCGATCCACAGCTAACATTAGAACACCATCTTTCAGCTGTGACGAGGGGGACGTTTCCCCAGGTTCGCCTGGTGCACCAGTTGCGGCCCTATTTGGACCGGAAGTCACTGCTCACAGTCACTCATGCCCTCATCACCTCAAGGTTTGACTACTGTAATGCTCTCTACATGGAGCTACCTCTGAAAAGTGTTTGAAAACTTCAGATCGTGCAGAATGCGGCTGCAAGAGCAATCATGGGCTTGCCCAAAAATGCCCATGTAACACCAACACTCCGCAGCCTGCATTGGCTGCCGATCAGTTTCCGGTCACAATTCAGTGTTGGTTATGACCTATAAAGCCCTACATGGCATCGGACCAGAATACCTTCGGGACTGCCTTCTGCTACACGAATCCCAGCGACAAATTATGTCCCACAGAGTTGGCCTTCTCCAGGTTCCATCGACAAAATAATGTCATCTGGCGGGACCGGGGGAAGAGCCTTCTCTGTGGCGGCCCCGGCCCTCTGGAATCAACTCCCCCCAGAGATTAGGACTGACCCCACCCTCCTTGCCTTCCATAAACTCCTGAAAACCCACCTATGTCACCAGGCATGGGGAAATTGATTCCCCTGACTGTTCTGCTTTATGTATGGTCATGATTGTATGTTTTTAAATAAGGGTTTTTATAACTGTTTGTTTTTAACAGTTAGATTTGTACACTGTATTGTTGTTGGAAGCCGCTCTGAGTCTTCGGAGAGGGGCGGCATACAAATCTAATCAATAATAATAATAATAATAATAATAATAATAATAATAATAATAATGTAGGTTATGTTATGGCACACATGTTTGAAATAGAGGATGGTTTAAAAAAAAAATTTCTGAGCATGAAAATTTTCATGTTTTTCTCAACGTGAAGATGCACTGACAGTTTTCATAAGCACAACACAAAAATACAGTATCATTGGTTGGGGGGGGGGAGTTGAAAAGCATATGTGTATGTCCATGCACTCGGTCATATGAATTTTTAGGGTGCACCCTTCAAACCACAACTGGCCTATGTATTCCCTTGGCAGAGAGAGTGGCTTAAACGAAGAGGATTCTCAGATTCTGTCCTGGATTATTTATCTATGAAGCTCAGTAGATGATCTTGAACTGCCTTCCAAACCATCCTACTACCTCTCCCAGGGATTTAATTTTTTTAATTTATTGATTTGTCCAATACACAATGAGGGTTTTAGTGGGTATACACATAGTAAAATACATAATGAAGGTTATGGAGGATATACAGTGATACCTCGTCTTACAAACGCCTCGTCATACAAACTTTTCGAGATACAAACCTGGGGTTTAAGATTTTTTTGCCTCTTCTTACAAACTATTTTCATCTTACAAACCCACCACTGCCGCTGGGATGCCCCGCCTCCGGACTTCTGTTGCCAGCGAAGCACCCGTTTTTACGCTGCTGGGATTCCCCTGAGGCTCCCCTCCATGGGAAACCCCGCCTCCAGACCAGTGTTTTTGTGATGCTGCAGGGGAATCCCAGCAGGGATATCCCAGCAGCGCAAAAACGGGTGCTTCGCTGGCAACAGAAGTCCAGAGGTGGGGTTTTCCAGCAAGGGGAGCCTCAGGGGAACCACGCAGCACAAAAACGGGCGCTTCGGTTGGCAAAAGGGGAATTTTGGGCTTGCACGCATTAATCACTTTTCCATTGATTCCTATGGGAAACATTGTTTCGTCTTACAAACCTTTCACTTTAAGAACCTCATCCCAGAACCAATTAAGTTTGTAAGACAAGGTATCACTGTACTCATAGTAAAATATATCTAAGAAAGAAGAGAAGAGAAGTTTCTGAGAATAAAAGAGAGCTGAAGTAGCTAACCCCCAATCCTTTAACCTTAGACTATCTACAATTGACTTCTCCCCCTTTCTAAGAGGTCTATAAGGGCCGTGCATAAGCGCACCACTGTGCCTACTGTCCCTGTCCTATTGTTTTGTTTTGTTACTTTTTATCATTACTTTTCTAATGTTTTATTTGTACAAATTATCACCCTATAACTTTTGCACACTGGTGCATAAGTGCATCAGTGTGCCTTCCGTCCCCTGTCCAATTGTCTCTCCTTATCTCATTTATCTTTTCTTCCTTTCAAATTTGTTCACCTATACTTTTATAACTTTTCTTCTATTCATTTCTTTAGTTATATTACTACATATCTATTCTCTTCAATGTGTATTATGTATTGGACTAACTAAGTAACTAACTAACTAACTAACTAACTAACTAACTAACTAACTAACTAATTGTTTGACAAAATAAATAAAATAAAATAAATAAATAAACAAACTTTCTTCCCTTTATACAAACAAAGCTAAGCTAAGCAATTGATCACTGTATCCCTCTATGCCCCCCCCCCCCGGCAAGCAGGTTGTTGGCTACAGCTTCTCATGTCAGATCTCATCATAATCTCTTGTGACAGACCATCAGCTATCACTTCATGGGAGGATGCCACATCTTAGTTACTCTTAAGCTCTCAATCCTTGAAGACAAAAGCCTGGAAAAATTAGGAACAGGTTTCTTCCCCAGTTATTTGCACAATACGGTTCCCAATGGAGCATAATTCCTTCTCCTCCTCCCTCCCCCCCTCCCCTTTTTCTTCTTCTTCGTCTTCTTCCCTGGCTTCTTCCTGCCCGCCCTCCTCCCTTAGGAGACGAGTATGGCATCTTAAACTAAAGCACACTTCAGTCAAGCTCCCTGTGCATTGCTCCCTGCCAGCAGCCACAAGCGCCCTTTCATCTTGGCTTCAAAGTGTGGAGGGGGGGGGGCGAGGGCATGGTGAATGTAAGAAAGAGAAGCAAATAAACAAATGAAGAGGAAAGGCAAAAAAAGGGAGGGAGGAGGAGAAGGAATGCGGGAATGAAATAAATAAATAATATACCTTCCACCCAATCAAGGATCCGCGTCTCCGGAGAGGGGCGACATACAATCGTATATCTAATAAAGTCTAATAAATTATTATTATTATTATTATTATTATTATTATTATGTTATTTATTATTACTGTATACTCTAATAAATTATTATTATTATTAAGATAGAAAATTGCAGCATGCATTGTATACCCCACTGCAAAATGGTGATCTATTGAGACGTGGGGGGGGGGGGGGGGTGTTCTCTCTTTCTCAATTTCCAGGCAGGAAAAAAGGTGTGTGTGTGTGTGTGTGTGTGTGTGTGTGTGTGTGTGTAGGGGACGGGGTGAATCATGTGTTCCTCATCACTTGTGGTGCTCACACACATGTCTTTCATTCCAGTCATACATGCACAGGGGAGCTGCGGCTTGCTGGACCATCCCAGCGTGTGCACGAGCATCAAGGCAGACGAGCGTCCTTGGCATGTGTTTGCTCTTCTCGACTGAAGAGCAGCCTTCTGCAGACCATACCCTCTGGCCATGGTGGACTAACTCACACCAGACGTCTACTAGGGATGAGAAGAAGTTGCATTGCTGGAGGGAGATGCCAGTGTGGAGCGTGTACTGTTATTTATTGTTCCCAGCACTATACGGGGGTGGGGGGTTGGAATTTCCTTCCTTCCCTTCTTCCTTCCTTCCTTCCTTCCTTCCTTCCTTCCTTCCTTCCTTCTTTCCTTCCTTCCTTCTCTCCTTCCTTCTTTCTTTCCTTCCTTCCTTCCATCCTTCCTTCCCTCCCTTCCCCTTGCCTCCCTTCTTCCTTCCTTCTTTCCTTCCTTCCTTCCTTCCTTATTTCATTCCCTCCCTCCCTTCCTTCCTTATTTCATTCCCTCCCTCCCCCCTCCCTCCCTCCCTCCCCCCTCCCTCCTTCCTTCCCTCCCTCCTCCCTCCCCCCTTCCCTCCCTTCCTCCCTCCCTCCCTCCCCCCTCCCTCCTTCCTTCCTTCCTTCACCCACCCTCCCTCCTTCCTTCCTTTCCTCTTTCCTTCCTTCCTTCTTTCCTTCCTCCCTCCCTCCTTCCTTCCTTCTTTCCTCCATTCTTTCCCTCCCTCCTTCCTTCCTTCTTTTCTTCCTTCCTTCCTTATTTCATTCCCTCCCTCCCTTCCTTATTTCATTCCCTCCCTCCCTTCCTTCTTTCCTTCCTCCCTCCTCCCTCCCTCCTTTCTTCCTTCCTTCACCCACCCTCCCTCCTTCCTTTCCTCTTTCCTTCCTTCCTTCCATCCTCCCTCCCTTCCTTCTTCCTTCCCTCCCTCCCTTCCTCCCTCCCTTCCTTCCTTCCTTCCTTATCTCTTAAATATTTTATTCCCCAAACAGGTTGCCCTGGCCCATGTTGGTAGTGGAGGCTGTGCCCCTCGGTGTGCCACACTATCAGTGGTTCCCAAGGCTGCCTAGCCTGGGAAAAGCTGTATGGATACGTTCCAAAATCAGCATTACATGCACTATTGTTCTTACTCTCCCTGATTAGAGTGCACACAATGAAAACAACAGCAGCAGCCCCGCTTTCTAACCCTCCTCCCAACACAAGACTGTGCGTTGGTAGACTGTCTGATTTTTCTTTCGCTGAGTCTTCATAAAAATTAACACATTCAGCACTACTCGCTTTTCAGTCGGTAGGACTGGCAAGAATATGTTTTAGAATTATCCAAGGCTGGGATTGTTTTCGGTTACAATCTGAAGACAAGCAACTGAGAGAAAGCCTCAAGTCGAGAAGACAGCAAAACTGGACATTTGGGCCAAAGTAGACAAAAGCAAACAAACAATTGTCAGTTTCCCATTATTACAGTAACCACTGCCTGTCAAAATGAGTTTCTTTTGTGTATGAGGTAGAACAGTGAAGCACCATTTATACATATAATCAGAAGAAATTGGGAGTTGAAAGTAGTCTTAGTGCTAGTATATGGTCTCATCATGTCAGATTCAAAAGGATTTAAATCTGTCAATGAAGATTCTCAGTCATTCACATAGAGTTGTCTGAACTTTGAATTATTATTATTATTATTATTATTATTATTATTATTATTATTATTATTAAGATTTGTATGCCGCCCTCCTCCGTAGACTCTTATGGCATCTGGAGTTAGTTTCTTTTTGGTTTGAAATGTTTTGCTTCTCATCCATGTAGCTTCTTCAGTCTGAAGAAGGATTTAAATCTTTTTTTTTTCTTGATCCAAGCTCAATTAAATCCATCACTAACTCTTAAAAGGAAGTTTACAACGAAGGAAACGTGAAATCCTACACCTAGGTAAGAGAAACCAAAGTCATACATATAAACTGGGTGGAACCACACTCAACAGCAGGATCTGCAAGAGGGATCTTGGAATCTTGGTGAGCAACTAACTAAATATGAGCCAGCAATGTGCAGCGGCAGACAAAAAGGCCAATACAATCCTAAGGTGCATTAACAGAGGGATGCCACTAATACCACTCTATAAAGCCTTAGTAAGACCACACCTGGAGTACTGCATCCAGTTTTGGTCACCACACTACAAAAAAGACATTGAGACTCTAGAGAAAGTGCAGAAGAGAGCAACCAGGATGATAAGGGGACAGGAAACTAAAACATACTAAAAGAGGTTGCAGGAATTGGGCATGGCCAGTCTAGCAAAGAGAAGGACCAGGGGAGATATGATGGTAGTGTTCCAGTACCTAAGGGGCTGCCACAGAGACGAGGGAATCAGGCTATTTTTCAAAGCACTAGAAGGCCAGACTAGGAATAATGGATGGAAGCTGACCAAAGAAATATTCAACCTGCAAATTTCTGATGGTGAGAGCCATAAACCAGTGGAACAACTTGCTTGCGGAGGTTGTGAGCACTCCAACGCTTGGGACTTTCAAGGGGAGACTGGATTGCCATTTGGAAATGTATAAGGACTCCCTGCCTGAGCAGGGAGTTGGGCTAGATGACATACAAAGTCCCTTCAAACTCAAATAAATAAATGAATAAGAATGAGAATCAGTGGGACGCCTTGTTATATCCTGGTAATGTCTCCTGAAGTTATGGGGCTCAGTTGCTTGAGGTTTTTAATGAGAGATGGATAGCCATTTGTCCAGAATACTATAGGGCCCCCCTGTTTGAGCAAGGAGTGGGACTAGAAGATTTCCAAGATCCCTTTCAATTTTGTTAACTTTTGTGGTCTGCTGAACATTTCTCTCTTATTGATCTCTGATAAAGCAAGGGGACTTGCCTAAATATAAGTCACATAAGCCAAAGACTATGTTTACAGTTTAAAGCTTTGAAGATTCTGGATTCTAGATGGCTCAATATTGTTCCTATGAAAAGTGGTCCAAACTATGCAATCCAAAATAAGCAGAATAGCTGAAAATAGTTGGGTGGTTCATATTTCAATAATAAACTGATTATAATACCGTAGTTACAAATTTTGCAGAGTTATGCACTGTTTCTCCATACAGTAAAGAGAAAAAGTACACGATTTAAATCAAATTAATGAAGGAGAAAGTGAAATTACCAGATTATCTTTCTTCATCTGGATGTGTCATCATCTCTTGCTATTTAACTGAAGATACTTGTCACTATTGGTGCTTGAGAATAATTAATTATCCATCTTTTTATATTCAAGTTGTCTTTCCTCTAAAACACAGTATTTAAAGAAAAGTATTTCTTCGTCACTGCACGGTTTATCACATATCGGATGGGTGTTGCTTCCTATTTATTTTCATGTAAAAATCTCTGTCCCACAATTGCTTCTGCTCTAGTGAAAAATAAGTTTATCAAATGATAACATGATGATTGTAATGATCATCATCATCAAACACATCAAAATCAATCACCTTAATTAATAATACTGTGCTATTTCAAACAATGAACCAAGTACCCAAATCATCTACAAAATGAAATGGAGTTATATCCTGGTAATGTCTGGATCATAACAGATCACTAAGTTAAAAAAACTAATTACTGTTCTATTTCTACACAAGAGATTAAAGTGTTTCTAACCAATGTTGGTTGTGGGAGGAAGTTTACAAACCAAGCAGAACATACAGTATGCCTGGATCCACATTTCAGCTTTTAGAAAAGTTTGCAGGCCATAGATTTGTTAAGAATTTGGTAAACTTTTAATTTAATACAGAAGTACAAAATGTTGGAAGATGCCGTATTTTTGGAGTATAAGACGCACCCTTTTACTCCCCAAAAGCGGATGAAAACTTGGGTGCATCTTATATCCTGAATGGACCACCCTCATCCTTTGGCCTCTGCCTCCCAGTAATTTACCTCCTTGCAGCAAACAGCGCAGAACCTGATTAGCACAAGCAAGTCATTATCAGCTTCCCAACCCTCAGCTGATCGAGGCTGCAGCCATGTGATAGAACTGAAAGTGAAACTAATGCTGCAAGGAAGCAAATTGCTGGGAGATAGATGCAGAGGCAGGACTTTATTTTCTTTATTTTCTAATTAGACTGCCGAAACTGGATGCAAGGAGGTAAATCAATAATATAAATATCTACAGAATGTTCAAGTTATTAGACTTGTTTTTTAAAATAACACTGCTTTATTTTTGTTCTAGACAACTTAATGAAATGAAGAAGCTTTTTAAAATAAATGCTTAATCTGAAGAGGCTTGAATCTAGTTTTAAATAGCAGAGAATAATGTCCTGTTTTAGTATTAAGATAAGGCAGCTGAGTTAAACCCTGATTTAGGCATGTTTGGAATAGATCTATTTAAATAATTGGGAGGAGTTAGTGTGACTACATTAATTATGGCATTAATACACTGCCATAATTCTGCTCTGCCTCCCAGCAATTTGCCTCCCAGCCAACAGTACAGATGCTGTGTGTTTCGGTGCATGAGTTCCTGACCCATAGAAATAGCAAAGAATTAGAGAAAAATTATTTATTTATTTAGTTATTTATTGACATATAAATCCAATAAATAAGTTAATAAGTAAATAAATAAAGTATGCTTCTCCAATTCTTTGCTATTTCTATGGGTCAGGAACTCATGCACAGAAATGCCACAGCATCTGTACTGTTTGTTGTTTGCTGGGAGGCAAATTGCTGGGAGGCAGAATTTCTCCCCCTTATTTTCCTCCCAAAAACCAAGACGCATCTTACACTCCAGTGTGTCCTATACTCCAAAAAATATGGTAATTAAAATAACTTTTTAAAGTGAGTTCCTTGACATTCATAATTTATCCTGCCTGACCTGAAGCAGAATGAAAGCAGAATACATAAAATCGACATATGTTATATATTGCACCTGTTGAACATCCCTATATCAACTTTCCTTTTGCTTATATATATAAGCTGAAGGGATTGGATACTGTAGCCTAGAGGTTAATTCTCTGCCTTACAAGGCAAAGGTTGCAGGTTCACGTCCCAGTGAGGGTATGGCTAGCTGATGAGGCCAAAATAAGGCCGAAATAGATCTATCCTAGTCTCCTTTAATTTTAAAATTCAGCAAAAAAACATGTGACAGATTTATATATATATATATATGACGGTCTTGGTATACAGTGATCCCTCTATTATCGCGAGGGTTCCGTTCCAGGACCCCTTGCGATAATCGATTTTTCGCGAAGTAGCGGTGCGGAAGTAAAAACACCATCTGCGCATGCGCAGATGGTGTTTTTACTTCCACCGCCGCCCGCCCTTCGCCCGCCCACACCCGTTGCTCGCGCCTGGGGTTTCCCCACGCGCGCACCGCCCACTCCGCCCATGCCGTTGCTGGGGCTGCTTCCCACCTGGGAAGCGGAGCTGGGGTGTCCCCAAGCGCGCGCGCACTGCCCGCCCACGCCGTTGCTGGGGCCGCTTCCCAGCTGGGAAGCGGAGCTGGGGTGTCCCCAAGCGCTGCGCGCACCACCCGCCCACGCTGTTGCTGGGGCCGCTTCCCAGCTGGGAAGCGGAGCTGGGGTGTCCCCAAGCGCGCGCGCACTGCCCCGCCCACGCCGTTGCTGGGGCCGCTTCCCAGCTGGGAAGCGGAGCTGGGGTGTCCCCAAGCGCGCGCGCGCACCACCCGCCCACGCTGTTGCTGGGGCCGCTTCCCAGCTGGGAAGCGGAGCTGGGGTGTCCCCCAAGCGCGCGCGCACCGCCCGCCCGCCCCACGCCGTTGCTGGGGCCGCTTCCCAGCTGGGAAGCGGAGCTGGGGTGTCCCCAAGCGCGCGCGCGCGTTGCTGGGGCCGCTGGGAAGCGGAGCTGGGGTTTCCCCAAGCGCGCGCGCACCGCCCGCCCGCCCATGCCGTTGCTGGGGCCGCTTCCCAGCTGGGAAGCGGAGCTGGGGTGTCCCCAAGCGCGCGCGCACCACCCGCCCACGCTGTTGCTGGGGCCGCTTCCCAGCTGGGAAGCGGAGCTGGGGTGTCCCCAAGCGTGCGCGCGTTGCTGGGGCCGCTTCCCAGCTGGGAAGCGGAGCTGGGGTGTCCCCAAGCGCGCGCGCACCGCCCGCCCACGCCGTTGCTGGGGCCCGCTTCCCAGCTGGGAAGCAGAGCTGGGGTGTCCCCAAGCGCGCGCGCACCGCCCCCCGCCCGCCTACGCCGTTGCTGGGGCCGCTTCCCAGCTGGGAAGCGGAGCTGGGGTGTCCCCAAGCGCGTGCGCACCGCCCGCCCGCCTACGCCGTTGCTGGGGCCGCTTCCCAGCTGGGAAGCGGAGCTGGGGTGTCCCCAAGCGCGCGCGCGCACCACCCGCCCACGCTGTTGCTGGGGCTGCTTCCCAGCTGGGAAGCGGAGCTGGGGTTTCCCCAAGCGCGCCCCGCCCGCCTGCCCACGCCGTTGCTGGGGCTGCTCGCGCCGCCGCTGGGGTCTTACCGGGGCAAGAGGGGGAAGACCCAGGGAAGCCGCCCAGCAGCTTATCTGCCCGGCGGGAAACTCCACCATCTACGCATGCGTGGCCATAGAAAAAAGGGCACGCATGTGCAGATGGTGGAGTTTACTTCCGGGTTGAAAACTCGCGATATAGCCCTTTCGCGATGCTCGACATACATACATACATATATATATATTGAGCTTGAGCTGTGATGTTCCTTCAATATACCAGGGTGATTCGACACAAAATGTAACCCTTCCCTGGTACAGAGCTGAAGGGATTGGATACTGTAGCCTAGAGGATAATTCTCTGCCTTACAAGGCAAAGGTTGCAGGTTCAAGTCCCAGTGGGTATGGCTAGCTGATGAGGCCAAAATAAGGCCGAAATAGATCTATCCTAGTCTCCCTTAATTTTCAAATTCAGCTTAAACATGTGACACATATAGATAGAATTGTCGGCTATCAATAAAAATTAACTGCCTTGGAAATGGCCCTGGGTTGGGCCGAGAGGCAAAAAAGGAGCTGTGATGTTCCTTCAATATACCAGGGTGATTCGACACAAAATGTAACCCTTCCCTGGTACAGAGCTGAAGGGATTGGATACTGTAGCCTAGAGGATAATTCTCTGCCTTACAAGGCAAAGGTTGCAGGTTCAAGTCCCAGTGGGTATGGCTAGCTGATGAGGCCAAAATAAGGCCGAAATAGATCTATCCTAGTCTCCCTTAATTTTCAAATTCAGCTTAAACATGTGACATATATATATATATATATATATGTGTTAAATGTATATATATATATATATATATATATATATATATACACACACACACACACACACACACACACATATATATACATATACATACACACACACACACACATATATATACACACACAGAGAGAGAGATTACACTTTCCAGTAAGTCCAATCATAGTGGCTACTCTGCTGTAATAAAAAAATAAAGCTTTTGAAATGTTTAACCTTTGAAATAGTTTACATCCCAGGGTACTTAAAGAACTGGCAAATATGATCTCAGAATCAGTGAGTGAAATCTTCGAGAGCTCCTGAAGTTCAGGGAAACTGCCAGAGAACTGAAAAGGGCTGACCTGGTTCCAATCTTTAAAAGGGGAAAAAAAGTGGATCCAGGATACTAAAGAGCAATACTTGAAGGGCTGCCACAGAGGAAGGGGTGATGATTTATTCTCCATAGTGCCTGAGTATAGGACAAGCAGAAGTGGATGGAAGCTTGTCAAAGGAAGATCCAGCCTAGAAAATAAGGAGGAATTCTCTGGCAATGAGAAGTATTAAGCTTGCCTCCTGGAGTTGTGGGAACAATATTGGGTGACATTTTTCTGTTGGAAACACTAAATTACTATTCCTTTCAGAGTAGATAAATCTTTCACTTTTCTTATAGTCAAATGTCTATATGAAAAATAATGGTTTACTGTGCTTATTAGAAACCATAGATGAAGATTTCAATTGGGTTGATCAGAATTGAGTTACTAGAGCACCAAGGCCAAACCTTTGGTCTGGTTTTCCAAGTAGGTTCTTAGAGTTATTGTAGGGTGTTTTTGTTGTTGTTGGGTCTGGAGAAAGGATATTTTGATAGGCAATAGATGTGTTAATTCCTATAGATCTAAAACCCCACTTTCTCTTTGTCTTTGACAAAAAATCATCACAAAAGGGATCTCCCCGATTTCCATATTTTGCTGTTAAACTTTGATGGCATTCAAAGAAAGTTTCTAGGGATTGCAAAAATGAGATAAGGCCAAACATAACCACATGTATGTATAAATAACAAGGAGGATTGTTCTGGTTTTGAACATATCTGCGAGACCGCCTCCTGCCGCACGAATCCCAGCGGCCAGTTAGGTCCCACAGAGTTGGTCTTCTCTGGGTCCTGTCAACTAAACAATGTTGTCTGGCGGGACCCGGGGGAAGAGCCTTCTCTGTGGCGGCTCCGACCCTCTGGAATCAGTTCCCTCCAGAGATTAGAACTTGCCTCCTTGCCTTTCGTAAACTCCTTAAAACCCACGTCTGTCGTCAAGCTTGGGGGAACTGAGACATCTCCCCTTGCTTATGTAGTTTTTGTACATGATGTGACTGTATGTATGTTTTTTATATTGGGGTTCCTTGCTTTTAGATTTTTAAATGTACAATTGTTAGTTTAGATTCCAATTATTAGATTTGTCATTATATAGTGTTTTTATCGCTGTTGTGAGCCGCCCCGAGTCTGAGGAGAGGGGTGGCATACAAATCTAATTAATAATAATAATAATAATAATAATAATAATAATAATAATAATAATAATTTTCTATTCTATTACTTGCCTTTTAAATGTACAGTATTATAGTTTTTGTAGCATGCTTTTTAAAACATTCAATTGCTTTTCAATACACTTAATTATTACTCCAATATTCACTGGGTAACTGAACGGTACAAAAGGAGTGATGGAAATTAAAACAGATACATTCATACCTATACGATCCCTATAAAATGAATGCCAAGAGCTCAAAGTTAGCCATCCTGTTGGCACTGACTGGTTTGCTTGTGTGTTTAAATTGCCACTTTCTATGATCAATTCTTACATCTGGCAAACAAGGAATTGCAAGTCTGTTTTGAAAGCTGTTACGCATGCAAATCTTCATCAAAAGATCTGCATGTCAAGACTTCTGGACAAATTTAGGCCACTAAATGCTTCCCCGCCTCCCTCCCCCGCCATCCATCACTCATGTTACAATTGGCTTTCAAGGCCTGTCTAGGTCATATTATGACTCCTTTATTAGTGTTTAAGGTCACTGGGATACAAGCAAATGCATCCTATATCAGGAAGTGTAGTACGTCTCCAGAGTGAAATATTTGGTGTTGAGTCCAAGCTATGGTTGTGACTCGGAAATCCAGGGAAGTGAGTTAAATACAGACGGGCTCCAGGCGCCACATGGCTTCCAGCAGATAGAATGAAGCGGAATAATAGAGGCTTTTCCTGCTATTCTTCAAGGGAGGTTGTATTTCTGTCAGACTTTCCCATTGAGCTCCTGGAAGCCATTCTCCATTATGTCCCACTGACTGCAGGTTGTAATTCTAAAGAAAGTGCTCCCAGAAAGGCAGCTACCCAGCCCTGGAACGTGATCAGTGTGTGATCTCATATTGCTACCAAGGGACTCCTGCTGCAGGAAGGCAGATTAGAAACATGCAGTGTACCCGTTCTGTAGGTGAATGCTAGACTACGTGTCTCTGGGTGGCCTTAGAGGAGATTTATTGGTGTGCTTATTGGCACTGGACTGTGGCTAGACTTGGCAAGAAGGTGTCGTTTTTCGTCATACCCTTATGTCTATTATTTATTTATTTATTTATTTATTTGTTTATTTTATTTATTTATTTATTTATTATTTTTTATTTATTTATTTATTTATTTATTTATTTATTAGATTTGTATGCCGCCCCTCTCCGCAGACTCGGGGTGGCTAACAACAATAAAAAAGACAATGTAACAAATCTAATATTAAAAAATAATCTAAAAACCCCAATTTAAGAGACCAATCATACAAACAAGCATACCATGTATAAATTCTATAAGCCTAGGGGGAAGGGAAAAAAATTTCAGTTCCCCCATGCCTGATGACAGAGGTCGGTTTTAAGGAGCTTGCGAAAGGCAAGGAGGTTGGGGGCAACTCTGATATCTGGGGGGAGCTGGTTCCAGTGGGTCGGGGCCGCCACAGAGAAGGCTCTTCTCCTGAGTCCCGCCAAATGACATTGTTTAGTCGATGGGACCCGGAGAAGGCCAACTCTGTGGGACCTAACTGGTCGCTGGGATTCGTATGGCAGAAGGCAGTCCCGGAGATATTCTGGTCCGATGCCATGAAGGGCTTTATAGGTCATAACCAACACTTTGAATTGTGACCGGAAATTGATTGGCAACTAATGCAGACTGTGGAGTGTTGGTGTAACATGGGCATGCCTTGGGAAGCCCATGATTGCTCTCGCAGCTGCATTCTGCACGATCGAACCTCGAGGTGATGAGGGCATGAGTGACTGTGAGCAGTGAGTCCCGGTCCAGATAGGGCCGCAACTGGTGCACCAGGCGAACCTGGGCAAACGCCCCCCTCGCCACAGCTGAAAGATGTTTCTCTAATGTGAGCTGTGGGTCGAGGAGGACGCCCAAGTTGCGGACCCTCTCTGAGGGGATCAATAATTCCCCCCCCCCCCCAGGGTTATGGACGGACAGATGGAATTGTCCTTGGGAGGCAGAACCCACAGCCACTCTGTCTTATCCGGGTTGAGCTTGAGTCATACCCTTATGTTTATTTATTTATTTATTATTTATTTATTTATTTATTTATTGTTAGAGTTGGAAGGGACCATGCGGGTCATCAAGTCCAACCCCCTGCCTAAGCAGGAACCCTATAGCATCCTAGCCAAATGGCAATCCAATTTCCTCTTAAAAATGTCCAGAGTATTGGAGTTCACAATGTCCGCTGGTAGGTTGTTCCACTGGTTGATCGCTCTGACCGTCAGGAAGTTCTTCCTTATTTCCAGGTTGAATCTCTCCTTGGTCAGCTTCCAGCCGTTGTTCCTCGTTTGGCCCTCTGGTGCCCTGGAGAATAGAGTGATCCCCTCCTCTCTGTGGCAACCCCTTGTATACCTGTAGACTGCTATCATGTCCGCTCTGGCCCTCCTTTTCTCTAGGCTATCCATGCCCAGTTCCCGCAGTCTCTCTTGGTTTCTAGACCCCTGATCATTTTGGTTGTTCTTTTCTGCACCTTATCCAGAGTTTCAATGTCTTTTTTGAAGTGTGGTGACCAGAACTGAACACAGTACTCCAGGTATGGTCTGACCAGGGGGTAGTAGAGTGGTATTAAGACTTCCCTGGTCTTGGAGTGTATTCCCCTGTTGTTGCAGCTTAGGATTGTATTGGCTTTTTTGGCTGCTGCTGCACATTGTTGGCTCATGTTTAGTTGATTATCCACCAAGACTCCGAGGTCTCTTTCGCCGTCGCTACTGCTGAGAGGGGTTTCTCCCATACCCCTGGCAGGGCCACTCAATGACTTAATGCGCACATGCACAAGACTCATATATTTATTCAGATATGTGTTGGAGGAAAATCACACTACCTAAACGGAGCACAGCTGTCTTTACATGGAATCCCTTTTCTCGAATGGCAATCTGTTATAAATTGCAGACCCATTCGCATTGAAATTCAAACTGGCACCAATATTTAAAAGGACAAACCACTAGGGGCATATTTCTACCCAGGTTCTCTTTGTGGGCTTCTGGTGAATCACTATGGGAACCACAATCTGGACAATAAAAGTGCCTTGGTCTGGTGCAGCATAGCTCCTTCTGATGCTGACCTGAATAGGTGGGACCTAAAATTCTATATACAGGAGAGTGTATCTTTTGGTCCCATTTCTTGTCTCCTGCCCCATTGCTCTTGATAACTTCACCTGAAAATGGTGCCATCCTTATAATTGCTTGTCTGCACGGATTGCTTTTTGCGCAATATGAAATTATTATTTTATTTGGGTTCTGGAGCCGTCAGAGAGTTGCACTTCTGTCTATGCAATGCTTCCTTTCAAAGGCTTGGCGATATCAAGGACAGGAGAGTCGGGATGTATGGATGTAGGACAATATAGAAGCTCAAAGGCTTTCACACTTAGAAGCTTAACCAGGGCTGATATAAATGCTATTTTACCTCAATTTCTCCATTAGACGTTAGACTAAATTTAATTAGAGTAAATTCACAATTCAAAGTGTTGGTTATGACCTTTAAAGCCCTAAATGGCACTGGACCAGAGTATCTCCGGAACCGCCTGCTACCACACGAATCTCAGTGGCCAATAAGGTCCCACAGAGTTGGCCTTCTCTGGGTCCCGTCGACAAAACAATGTCGTTTGGCGGGCCCCAGGGGAAGAGTCTTCTCTGTGGCAGCTCCGGCCCTCTGGAATCAACTCCCCCGGAGATCAGAACGGCCCCCACCCTCCTTGTCTTTCATAAATTACTCAAGACCCACCTATATTGCCAGGCATGGGGGGAACTGAAACACCTCCCTAGGCTTTTATATTTTATGATTGGTATGTATGTATTGTTTGGTTTAAATGAGGGGTTTTATATGTGTTTCTTTTTAATATTAGATTTGTTCTTTGACATTGTTTTTACTATTGTTGTGAGCCAACCCAAGTCTTCGGAGAGGGACGGCATACAAATCTAATAAATAATAATAATAATAATAATAATAATAATAATAATAATAATAATTGGGAACCAGACTGCTACTTCTTGAAAATATTCTAATTTATAACTATTAAATCTCTGCTAGAAAATTATCCCCATGTACATTATGATAGTTGTATATATTGCTGTAAGCCAGGATGGGAAACTGTTGAAAGGTGACAGACAACATTAAAAATAAACACAATTGCAGTCCACAAAAGAGCTCTATGGGTTTTTTAAAAAGAAACTGTGGACAAGTATGGATGCAGATGCTGTAACAACTCTTAAATTGTATTTCCTTGCTATAATAGACAGTTAATGATCTGCTAACATGGAATTGAAGTAAATAAGATTTGGTGTGATCTATACGTTAAGGGGGGACACAATGACCTAGAGGCAGTGATGGCGAACCTATGGCATGTGTGCCACAGGTGGCACATGGAGCCATATCTGCTGGCACATAAGTAATTGCCTTAGCTCAGCTCCAGCATATATGTGCTTGCTGGTCAGCTGATTTTTGGCTCATGTGGATATTCTGGGAGGGCATTTTCAGCCTCTGAAGCCTGGGGATGGCGAAAAACGGGCCTACCGGGCCCAGCGGATGTTGTGAAATGGGCCATTTTCTTCCTCCCCAGGCTGCCGGGAAGCCTCTGGAGCTTGGGAAGGGTGAAAAATGGGTGTCCTGGACGCACTGGAAGTTGGAAATGGAAGAGGGGATCGTATGCACATGTGCAGGGGACTGAGCAGTATGGGGGATGTTGCATGCACAGGAGACTGGGGCATTGAATTATGGGTGTGAGCACTCGTCCCTGTGTAATAGCATGTGCATGCATGTTTTCAGCACCTGAAGAAAAAAAGGTTTGCCATCACTGGCTTAGCGGTTAAGATGCCGGATGTTGACAGGAAAGTCTGGCGGTCTGAGGCCTAAGCACTACATGATGAGGTGAGCTCCTTTTGCCCTAGAGGGCAAAAGTCTAGCAGTTCAAAAGCATGCAAAGGCAAGTTAAAAAATAAATGCTGCCAGTCTAGCAGTTCAAAAGCATGCAAAGGCAAGTTAAAAAATAAATGCTGCTTTGGTGGGAAGGTAACAGCACTACTTTTCTTTTGAGAGTCACAATGCCTCAAAATTGGATGATCAAGATCCAAATGGGAAGATATGTAACCAAAGATACAATGATAGTGTCATATTCATAGTATAACTTCAGATCGTGCAGAATGCAGCTGTGAGAGCAATCATGGGCTTTCCCAAATATGCCCATGTTACTCCAACACTCCGCAGTCTGCATTGGTTGCCGATCAGTTTCCGGTCACAATTCAAAGTGTTGGTCATTACCTATAAAGCCCTTCATGGCACCGGACCAGGGTATCTACGAGACCACCTTCTGCCACACAAATCCCAGCGACTGGGTAGGTCCCACAGAGTTGGTCTCCTCTGGGTCCCGTCAACTAAACAATGTCGTTTGGCGGGACCCAGGGGAAGAGCCTTCTCTGTGGCGGCTCCGACCCTCTGGAATCAACTCCCTCCAGAGATTAGAACTGCCCCCACCCTCCTTGCCTTTCGTAAACTCCTTAAAACCCACCTCTGCCACCAAGCATGGGGGAACTGAAACATCTCCCCCTGCCTATGTAGTTTTTTGTGTATGATGACTGTATGTATGTTTTTATATATTGGGGTTTCTTGTTTTTTAGACTTTTTAAATGTATTATTGTTATTTTAGATTCCAACTATTAGATTTGTTATTATATACTGTATTGTTTTTATCATTGCTGTAAGCTGCCCTGAGTCTACGGAGAGGGGCGGCATACAAATCTAATTAATAATAATAATAATAATAATAATAATAATAATAATAATAATAATTACACAAGACACTTATAACTATGCTCATGTTTCCCAAACTCTCAGGGGCTTTGCATAATATTTTATTTCTTAATAAATGGAACTTTTAGTGAGTTTGGCATGGTACACAGATTGGGAGCCACTAAGGTTCCATGAACCAAGAAGCTTTGGGAACTTCTGTCCTATGACCTTTTCCTAGTGCTAAGCATAGCACTAACATGCTTGGCAAACTCTTTCCTACAATGCCCCCCTCTCATCACATCCAGTTTGACACTATCCAAAAGTAGCCGCAAAGATTATACAACCTGATCAGCTTTCTTCCCCATTACATAGAAACATAGAAGACTGACGTCAGAAAAAGACCTCATGATCTGCCCTTATACTATTTTCTGTATTTTATCTTAGGATGGATCTATGTTTATCCCAGGCATATTTAAATTCAGTTACTGTGGATTTATCAACCACGTCGGCTGGAAGTTTGTTCCAAGGATCTACTACTCTTTCAGTAAAATAATATTTTCTCATGTTGCTTTTGATCTTTCCTTCAACTAACTTCAGATTGTGTCCCCTTGTTCTTGTGTTCACTTTCCTATTAAAAACACTTCCCTCCTGGACCTTATTTAACCCTTTAACAATATTTAAATGTTTTGATCACGTCCCTCCTTTTCCTTCTGTCCTCCACATTGCAAGAACATCAAAATGAATGGAACAGGGACAGAATAGGGGTCAGCAGTCCAGAGAACAAATGCTTATATTAGCAGAGTTTTCTGGCAACTGAAAGAGTGCTTCAGGTCAGCAGTGGGGAAAGTCCCAAATCATCATTTTTGAAAAAAAGATTCATTTTTCAATAGTATTTAAGAGATGTTCCAATTTTATAGATGAGAAACTGACGATGGAGCCAGGGCTTGAATCTTTTAGAAACGAGTATTTATAGCTTCACGCCACACAACTTTTGTTAAGAGGAGAAGCAGTGCCAGTTAGGGTGTTAGCTGTTCAGAAAAGACACAGGGAGTTGGTGATTAACTGAAACTTGCTTTTATTTGCAACAGTCCTTTTACAATACAGGGCCAATTTTTGGAAGGGAGGCCTGGCCAGCATCCTGAAGCTTCTGTTGAAGAACTGAAGGGATAAAGAGGAAAAAGAGAATGCCAACCTCAGCTTAAAGTCTTTTATAGGTGGTTCCTGGAGATTATATTAATCAGCAGAGAAGTCAGAGTCTTAGGCTCATCTTCTGCTTCAGAGAGCAATTGGAAGAGTTTCCACCATAGCTAGTTCCAGAAGAAAATCCTTCAAGATTCTGAACAGCAAAATAAAACAAATGTTCTTATAGCAATTAACTAGAAGCTAGAATAGCTGCTACCATCTTGGTCATTACCCAATAGGATTTCACCCTCCAACATTGTGAACACTATGGCTATAGTCATTATCTAGTTTCTCAGTCAAAACCCTGTTACCCCTTAATGATTAGAGTTGAATCTTATTCCAGAGGGATCCGCTGCCTCGTGCACTTTACTGTTCAAACCAGAAAGTTTGTCTCCTGGTGGTTGATGGCAGTTTGTCATTTCAGTTCATGTGTTCATGCCAAAGCCCAGGGAAGTTGTACAGGCCCATATGTGTTAATTGCTGACATTTGTTCTTACCCGCAGGAACTGGGCAAAGGTTATAGAGCTGAAAGATGCTTGAAAGATATTTTATCAAAGGAAACAAATGGTGTAACGTAGACGTTTAATTATTTCCATTAACTTTATAGCTCCATGGAACCTGTACTTTTAACAAAAAAGTCTCCAAACAATAAGAATTTGATAAGTCGCAAAGTTAAATATGATTTTTTTTTTAGATATTTTGACCTTTAAGGAGAGTTTGGGCATTTAAAAAGGCAACATGTTTCTTCAGCCAATTTGAAGAGCAGGGGGATTTCCCTCTCACAAAATTATTATCATCAATGACAACTACAGTAATTTAGTGTATGGTCAAATTGTTAAGCTGAGGAACACTCTGGGGAACACTAAGATTGACCTAAATTCAATCCAGCTTTTAGAAAACTTATTTTACTTAATTTCAAAACCCAATAAGCAAAAGAAAAATTGAATTACAGTTCTACCCTATTTGATACTGTAAGATCAGTGTGTTTCTATTTTGTGCCTATATTAATCTTGGAAGTTGAAGAACACTCTGATATAGATAGCAGTTATGTAGTAGTAGAAACATCCAGGTTGCCCAGAGACATCCAGGTTGAAGTTTACACCTGACTGAGTGAGAGGATAAGGCTGTCGTCTTTGAGCCTACAAGGTGGTTTACCAGAACAAATATCTATGCTTATGATACAGAATATATATTTTTTGTTAAAAAAATAATTGAAGTTACAATAATTAGTACAAATATCAATTAATTAATTATAATATAATAAAGACGTTTTGAGGTTCCCAAATACAGAATGGTCTGAATCACAGCATAGAACCTACAGGAATTATAAAATTATCTCCGGGACCGCCTTCTGCCGCACGAATCCCAGCGGCCGATAAGGTCCCACAGAGTTGGCCTTCTCCGGGTCCTGTCGACTAAACAATGTTGTTTGGCGGGTCCCAGGGGAAGAGCCTTCTCCGTGGCGGCCCTGACCCTCTGGAACCAGCTCCCCCCTGAGATTAGAACTGCCCCAACCCTCCTTGCCTTTCATAAACTCCTTAAAACCCACTTCTGCCGTCAGGCATGGGGGAACTGAGATAACTTCCCCAGGCCTATATTGTTTATGTATGGTATGTTGTGTGCATGTTTTTTAAATTATGGGTTTTTAGTTTTAATTATTAGATTTGTATTGTACATTGTTTTTCTATTACTGCTGTGAGCTGCCCCGAGTCTACGGAGAGGGGCGGCATACAAATTTAATAAACAAACAAACAAACAAACAAACAAACAAACAAACATGATGGAACACTTAGAGATATGACAGAATCCAAAGCCCCTATTATACAAAAATCTGATCATTTATTGGAACTTCTTTATAAATTGTTGGTAAAATCTGATTTACAAAGTAAACAAATTAATTAGCGTAGGATCTAATCAATGCAGAATTTGAACATAACAATCGATATGCAACTGAGAATATCAATGGAAACAAAATGTCAGTTTTACAGTTAATATTGCATTTAGAGAAAATTGCTATAAAGTATTCTGCCTGTGGTACATTACTCCAGTTTTAGTTGCCAAAACAGAGCATTCTTTTTCTAAACATCTTTTTTTTCTCCCCACATTTGATGATAATGTTGTAAGGCACAACAATTCTGGAAAATTATTCATACTGGAAAAACAGATTGTAAAAGTCATTTTTTTCCCCTTTTTAGTTCTTTTTACTGAATATGATTTTATCTGCCTACAAAATACACAGAATGAGATTTGCACTTGAAATGAATAGCTGCTAGAATACACTATGTGCCTGTTATTGGAAATCACAACTAATTTCTTCCATTGATGAAGAATATACAAATATACAAATACAAAATGACAAAATAATGAATGGGTGTACACATGAATATCAAAACTTGCTTCATGCTTACAAAACAAATGGAATACAGAATTTATGTCAATGTGAAAAGCATGTTGGGATTATAATAGTAGGAAAAGGTTTGTTTATGTCCAAAGTTTGGCTATAATCCTAATATAAAACTATATTTTTTAAGCTTTTATATTTCCTTTTTTCCTGATTTGCTATTTTTCTCCATCCAACATGGGATATAATTTTTTCTTCTTTTCTCAATAAACAATTTATATTAAATTATACTGGTTATAGTTTAATATGTAGATTTTATTATCTTTTCAATCTTTTTCTAATTTTACAGTTTTGTAAACTTTATTTTGCAACCCACTATTTCTATTTTTTCCAAGTTATTTTTCTGATTGTACAGTAATTATAAAGCTATCAAATGATAATTAAAGTAATAATAAAAAACAAAACAAAAATTCTTTTATCATGCAATGCAGAAAATACTATAATATTCTGTCAGGAATTTTTTAAAAATTGACCAAAGGATCACACATAGTCATTAAAAGTTTGATTGTTGTCCTTGGAAGTTTGGTGACACTTATTACAAGAAATAGCTCTGTTGTCTGATATTTTAAGACAGAGCCTCATGCCCCCCGCAAACTGTAAATTATGCCCTAAAATAGTCCTAACATAATTAAAAGAAATAAAAAATCACTAATAATTTCCATCCTGGAACCCAGGAAAAATGGAAACTTCAGGTTCTGCCTGGTTGTCTGAGGAAGCCTGATTCATTGTACCAGATCATTTTGTCCACAAGTCCCTCAAAAGTCTAACACTTCTCTGTCAAAAGTTAATCCAGCCTAATTATTGTCTATGTCCAAGTGTATACATGCCTAGGTACACCACCTCTGGAAGTAGAAATGGTTAATTGCACAGCCGTAAATTATTTCAAATGCTACCAACTAATGAATAGAATAGAATATTTAGCAAGCAAGGTTAATTGGATTCTGATAACATTAAATGCCTTCCTTACCGATAAGCTTTCATCTGAAATTAATCAGAAAGAGAAAAATAATTCTTGCTATGTCTGACTTTTACCTCCCCTGATTGTCTCTAATTTGTTATTGTTAGTTGCAAAGTCGTGTCCTTTTCATCATGACCACATGGACAACATCCCTCCAGGTCTTCCCTACCATCCTCTGGAGTCCATTTAAGTTCATGCCTATTGCTTCAAGCCACTTCATTCTCTATTGTTCCTTTCTTCTTTTGCCCTTAATTTCCCCCAGCATTAGGCTCTTCTCCAGTGAGTTCTCCCTTCTCATTAGGTGGCCAAAGTATTTGAGTTTCATTTTCAACATCTGGCCTTCTAAAGAGCTGTCAGGGTTGATCTCCTCTAGGACTGACCGGTTTGATCGCCTTGCAGTCCAAGGAACTTGCAGGTCTTCTCCAGCACCATAGTTCAAATAGTTAAAGTCGATTCCGATAGCAATATCTTGGTTGGAAGCTGTAGTATTAGATCGGCCACAACCCTCTATAGGAAGAATAAAGCAGCATCCCTGTGAAGAATATGGATCACATAAATCCAGCGATGGGCTCCTACGGGTACGGTCAGGAACGCAGTACAGGTAGCAAAATGTGGAGCTCCACCCCAGAGCACCCAATTTGCACTGAAAGATGCATAAGCCACACCCACAGTGTGGTAGTAAAAATTTTGGTAGCCCATCACTACATAAATCCATCAGCTTTTACAAGACTATTAATAAATGCATATTAAACTATTCATCTAGAAAACATAGGTGAAGCATATAACGAATTATCTCAAAGCCCAATGCCAATCCAGGACTGAACTCCTACAGCATATTAAACGTTTGTCACAGAAATCTTTTCTTCATGACAATGCAGGTGTTTTCACTCTTGAAACACATATTGCCTCCTCTGATTTGAGGCAGGTATGCATCTGTCATCCCAAGACTTCATATCATTGTTCCTTGTTCTCACATTTGAACCGATTTGCTGATAGACTTAGTGTTGCTTTCTTTTCTTGGTTCTCTTTCACACCTTGTTTTTTTTTTTTAATGCACTGCAGCTGTGTGACCCTCTATTTATTTATTTATTTAATTTATTTATTTATTTAGTCCAATAGAGAATAGATATGTAGTAATATAACTAAAGAAACGAATAGAAGAAAAGAAGAATAGAAGAAAAGATATAAAAGTATAGGTGAACATATTTGAAAGGAAGAAAAGATAAATGAGATAAGGAGAGACAATTGGACAGGGGACGGAAGGCACACTGGTGCACTTATGCACGCCCCTTACTAACCTCTAAGCAACCTGGAGAGGTCAATCGTGGATAGTCTAAGGGGAAAATGTTGGGGGTTAGGGGTTGACACTACTGAGTCAGGTAATGAGTTCCACGCTTCGACAACTTGGTTGCTGAAGTCATATTTTTTGCAGTCAAGTTTGGAGCGGTTAATATTAAGTTTGAATCTGTTGCGTGCTCTTGTGTTGTTGCCATTGAAGCTGAAGTAGTCTTTAGAATAAATGCTTCCAAGGCAAAGCAATTGGGGTCTGAGATCAAGATGCAACCCCTATTTCTGAGACCTTTAAAATCCTGAGTGTGTTTGTGTAAATGTCCCCCTGAGCCAGGTTTTCATTTAGCTTCTTTTTAAAGTGCTTGATAGACTAGATTCAATCCCTTATTGAATGAGTTAATGATTAATTATAATCACTGTGTGAGCTAAATCTGATTACAGCAACCCAACCCTGATCGTTCAGATATTTCTCCACATTTTTCTTGTTGACTAGCGTCTTTGAAATTCATACACGCACCTTGTCAAAATGATGCACATATTGATGCCTTTGAAGATGTCTTGAACCCTTGGCACTTATTGCTGAGAATATTTGATGTGGCTTCAAAAATGATTTGAAAGAAATGCCTGAGACCTCATTGGACACCACATTTCTGCTATTCATTAAAGCTATTCTTTCTGTGCTGTCCTGGGGGAGAAAGTTGCAGTTAATATTTACTATGTGCATAGATATTCTATTTTCCGTTTTCAATGTTTTCATTTCATTTGGACGTTACAAAACATGTAGCTCCTCATACTCACGAGGTGTTTGCTTCTCAGTAACAGCAGTGAGAGATGGTTAAGTCTATAGGTCAGTCCATAGATACTTTTGCTTCAACTTATATTTCTCAGCGCCAAGCTAGAATCATAAGAATTGCGCTTTCCGATTTAAATCTCTGCCCAATTCTTCAACCATCCCAGACAAATGACTGTCCTGTCTTTCCTTGAAACTTTTCAGGGATGGAGCACCCATACCTTTAGAAATAGCTGTTTCACTGCTGATTAGCTCTAGTAGTCAGGAAATTCCTCCTCATTTCAAGTTCAGACCACCCGCTATTAAATTTCCACCCATATCTTACCGTCAGTCAAACTATGGAAAGCAACAAACCATGCTTGTTTTGGTTTGGTTTTGTTTTTTTGCTCAATTTCTTTTTCATTTTCAAAATGGAAACTAATCCCATGAAACCAGAACTTTACTATACATAACTAGAACTGTGCTGTTTAATGGATTTTGAATATTGAGTGCTCTATAATCCATGGAAAATTCTGCGTTCTGCTCATAAGCACTACGTGCCAATCAGAGGTGGTATTCACTGCCTTTCCTTAACCAGTTCACAAATGTGAGGAAGCGTGCATGCACACAAGCTTCTGCGCATGCACCTTGCTTGCACTCATGGCTTGCACACATGCACATGACTTCATAACATGCAGAAATAGGACACAATAGAGCCAGGGTGGGTGAGTGGGGGCGGGTGAGTGGGGTTGGGTGGGTGAGTGGCGCCAATCACTTTGCCAACTACTGGGAGAGAATTTCTGATTTTAAACAAGTCTATCTACCAAAATGCTTTAATTTTTTTAAAAAATTCTTATTTCTCCAAATTTTGCAGTACAGTCCTCTGGAAAGGGAAATGTGGATTAGAAATAGATATTATTATTGAAAATAATATCCAAGTTGTATTCTAATGAAAATATTTTTTTAAATGTCAAATATTTAGCATTGTTTAGTCGACGGGACCTGGAGAAGTCCCACAGAGTTGGCCTTCTCCGGGTCCCATCAACTAAACAATGCCGTTTGGCGGGACCCAGGGGAAGAGTCTTTTCTGTGGTGGCCCCGGCCCTCTGGAATCAACTCCCACCGGAGATTCGAATTGCCCCTATCTTTCCAGCCTTCCACAAGATGTTGAAGACCTATCTATGTCGCCAGGCATGGGGGGAATAACTATCTCTTTCCCCCCACCACCTTTTTTCCTGACTGTAATATATGAGAATGACGTGATTGTGCAGTAATGATTGCTTTTAATATCTATGGGTTTTAAATCTCGTTTTTTAACTCTATTGGATTTGTATTCTGTGTATTGTATTGTTGTTGCTGTGAGCTGCCCCGAGTCTTCGGAGAGGGGCGGCATATAAATCTAATAAATCTTAATCTTAGCATTATTGCATACAAATGTGCTTATTAAAGCAATATACTTCAGTTTGTTTTTTAAAAAAATCTCCAAATGATGTGCATATAGAAATAAATTTCAGGACAGAAACATTAATAACTGACAGTACCTCACATAAATAGATTGGTTCATCCCTAATTATCTTCATTGCATTTTATGGAATTCATGTGCAAAAGTAAACTGCACATTGATACACATTTGACACTAAGAGTTCTTTTATCAGTATCCTGAAATTGTCTATACTACCTTGAATGCTGTGCTTGCAAGGTTGCCTTTCAATGTCTCTGTTGTAAAAGTTTATTTAATAAAAAACAGAAATGGAAAATGAAGTTTAATATATACTGAAGGAAAAAAGCATCACTTTTTTCAGTCTCTGACACAAATATTAAACTTTGCCACAACCTTATTGTACCACTTCTTAGTTTTTAGTCCCACATCCTTTTCTCTTTCTTTAATGAAAAATATAGATCATGAGGAGTTACCGTAGAAATGCCAACTTTAGGTGCCAAGTTGGTTCTTTGCCTTTTAAAACTGTGATTATAAAGATGTAGATTGTATGGGTTTTTAATTTGTGCAACACCTTTAATATGCTTTTAAGTAACCTTGAACTAATTACCGAAAACAAGTAAAGTCTATTTGAAAAGCTAGTTGGCTCTAATATAATTTCTTTGGCATAGTAAGTGGTGTTTGTGGTAATTTTGCCGCCGTTTAGACCAGGACATTAACAAGAGTCATCTGGATCTGGTGAGCTTTAGTCTTTTCAAAAATGTGGGTGGAGAAAGAGAAGAATGGCTCTGATTCTCTTTATAAATATCCACTTCTTTGTATGATACTCAAAGGATGCTATAGTTGTGAAAAGAATGTTGATGCAGTAAGAGATTCTGAGGTTTATTTTCCCTTAGAGTGATACAGCAAGTGAATTTGCTAGTATGAACCCCTATTCTAGATGTTTGAGGAAAGCTGTGGAGTGACCAGAAAAGATAAAATCAGAAATTAGACTTTAAGAGAAAGAATTGGCATAAAACCGATCTTAAACTATGTACAAAAACAGCAAATAAAGTGGTTTGCTTACTGGCAAGGATGTCATGGGACCTCATAGTGTACAAAGCATATACAAAAAGAGGGGGAAGTTGAAAAATATGAGTCAGACCAAGAAGAAGATTGAGAGATAACATCAAAGACACAACAGTAACATCTATTGATGGTGTTTGAGGCCGCCTGAAGAACAAGAACCAAAATTTTGTTATCTCCCTCAACATCTGAAGGTATAAAAAGGGAAGGAAAGAAGAACAGTCCTCAGAGAGGGGCGGCATATAAATCCAATTAATAAAATATTCAATTCAATTCAATTTATTAGATTTGTATGCCGCCCCTCTCCGAAGACTCGGGGCGGCTCACAACAACAATAGAAACAGTATAACAATGGAACAAATCTAATAATAAAATTACATTAAAAAACCCCAACAATTTAAAAACCATACAACACATACATACCAAACATAAAATATAAGAAAGCCTGGGGGAGATGTCTTAATTCCCCCATGCCTGGCAATATAGGTGAGTAACTTGCGAAAGACGAGGGTGGGGGCCGTTCTAATCTCCAGGGGGAGTTGATTCCAGAGGGCTGTGGCCGCCACAGAGAAGGTTCTTTCCCTGGGGCCCGCCAAACAACATTGTTTGGTCGACGGGACCCGGAGAAGGCCAACTCTGTGGGACCTTATCGGCCGCTGGGATTCATGCGGTAGAAGGTGGTTCCGGAGGTATTCTGGTCCAATGCCATGAAGGGCTTTAAAGGTCATTACCAACACTTTGAATTGTGACCGGAAACCGATTGGCAGCCAGTGCAGGCCATGGAGTGTTGTAGAAATGTGGGCGAATCTAGGAAGCCCCATGATAGCTCTCGCGGCCGCATTCTGCACGATCTGAAGTTTATTAAAATAAATAAATAAAATAAACAAGAAGAATAAGATCCCATGCCTGATTCTTGCCACAAAAAGCATTCATTTATTATGAAGAAATATAATCAAGTTCTAAAGGAAGCTTAAAGAATAAGCATTATTCTTTTAACTTAAAACACCATAAATTCTGGGAAACCCAAAAAAATATGAAGCAGCTATGACTTTCATTTTTAGTGTATCAAAACAATATTTTTGGGATTCTTACATAACATAGCATGGTAGTCACCAACTGCAGTATTATTTCCTGATACTTGGTCTTGGACAAACTTACATCTTTTGCAATCATTTAAATTTTACATGCTCAGTTGCAAGAGGACGCATTTTCCAAATCATCATGTAAAAATTAGGAGCAGATGGTGACTGCATGTCTGGAGCTTTTAAACATCAACATTCTAGCCCAAATACCCCTTACATTTGGTCACCCACATCAATGCCCTGCCATGAAACAAACACTTTCAGCCACCCTACTGAGCATCCAATCAAAAGAGACAAGGCCAAAATGGTCTGACCCCTCAATTTAGAACACAAAATCCCAAATTATAATTATGCCGTAATCAAACACCGCCTTTGTCAAAATTAAATGCTTTTATTGTATATTTGTATTATTTCCATTGTCTTTTCATGGCAGATACTTTTTCTTGATTATTTATGTAAATATTTCTACTGAAGTGTACATGGACTTTTTTGGGTATTTAATATTGCATTCCTTCAGAAGGAAAAAGAGCACTTAAAATTTTTATTTTTTTATTGAATTTCTATGCCGCCAAACTCCCTACGGACTCAGGGTGGCTCACAACCACAAATATAACATCCAAATAATACTAAAAACATATAAAAGAGTTTAAAAACAATTAAAATAAAACAGTGAAGCCCACACACACCATTTATGGCCAGATCTCGATAGTTATCATCATCAGATCAACAGCCCTAGGCCTGCTGGAAAAAACAGATCTTTACCATTTTCTGGAAGAGCATTAGGGTGGAAGTAGTCCAGATCTCAGGAGGTAACTGGTTCCAAAGAGTCGGAGCAACCACAGAGAAGGTCCTCCCGCGTGGACCTGCCAGCTGACACTGTTTAGCTGATGAGACCAGGAGAAGACCAACCTAGTGGGCCCTTACTGTTCGCTGGGAGCTATATGGTATTCATTCATTCATTCATTCATTCATTCATTCATTCATTCAGTCCAATACATAATACACATTGAAGAGAAAGATATGTAATAATATAAGTAAAGAAAAGAATAGAAGAAAAGATATAAAAGTATAGGTGAACATATTTGAAAGGAAGAAAAGATAAATGAGATAAGGAGAGACAACTGGACAGGGGACGGAAGGCACACTGGTGCACTTATGCACGCCCCTTACTGACCTCTAAGGAACCTGGAGAGGTCAATCGTGGATAGTCTAAGGGAAAAATGTTGGGGGTTAGGGGTTAACACTACTGAGTCGGGTAATGAGTTCCACGCTTCGACAATTCGGTTGCTGAAGTCATATTTTTTACAGTCAAGTTTGGAGCGGTTAATATTAAGTTTGAATCTGTTGCGTGCTCTTTTCTTGTTGTGATTGAAGCTGAATCTTAGGTAGAAGGCAGTCTCGAAGATAATCTGGCTCTAAGCCATTTAAGGCTTTAATGTTGAAAACCTTGAATTGCGTCCGAAGACCAGCTGGGAACTAACACATTCTGTGGAGCATTGGTGTAATGTAGGTGTGCCTAGGTACAGCCACAACCGCTCGCCTACAACAAACGTTATTTATTACTTGTTGTTTATCAGGGCATGATAATACTGCGGTTTTCCTAAGCATTTAAGCCTGTGTGTTGCCTTTTTTTTTTAAATGAGAGTGTATGGGAGGAAAGGGTTTACTTGAAAGCTTGGCCTTTCGATTGATTAGGAGATGTTCCTTTTCAGCATTTTCCATAATTGTACCAGATGCGAGCAGAGAAGAGGCACACCACATGCTTATAACCGGGACCTACTGGCTTTCAGGTAGCAAGTGGCATTTGCTTTCTGCTTCTCCCTGATACAAATTATAGTCTGGTTTTGACCATGTGCCAAATGTACACAAAGCCAGCAGATGGCTTTTATTTGCAGGGCAGGTCCAACCCACCTCCCTTTCCAAACCTTCATGCTGGAAGAATAATAGACACATGTCTCCAGCAGTAAGCCTGTCATTAGAGAACATGATATTAGCACATTGCTCTACATTTCCTCTTTTAAGCTTAATTGGATGTTGCAAAAGTAGGGAATCCAGTTAACTATTAACTTAATGATACGTGGAAGGAGCATAAAAATCACAAGCATGCTTACATTTGGAAGAGCAGATATCCCAAAACAATTTTGTATCTAAGCTTAATTTTTCATCTTGCTCCACCTTCACTTAATGAAGAAATAAGAAGCGATGGCTTGGTTTTCAGAGTTTTAAAAAAATCTTTATGTTAAGCAAATCTAGGCAGTATCTTTTTATACTAGTTTTCCCTACACATCATTTCTCCCTAACAACTGTGTTTTGGAATACTATTTTATTCTGTTTTTAATCAGAAATACTGTTTTACAGTTACTGTAATATGCTCTGTGATGAGAGTTGCCATGTAAATACTTTTACTGTTTAAATTATCAATATAAATAACCAACCAGCTTGGCAAGAATTAAAGCATAAACTAATTTCTTTATTAACCCTAAACAATTTTTCTTTCCATGATGTCAAGAGAACAAATCAAAACAATTGTAAACAAAAAAAGTCAAGCCCCCAAACCACCTCTTATTCTGCTTAAGGTCAAACGCTGGTTCTGAAACTTAGTTGAAATCACTGGAATGAACACATGGCCCACTAGGAATAATCTAATAGTAAAAAAAAAATCATTGAATTGAAACCTCATTGACTTTCTATAGATGGGATAGGTCTTACTTGAGGAAAATTCACAGGGACAATTCAGTTGTGTTGTCTGTTTGTGATTTATTTCTGAGTCCCACGAAGGTCCAACAAATAATATGTAAACTTTTATTCCAATTCAAACCAGATATTTTGCATTAAAAAGACTCGTGCTGGAATCTATTTTGAATGGAGAGCAGAGATGAAGAAAGATGGGAACTAGGCATGTATTTGGTCCAAATTCTTCCCAAATATTTGTGTTTTGAGTGAAAAACAAACCACTTCCAATAGCTACTGGAGCTTGCTTTAAGAAGAACTCCAGAGCAGCAGTCTTTTGTGGTGGTCACATTGGCTTCTCTTACAAAGTTACTGAGCAATACCAAGGCTTTCAAAAGACTATTACTGTAATATGAATGGCGTTTTGCACACCTCTGTTTGTGTCTGTTTCTTTTAACAGGCATGAAAAAACATCCATGACAGATTTGCAGAGCTCTGAAAACCCAGCCAAACAGTAAACTCTGGCATAGTTATCAGTCTGAATACAGTCAACTAGAAGCTAAGAATCACATGACCCAGCAAATCACCAACTAGTTAACCCATATTTGGCTCTATATTTTTGGTTCAGGAAAGAGGGTGGGGGAAGCCATAGTTAATTTAAACATTGGAAAGCTGTTCTGTCGGGCTCTCTGGTAGACTCCTCCCAAAAATTCACAGGTACAAATTTCAGACACACACACGTTTGAAAATTCAAAACAATGTTCTTTATAATGAAACTTCACTTAACCTAAGCCCTCTTTTGGTATAGCAAAGAGCACTCGTCTCCAAACAAACTGGTAATTTGTACAAGTCCCTTATCAGTTCCGTGATACTTAGCTTGCAGCTGTGAGGTAATTCACAGTCCTTCTTCTTTCACAAAGTGAAACACACTTTGCTCTGGTTTAGTTTCAAAGCGGGGGGAAATCAGCACACAAAAAGTCAAAGTCAGTAAAGCAGTCATGAAACACAATGATCAGATAATCCTCCACAATGGCCAAACCCACAGGCTGCTCTTTATAGCAGCCTCACTAATTACCACAGCCCCACCCAACCACAGGTGGCCTCATTTTCTTTGATAATAATCTCTCAGTTGTTGTTGCCTATGCATCGCTTTTCGCATGCGTGGCTGTATCATTAACTCTTGTTCTGAATACAAGGAGGAGCTAGATAATTGATCTCCTTCTGAGCTGTCTGCCACACTCTCCTCCTCCCTGTCACTCATGTCTTCTTGGTCAGAGGAGCCTTCATCATCAGATTCCACCGGGGGTGGGGGCAAAACAGGCCTGCAGCATGTGGATGTCTCCCCCACATCCACAGTCCTTGGGCCAGGAGCTGGGCCAGAGCTAACCACAACAGAATCACATTTTTTTCTGACTGCCAAGGGAAGCCATTCATTCATTGCATTCAGAAAAATGCATGTTGGCAATTGTTCAATTTTCAAAAAATTATTTGAGAGAATTACATAAAAAGAGACAAGGAATTTTTTTAAAGAAAAAGTCAATGTCAGGGAAACTTAATTTAAATGTTAAATTTAACTTAATTGTATCTAGTTATATGAAAAAAGCACATTTAATTTAATAATAATAATAAGACCCGAATATTAGACTTGGGGCGGCTCACAACACAATAGCAATACAATATAGATACAAATCTAATGTTAAAAAATTGAAAAAATGAATTTAAAAATACATTATAAAAACTTATCTACTACACAGTCATACACACTCAGTACAACTAAATATAAAACATAATAAACATAATAAGGTCAGCAAAAAAGGAGAGGGGAGATTAATCCCCCCACACTTTCCGGCGTTTTACGGAAGGCGAAGAGGGTATGGGCAGTTTGAATCTACGGGGGGGGGGGTGTTGATTCCAGAGGGCTGGAGCCGCCACAGAGAAGGCTCTTCCCCTGGGTCCCAACAGATGGCATTGTTTTGTCAACAGGACCCAGAGAAGGCCAACTCTCTGGGACCTAATCGGCCACTGGGATTCGTGCGGCAGAAGGCAGTCTCATAGGTTTCTTTAATATCTTTCATTTCGTAAATTTCTTTAATTTCACAGCATTTGACTGTTGATTTCAACTCAGCGTTGATCTTGTCTTGAGGGATAGCTTGCTTATTGATTGATTGATTGATTGATTGATTGATTGATTGATTGATTGATTGTTAGAGTTGAAAGGGACCATGAAGGCCATCGAGTTCTGGAGTAATCAGGAAGAATCCATGATAGATGTCCAGCTTCCTGCCTATATTTGGACTGTATACAAAAACTCTTGCTCGAAGGTGCTTCTAGGGCCACTTTATGTGCTCAATTTTTCAAGCCAAGAGGTGAATCAGAGTTGAATATTCATTCCCCCTTTTGTTTAACAACTACAGTATATCAGCTCATTGGTCTAAGTCTCTAATCCTAGTTTCTATAATAATAATAATGGCTAAATTGTCCTATTCTAGGCAATGCAACCATTGTTTCATTCTTCACTGTAGAGTTTATTATTTATTTATTTATTATTTAGATTTGTATTTAGAGTTGAGAAGAGAGACCCAATCTCCTGAAGAAAAAGCCATTCTAAATTATTTAAAGAGTAAGGTTATGGTCTTTTTCAAGCATTCAATAAAAGAACATAGAGTAAAATAAAATAGATGGGTATTATTTTTTCCCCAAAATGGGAGTTTGTATATTCCCTCTGAAGTTATATTTTTTGAGAGTGACGCAGTTATCTTATATGAAGCATGTGTCTGTAGGGACCTCTTCCTTTTGAAGATATTACTAAGTTCTGAAGCTTGTGTATGTCCTCAATGCCACCTTTCAGTTGAAAACAGGGCTTAGTTCAGTAGAAGTGTGATTTTGGATAAGTAAGATCACCTCTTGGCTGAAATCAATATTTTTCTTTGAGAGTTAGTTTCCACTGATGTTATTAGATGGCTTGGAAGAAGATTTGGGACATGAAATTACAAAACATTGGTCTATTTATAACACATCTGCATTTATGTGGATTTACAAGAGCTAAACAATTTGTCAAAAAGCAAATAATGGCTATTGGTTTCCAAATGCAGGATGCTATGAGAAGGAGAACTTAAGTACAGTGGTACCTCAAGATACGAACCCCTCGTTTTACGAACAACTCGTGATACGAACCCGGGGTTCAGAAAAATTTTGCCTCTTCTTACGAACTTTTTTCGAGTTACGAACCGGCGTTCGGAGACTGCTGGGAAGCCGCGCGGCTGTTTTAAAAGGTAACAGCTGGGCGGCGGGGCTTCCCAGAAGCCTCCCGAATGCCGGTTCGTAACTCGAACAAAGTTCGTAAGAAGAGGCAAAATTTTGCTGAACCCCGGGTTCGGTTCGGGAGGTTGCTGGGAAGCCCCCCAGGCCGGCTGCGACCTTTTAAAACACCCGCGCCGCTTCGCAGCTGTCTCCCGAAGCCGAACGCGGAAGTTTGGCTTTAGCGTTCGGCTTCAGGAGACAGCTGCGAAGCGGCGCGGGTGTTTTAAAAGGTCGCAGCCGGCCTGGGGGGCTTGCCAGCCCCCCCCGAACCCCGAACTTTTGCCGAACTTCCGGGTTCGGGGTTCGGGGGGGTGCTGGGAAGCCCCCCAGGCCGGCTGCGACCTTTTAAAACACCCGCGCCGCTTCGCAGCTGTCTCCCGAAGCCGAACGCGGAAGTTCGGCTTTAGCGTTCGGCTTCAGGAGACAGCTGGGAAGCGGCGCGGGTGTTTTAAAAGGTCGCAGCCGGCCTGGGGGGCTTGCCAGCACCCCCACCAACCCCGAACCCGGGTTTGGGGGGGTGCTGGGAAGCCCCCCAGGCTGGCTGTCACCTTTTAAAACAGCCGCGCGGCGTTTTTTGCGGGGGGTTTTTTGGTTGCACGGATTAATTGACTTTACATTGTTTCCTATGTGAAACAATGTTTCATCTTACGAACCTTTCGTCTTACGAACCTCCTCCTTGCACCAATTAAGTTCGTATCATGAGGTATTACTGTACCTAGATCTTTTGTCCTGGCTAAATATTTTTAAAAGCATGCTTCTGCAAAATAGTTTAGGTCTTTCCCCACTGCTTTCAGCCCTATTAGATGGCTGATACAAAATATACTGCTCAAAAAAATAAAGGAAACACTCAAATAACACATCTTAGATCTGAATGAATGAAATATTCTCATTGAATACTTTGTTCTGTACAAAGTTGAATGTGCACAACAGCATGTGAAATTGATTGCCAATCAGTGTTACTTCTTAAGTGGATAGTTTGATTTCCTAGAAGTTTGATTTACTTGGAGTTATATTGTGTTACTTAAGTGTCCCCTTTATTTTTTTTTTGAGCAGTGTATTTAGTTTACAGGTAGCCTTTGCCCTATCATTCAAATATCATTAGAACCTTGCCAACAGATTTGGTGAAACCACAATAGATTATATTCACAGCATTCCCCTTAGCTGCTATGTAATAAAATATCATAAGAAATCCTAATAAAAGTATGGTAACAGTCAGTGTTCCCTCTAATTTTTTGGGGGGGTGGGCGGAAAAGTATACTGTCTGAGCGGCAGTCCCTTCGGGACTGGGCGGCACAGAAATATTAAATAAATAAATAAATAAACAAACAAACAAACAAATAAAAAACCCACCCTGTTTTGCCTCAGAGAATTTCAAAATAAAATACTGTACTGTGTGTCTATAACAGTGTGCTCATAATAGGGCAACTCTATCAATATCAAAATGCCACTTAAATAGTTGAGCTAGTTTCAAACTAGATTTTGATTTTCTTTCTTTCTTCCTTACTCTTTTTCTTCCTTATTCTTTTTCTTTCTCTTTTCCTTCCTCTCTTTTTTCTATCTGTTTCTCTCTCTTCCTCTCTTCCTCTCTCTCTCCTTCCCTCTCACTCTTTCCCTCTCGGCTTCTGGGCAGGTTTGGAAAACTCTGAGTTGATGATGATTTTTAAGTGAGCGATTGCTCACTGCTCAGCTTAGAGGGAACTATGGTAACAGTCTGCATACTCTGTCTAAGAGTGAATAGAGGAATGCTTCCAATTTTTACTAATTACCGTAGAAGAAAACTTTTCACAGTCAAATAGAAGAAAACTTTTCATAGTCAAATTCACAGTCAAAAACTTTTCACAGTCGAATTGTTCTATAACAATGATGGCAAACCTATGGCACGGGTGTCACAGGTGGCACACAGAGCCATATCTGTTGGCACATGAGCCATTGTCCTAGCTCAGCTCCAACTTGAATGTGTTTGCTGGCCAGTTGATTTTTGGTTCACACAGAGGTTCTGGGAGGGTGTTTTTGACTTTCAGAGAGCCTCCAGGAGGATGGGGGAGGGTGCTTTTACCCTCCCCTGGTTCCAGGGACACCTTTGGAGCCTGTGGAGGGTGAAGCACAAGCCTACTGAGCCCACCAGAAGTTTGGAAACAGACCATTTCCAGCCTCCAAAGAGCCACCAAGGAGATGGGGGAAGCTCTTTTCGCCCTCCCCAGACATTGAATTCTGGGTGTGGGCACTCACACATGCACTATAGTGCATGTGCGCACTCTTTCGGCACCCGAGGAAAAAAGGTTCACCATCACTGTTCTATAATATTTATCTTTTTTTTTCCTAATTCAAAAATAAGCCTGGGTAAGGAAGGGTGCCTTTGCATGCAACCAATAACCAATTCTCTCTCTGGAAGCAGTAATAATGACTAAAGCTTAAATAGTCTGTACACTATAATTAGATGGTACCAGTCATTAGAGGAGACCTTGATGCTTGCAAAAATCAAAGGTAATTAAAAAGAGGTTAGTGGAAGAGAAAAGGTAAAATCCTATCACGTTGAGTATGCTGTGTAGAGAAATTCAAAGAAATAATTACCAGTAGTCTTTATTTTAAACTCATATTAAACCTCTATTTTAATTTATGACATTAAAACCTAACTCGGTTGAAGAAAAAATAGATAGAAACTGAACTTGATCATTATTTATATTTTAACTAATTAATTAAAAAATGGATCCAAGATAAACTCACTTAGTTAATATAATTGATATATTTACTTCCAAAAATTAAGCCACATCTGAGTTCTACATCATGATTAAAAATAACCCCAGAATATTGAATGAGATTTGTTATATTTTTGGGCCCCTCCATCTCCCTATCAATCAGCTCTGAGCAGCTTACAATGACAATGACAATGACAATGCAGATGAAACGTTAGGCTTGGAGTTTAAGATTCCCAATATGCAAGTAGAAGAAAAAGGACAGAGAACAATGGATCATTTCATTTCTGATTCAGCTGGCGTCCCTCTTTGGAGGCCACTTCTCCTTTGCCCTGCAGAAATGTAGAAACAGTTGGTTCTTGCTGGCCCAGTGTTGGTCCAGTTCGGGGTAGAGCAAGGCAGGGCTTTCCAGGGTTCAGATGGAAACGTGATCCAGACGTCCCTGTATCCTACCACATCTTAGAGGATTTAGCAGCTAAGTATTGCCACTTCAAATTTATAGAGCGTTTTGTGACCAGAACTTCCCGATTGTGGGTTTCTCCTGCATTCCTGCATATAGGCTGATATAATGTGGCTACTTCCTGTCTGGAGGGCAATTTTCCTTCCCACTTGGTGTCCCTGTCTCCATTCACATTCTATTTTACTTCTTGGTCCCACAACATTCAGAACCTTCCTATCCCCAGTTGCTGTTATGATCAAGCCAAGATCAGCTTGGAGAAGAACAAGACAAGAAGGTATAGATAAAAATGAGATGGGGAAGAGGCTTGAGCAGACAATGAGGAGATATCGGTCCTTAAGCAGCACCTGTGCTTTCTTCCCATGATCTCTCCATATGTGAATTATAATGCCCCAGAGATTTCCTGTCTCCCCACTTGGGACTGCAGGTTGGCCATGACAAGGCCCAGAGGGTAAAGAGCAGACATGCAACAATGCCATTAATACATCTCGAGACAAAGTAGATGGACTTCCCCAGGCTATTGTGGATCAGGGTGAGGTCAAAATCTTGATGAAAGCTCTGGTTGAAGCCTTCTCTCAGAACACAGGAGACTGAAGTAATGAGAGTGTTTCTCAATCTTCTATCTTCCTGCAATCCTGGAACAGATTCTGGACCCACTCAGAAAAATCAAGGACTTGTAAGAATCCACAAAACCCTTTCAATGGCTCTCTTAGAGCAGAGTCCTAGAAGTTGGCTGAAGAAGAACCCATAAAGGCTGATATTGGTATTGAATAAGTTCTTTGCAGAAATTGTGGTAAGGCATCAATTTTTTTTACTGCCACACTGTGGGCATGGCTTATTTTGTGGGTGTGGCTTGATGGTCATGTGACTGGGTAGGGGTGGCTTGCCAGCCATGTGACCAGGTCGGAGTGGCTTGACGATCATGTGATGAGGGTGGTGGATTAAAGGTCATGTAACTGGGTGGGAGTTGTTAAATCCTGTAAATTCTGTAATGTTCTATATTGTTCTGTATCTGGGGTAACTTGTTAAACAAGAGTTGTTAAGCAGAATTGAAAGAAACCATAGGCATTGTTTACCTGCTTCCTATTGGTTGCAGCAGTATATTCTTATACTCCGGTATACAGTATCTCATACTCTGAAAAATACTGTAGGTATTATAGGTGATAGGATAGATGGGGGAACTAAAACATCTCCCCCTTGCCCATGTTGTTTTGCCGTTTGATTGATTAACTGTGTGCCTGTTTTTTATATATATTGGGATTGTTTTATGATTTTTTTAACTTAAAATTGTAATTGGATTGGTGGACATTGGATTTGTTACTATGTACTGTTTTTACTATTGTTGTGAGCCGCCTCGAGTTTGCGGAGAGGGGCGGCATATAAATCCAATAAATCTAATCTAATCTAATCTAATCTACTGGGGTTGCCCATAGAAAAGCCCTGAGGATAATAATTTTATGATTTTGTTATTAATGTGCCATTGTTTTTGCTCTATTATATGAACATAGCAAAGCCTCCAGAAGTGTTTCCTTAATGTTGCATTTCCCCCTGTGAAAAAAACCAACACATTCTAATAGATTCCCAATTATATTTTCTCATCTAAGCAACTGGGCAGAATTGTGACCTGCCGCGCGAGGAGATGCCCGACTTGTTAGTTCTGCTTGACCTCCCACTTGACTCTTATTACACCTCGCCTGAGATGAAGGGCCTGAGCTGCTTCCAGGTCTCCACTTGGGACTGTTGAAGTGTTAGCCCTGCAGTCCGGTGTGCAAGTGGCTGGTCAAAAGGGTGCACAGGAGGCAAAGGGCAAATTCCTGCCAGGACAGATAACTGTGCGGCATGCCTGCTGAACCAGAGGTGAAGAGCAGGGTCAAGCTTTTTGATAAACAGAGTGAGTATTTTGGAGAGCCTGCTTATATACCTAAAGACCAAATGCTATAATGGTCCCTGTTTTACAAAAGTGTTAGCCGTGAAAGCTTCCTCCAGATGTCAACAAGCAGTATGGCACCGACACACAAGGCCCAGGCAGAGATTTTATAGCTATTTACAAAGCCGGTGTAATATTTAGAATATCTCCCCATCCAATACGTTATAGCTCAGGTTTGCTAATTTTTTACTGCTCTAGATTAAAACACTGTAGAAAATCCAAACTTGTATTCTATCCATATCAGTCTATGGTAATATGTTATATATTGAACAGCAATAAATCTGTGTTAATTTCTACCTGTTCTGTAGCTATTTCTTTTACCACTAGCATTTTTTTCCTTCTCCCATGCTATGCAGGTTAGCGATGCACTAGCTCGATTACCCTGGAGGTCCCTTTCAAGTCTATGATTCTATGGAAGGTCCCTTCCAACTCTATGATTCTATGGAAGGTGTTATCTCCACCATCCGCCCAGCCTTTCCAAAAAAAGCCAATTAGTTTCCATGATACAATTCATTATATGTAAGGGGAAACTGTGTCAGTTTGTGTCAGTTGTGTCAGGGTGTGTGTGTATGTGTGTGTGTATGTGAAAGAGGAAGCAAATAAGATAAGAAGTGGGAGAGAGGCAGAAAGCTGTCAATCATATAAATACAAGGGGGACATACTGTACCAGTGTCAGTATGTTGGAAAATGTAAAAACAGAATTATAATGTGGTAGTTAGATCTACAAAAGCATGATTCACAAGGATGGTTTTCACAAAAACAACACACACCCCCAACAACCCTGTATTGACTAGCATATAGATAGTTTTTTGTTTGTTTGTTTGACTTCTATGCTGCCCTTCTTGAAGCGACTCACTTACATAAAGTGCCCATGCTATATCTGTATCTCACAATGATACATGTAATATACTGCAAAGAGTTTTATCATATTGCTTTCTTACAAATATGTAGGCATGGAAATCTATTTACTGCATTTATCTGATTATTTTGTATATTCAATTAAAATGAACTACACAGCAGAAATGATATCTATTGCTGTCTTGGGTTATTTACACGTTTCTAATATTATTTTGAACACCATGAAATGGTTCCCTTTTCCAGCTAAAAAGATCCTCTTTGTTGTGATCATGGTGAAATATATTTCTTTCTCATGGACCAGTGTAGAGATAGAGGTCTTGTAGAGGTTGTGTGCAGCAAAACTGCCCACCTCAAGCAGGCCTTACATGGCTACGTGATCTCACCCAGTTCACATCGCCAGGATGATGTAGGACACTATCCCTGGCTGGTACGTGATCTCATCTAAGTTGTATCAACAGGATGTTCTTAAGGATTGGTGAGGAGACTTCACCAGTAAAAATGCTGTTGCTTTTTATTATCTTTTGCTGATTGGAAAACGATATAAAAGCAACAAATACTGCGAAGGCAGTCAGACATCTTAGCATCCTGCAATGATTGGTTTCTAATTCTATCAGACCAGTCACTCACTCTTGGGCAGCAGGGCTAAGGAGACAGGACACAACTAAACAATGGGCTTTCACAAGGTGCCAGAATGCTTGTGAACCAGAATGGCCTTCCTACTCAGTGTCCATCTTCTTGGTGGTTCCACTTTCAAATGGCAAGAAAACGAAGGAGGAAATTGCAGCTCCACAGATGTTGTGTTGCCCTAATCAATGATGGGAGAGGAAACAATTATCAAAGGAAACAGGAGAGACAGAGGAAATGGGGAAGAACAATTATACATACACACCCTCTCTCAAATGCACACTTAATGGGGGGAAGTCCCAATTAGGTAAATAAATAAAACAACTGAACAAACAACAAAAGCAAACTGAACTTAATTATTAGACATACTGTATACTGTGGGAAACTGTCTAATGCCAGATAAGATTGTTTGTCTGTATTGTTTACTCTGATTAATTGATACTCTTACTATCTTGGTCTCAGAAACAACCTTGCATATCAACCTTTCCAGCTATTTAGTTGAAGATGCTAGAAGTGAATGGTGAATACACTGGTGACTTCTGCATGAGAGCAGATAAATTGAGTTGGTAACTAGCATTCAGTGGCTCTTACCCTAAGTGAACACTTGGTCTTACATAGGACACGGAGGCTCAAATACCTAAAGCTGGATTTATAACAATTATCCATGCTGTTATGAATGCCAGTCCTATACTCTGCATTACTGATACTTCCCTTATATCTTTAACTGGCACAATACCAAATTGGAAACAAGAGAAAGTGCTACATGGGTGTGCCACTCAACTGTATACTAAGCCTTGCATATCTATAACAGGAAGACATAACTAATAGGGAAAAGCACTAAATTGACCTTTCTATCTGATGACTGACCATGCAAATATTTCTGGAGATATGTAATACAACCAAACAGGAGTTTAACTAAATATCTATCTCAACGTACAATGATTCCTAACATGACTCTGGGGCAGTAAGAATGGAAGATGTAATTGTGAAAGGCCAAGGTTAAGAACTGGAAATCATTACAGTTATGGCACTTTGATCATCTGTTCTAATGAAGTCGTAACATTGGTATTATTATTCTCTATCAGCAACAGAGGTTGTGTAGCTCAGTTGCATGTTGGTGAACATCTTTACATGCAATAAATCGGTAGGATTGCACAGACTATTCGGGTCATTTCCATTTACATAGTAGACCGGTGTGGCGAACCTTTTTTCCCTCGGGTGCCGAAAGAGCTTGGGCGGGCACTATCGCACAAGCCTAAGTGCCCACACCCATAATTCAATGCCTGGGAAGGGCGAAAAACAGCTTCCCCTGCCCCCCGGAAGCCCTCTGGAGGCCGAAAATGCCCTGTTTCCCAACTTTTGGTTGGCCCAGTAGGCTCGTGTTTCCCCCTCCCCAGGCTCCAAAGACTTCCCTGGAGCCAGGGAAGGGTAAAAACACTCCTCCATCCCCTTGGAGGCTCTCTGGAAGCCAAATATGCCCTCCCAGATCCTCTCTATGAGCCACAAATCATCTGGCTGTCACACACAGGCATATTAAAGCTGAGCTAGGGCAACAGTTTGCGTGCCAGAAAAATATGGCTCTGTGTGCCACTTGTGGCACCCGTGCCATAGGTTCACCATCACTGTAGTAGACTGTGTGACGGGAAATTGAACAACCAAGGCATGCCCATGTTACTCCAATACTCCGCAGTCTGCATTGGTTGCCGATCAATTTCCAGTCACAATTCAAAGTGTTGGTTATGACCTATAAAGCCCTTCAAGGCATCGGACCAGAATATCTCTGGGACCGCCTTCTGCCGCACGAATCCCAGCGACCGGTCAGGTCCCACAGAGTTGGCCTTCTCCGGGTCCCGTCGACTAAACAATGTCATTTGGCGGGACCCAGGAGAAGAGCCTTCTCTGTGGCGACCCCGACCCTCTGGAACCAGCTCCCCCCAGATATCAGAGTTGCCCCCACCCTCCTTGCCTTTCGCAAGCTCCTTAAAACCCACCTCTGTCGTCAGGCATGGGGGAATTGAAATTTTTTCCCTTCCCCCTAGGCTTATAGAATTTACACGTGGTATGCTTGTTTGTATGATTGGTCTCTTAAATTGGGGTTTTTTAGATTATTTTTTAATATTAGATTTGTTACATTGTTTTCTTTATTGTTGTTAGCTGCCCCGAGTCTTCAGAGAGTGGCGGCATACAAATCTAATAAACAAACAAACAAACAAACAAGTAAGTAAGTAAATAAATAAATAAATAAATAAAAACCAATGCTGTCGTCTCTTTCTTTGAGTGAGAGGTTCTGCTTTAATAAGGAGCAGATTGTAATAAAAGTTAACAAACAAGAAAGGCATATTTGTGAAATGGTGTAGGATTTATAACAATCCACGCTTCCTGAAGTTTACATTTCAGCTATATAATTAAGATCATAACCTTTTGCATTTTCCAAGCTCTTTCTTTAAGTGTGCTTTCAGCGTGTTCAAATATCAACCCTATTTTTGAGGTTTAAAGGGGGGGAAAAAGTTGTGTAACCAAATACACCCATTCCCAAGCCTTATCTTAGCAAGCAGCAAAGACATGTCTAGCCCACTATCTGCACCTTGCAAAAAGAAACAATGAGGAACCAAAGCAGACAGCAAGACAAGTGCCAGTGCCAATGTAACACCCTCCCCGGGAGAATGGAGGGAATGGAAGACTGCTAATCATCACCCTGCAGGGACCTAATCATCCAGAGGTAAGCTGCTGCAAGAAGCAGGAAGGGTGTGGACAGGATCTGAATTCAGCTGCAGCTCAGCTAACAGGGACTGTGCTCACTGCCTTTGATCTGCTTTGGCAAATGGGATGTTGGGCCAGTCGTTTCAGAAACGCTGCATTGCACTGAAATTTCACATCAAGATTTCCAATGAATGATATATCTGCTAGTGTGGTGTGTGGTCATTGGCATTTTTCGGGATTGTGCCAAAAGCTTCAAGAGTTGTTATAACTATCAGCTTGTTCCAATCAACTTCCCTTCATGGCACCGGACCAGATTATCTCAGGGACCGCCTTCTGCTGCACGAATCCCAGCAACCAGTTAGGTCCCACAGAGTGGGTCTTCTCCGGGTCCCGTCAACCAAACCAAACAATGCCGCTTGGCGGGACCCAAGGGAAGAGCCTTCTCTGTGGCGGCCCCGGCCCTCTGGAACCAACTCCCTCCAGAGATTAGAATTGCCCCCACCGTACTTGCCTTTCGTAAGCTACTTAAAACCCACCTCTGCCGCCAGGCATGGGGGAATTGAGATACTCTTTCCCCCTAGGCCCTTACAATTTTATGCATGGCATGTCTGTATGTATGCTTGGTTTTAATAATACAGTGTTCCCTCGATTTTCGCGGGTTCGAACTTCGCGAATAGTCTATACCAGTGATTTTCAACCTTTTTTGAACCGCGGCACATTTTTTACATTTACGAAACCCTGGGGCACATTGAGCGGGGCGGGGGGGGGGCTAAAAAAAGTTTGGACAAAAAAATTCTCTCTCTCCCTTCCTCTTTCTTTCTCTCTCTCCATCCCTCTTTCTTTCTCTTCCTTCCTTCCTCTCTGTTTTGCTCTCTTTCTCTCCCTCCTTACCTCCCTCTATGTCTTTCTCTCTCTCTCCTTCCCTCCCTCTCTTTCTCTCTCTCTCTTGCTTTCTTTCTCTTGTTCTCTTTCTCTCTCTCTTGTTTTCTTTCTCCCACTCTCTTTCTTTCTTTCTTTCTCTTTCTTTCTCTCTCTCTTTCTTTCTTTCTCTCTGAGCTTCGCGGCACACCTGACCATGTCTCACAGCACACTAGTGTGCCACGGCACACTGGTTGAAAAACACTGGTCTATACCACGGTTTTTCAAAAAAAATTAATTAAAAAATAGTTTGTGGGATTTTTTTCTATACCACGGTTTTTCCCACCCATTGGCGTCATATGTCATTGCCAAACTAATAATTTTTGCAAATAAATAACAAAAAAAATAATTATTATTAATAGATAATTATGTTTATAAATATCAGGATCACTAAGTGTCTTATTCAATGGTGAGTACCAGTAATAATGGTGAGTAAATGGTTGTTAAGGGAATGGGAAATGGTAATTTATGGGTTTAAAGTGTTAAGGGAAGGCTTGTGATACTGTCCATAGCCAAAAATGGTGTATTTACTTCCACATCTCTACTTCGCGGAAATTCGACTTTCGCGGGTGGTCTCGGAACTCATCCCCCGCGGAAATTGAGGGAACACTGTAATGGGTTTTTAACTGTTTTTAGTATTGGATTATTATTGTATGCTGTCTTGTTATTGCTGTTAGCCCCCCCCCCCCCCCCCCCGAGTCTTCGGAGAGGGGCGGCATACAAATCCAATAAAGAAATAAAAGAAATAAACTCACAGTCAAATAGCAAGTCTATTTTTCTGTACTGGAGCAGCTTGCCTTCAGGAGTTATGGGAGCTTCATCACTGGAGGCTTTCAAGACAATATTGGACTGCCATTTATCAGAAATGGTGCAGGGCAGTGATGGCTAACCTAGGGCACAGGTGCCACAGTTGGCACGTGGAGCTATAGCTGCTGGCACATGAGCCGTTGCCCTAGCTCAGCTCCAACAGGCATGTGTTTGCCGGACAGCTGATTTTGGGCTCGCACTGAGGCTCTGCGAGGGTGTTTTTGACTTCCAGAGAGCCTCCGCAGGGATGGGGGATGGCGTTTTTACCCTCCCCTGGCTCCAGGGAAGCCTTTGGAGCCTGGGGAGGGTGAAACATGACCCCACCAGGAGTTGAGAAACAGGCCGTTTCCAGCCTCCAGAAAGCCTCTATGGGGCAGGGGGGAGCTGTTTTCGCCCTTCCCAGGCATTGATTTATGGGTGTGGGCACTCGTGCATGCACAATAGTGCACGTTCGTGCTTTTTCAGCACCCGAGGAAAAAAAGGTTTGCCATCACTGGCGCTTGGGTGGGGGTTTGGATTATATGACCTACAAGGTGCCTTCCAACTCTGTGAATCTGAAAAATGCTCAGGTATTCAAAGGCATTTGAAAGAGAAGGCACACAGCTATTCCTAATTTAGTTCTAATTCTTCCTACAATTTGTGATCTTACATAAAGTCGTATGTATAAGATCCTGGGTTTTGTCAGGACATCTTCATAGTGGGAAAATGAAACTCTTGAACACATGACTATGCTGACTGTGGATAATGAGAATTATACTGTACCTCAAGAGGAATAGTTCAAGAAACCCCGGTATAGATTGCGTTGAATTACAAAGATCCATACTACGATTCTCTTATCAGCCAATTTCCGCAAGTAGGGTGTCAACTATAAATAATGTAGTAGCAAGTGGACTTTATTTATTTGTTTCTACTGGATCATTGTCCAGTAATGGCCCAACAAAATTATGTAAATTCTAGTAACATCAAAGCCTATTCTAGACAACTTGTTGGTATCGAACTTCAGGAGTGGAGAAACCTTCTGCATCTTGTGCTCTCTTACTGTGTTAAATTTCAACATAGTCCCACAGAATTGGCCTTCTCCAGGTCCTGTCAACTAAACAATGTCGGCTGGCGGGACCCAGGGGAAGAGCCTTCTCTGCGGCGGCCCCGACCCTCTGGAACCAGCCCCCCCCGGGGATTAGGATTGCCCCCACCCTCCTTGCCTTTCGTAAACTCCTTAAAACCCACCTCTGCATGCTCTGTCAGGCATGAAGGAACTGAGACATCTCCCCTTGCCTATGTAGTTTTATGTATGGTATGTTTGTGTGTATGCTTTTTAAATAATGTGACTTTTAGACTTTTAATATTAGATTTGTTACTGTATATTGTTTTATCACTGCTGTGAGCCGCCCCGAGTCTGCGGAGAGGGGCGGCATACAAATCTAATAAATCAAATCAAATCAAATCAAATCAAATTTTGTAGAGGAAGGAGTGATAGAACTTGCAGGCAGAATCAGCCTAGAATCTCTATATAACCATAAAATGGACTATATTCAACCTCCTTTGAATTCTGTTAACTGTTATCTAGCATCAGCATGATGTTAACCATTAGTTGAGTAAATGCCTATGCATAAGCATTAGCAATAAACCAGTTTAACTGGAACTTCATGTATGGTGTTGATCTTTTACCCCAGACAAATTTGCTGACATTCCCAATCAGTGTTGGTTGCTCCGTTACATTTGGTGGGTACAGATTGGGAAGGCATTAGTAGATCAACGTTTCCTCATCTTCACAGAAACATGGACCATTTCTTTTCTTTTTATCATTGCTGTAACTGAAACTTTTAAACTCCAGCATAATAATTAATAAATTGCTCCTGGCACAAATATGACAGTACTTGGAGTCCTGGTGGACAATCCCTTAGATATGAGCCAGCTGTTGCAGCTGCCAAAAAAGCCAACCCAGCTCTAGGCTGCATTAACAGAGGGATAGAATCAAGATCACATGAAGTGCTAATACCACTTTATAATTCCTTGGTAAGGCCATACATGGAATACTGCATGTTGAGACTCTAGAAAGAGTGCAGAGAAGAGCAACAAAGATGATTAGGGGACTGGAAGCTAAACCATATAAATAACAGTTGCCGTAATTAAGCATGTCTGGTTTAATGAAAGGGACTAAGGGTGGCATGATACACAGCAGTATTCCAATTTCAGGGGTTGCTGCAAAGAAGAGGGAGTCAAGCTATTCTCTAAAGCACTTGGAGGCAGGATAAGAAGCAATGGATGGAAACTAATCAAGAAGAGAAGCAACTTAGAACTAAAAAGAAATTTACTGACAGTTAGAACCATTAATCAGTGGAACAACTTGCCTCCAGAAATTGAAGTGCTCCAATTTCCTGCTCAGGCAGGAAAAGCTACACAATTTCAGGCAAAAAAATTGAGCAGGGGCTTGGATGAGAAGATCTCCAATATGCCTTCCAAATCTATTATTCTATTCTATTCTATTCTGGTTGGGTATCAAGAACATGCAACTATTTCAAAAAGTTGAATGAAAAAAAATGTCAAGAGTGAAATTTCATGACAGATTGCAGGCCAAATGAATCATAACATCATCTCTGCCTATCTTTCAAGGGAGAATATTAAAATATATACTTTCCCCCAAAAAATATTGTGACTCTTTTTCTTAGATCTCTTTTGAAAAACGTGCAAGTAGAAGTTCAGGTAGACAATGAGGCATTCTTCATTTGAATAGAAGAGTAATTAACTGTTGCAAAATGAATATATGCTTAGTACTATTTTCATATAGGAAACACATATTGAACTGGATTCCTTCAGGTGGATTATATTAATTCCTAATAAAATAACAAACATAAAAAATTAAAAGCTTAAAAGCACTTAACAATAAATTCAAGTCATTCCAAGACAATTCTGGGTCAGTGAACTCTTCCAACGCACTTCCTGAAGCAGAAATAATAAAATAAATAGGAACAAATAAAATAGGAATGAATCAGAATTTTCTAAAATGTTGGAAAGTTGTTAACGGTCATTTTTTTAAAAATTACAGAGGAGACCCTATGCGTGCTCTCTGCATGTTGAAAGAATGCAGATATATTTGATCTGTACATTTTTATTCATCGTTACTAAAATAGATACCTATCAATAAAGCATTGAGGAATCATGGAGTCTGTCCTCTGCACCTCTATAACTGTCTGGTTTGGTCCTGCAACCCAACAAGACCAATACAGACTTCAGAGGATAATCAGAGCTGCAGAAAAAACAATTGCTGCCAATCTGCCTTCCAATGAGGACCTGTATCGTGCACGAGTCAAAAACAGGGCTGGGAAAATATTTACAGACCCCTTACATCCTGGACATAAACTTTCAACTCTAACCCTCAAAACGTCACTATAGAGCACCACACACCAAGACAACTAGACACAAGGACAGGTTTTTTCCTGAATGCCATCACCTTGCTAAACAAATAATTCTCTCAACACTATCAAACTATTTGCTAAGTCTGCACTACTATTACTACTATTTTTTCTCATCATTCCTATCACCCATTTCCTCCCACTTATGACTGTATGACTGTAATTCGTTGCTTATATCCTTAAGATTTTTATTAATATTGTTTCCTCATTGCTTATTTGACCCCTATGATAAGTGTTGTACCTCATTATTCTTGACCAATGTATATTTTCTTTTATGTTCACTGAGAGCATAATGCACTAAAGGTAAATTCCTGTGTCCAATCACACTTGGCCTGTAAAGAATTCTATTCTATAAAGAATTCTAAATAACTGTCTACCTTATTAACTCTGCTAGATGGAGTTTATGTTGGCAGGCAAAACGATATAATTTTTTTTATCATTTCATGTTTTCATGACTAAGGTTTGCTCCAGTTACTGGCAAAGTTGAAGGGAAAGGCCTCTGAAATTTCAATAAGTGCAGAGGCAGCTTATCGCCATGCTTTCTAGGGGATCATGGAAATGTTATAGCAGAGAATGTTATAGTTAGACCTCTGTAAATGGACATTCTAGGCAATTGTTTCTCAGCTGCTCGGATTGCTTTCAACAACGTGGGACCAGTTTAGTTCCCCCTCCCAAACAAAGACTCTGTAAAAAGTCACACCAGCCCTAAGACTTGGGAGGGGGGAGTCCATAAACAGGGATAAATATCTTTTTCTTTGAGCAAAGCTGTCAGATCCATTTAAGCTACGACCTCTGTTTTCCTCTGAGGTGGCTTTTTCCTGTCTACTCCCAAGTGGCTGAAAGGTTTAGATAAGGCAAAAAATGGCATTCAATAGGCACATAATCCCAGACTTGAAGTCAACGTGGAAAGCTATACTTTTGTTAACCAGTGACACAAAGGAGTGCTGATGATGGGGCAATGAAAGGGGAAAGAAAGCAGGCTTTATATTGGCAGCCCATCACAATTTGTCTCATCTAGTCTTCTCCAACGCATCAATGCTCTTATTATGTTCACATATTTAAAAGATTTTCACAAAGCTCCATAAAACGTCACCATCTAGCGACTGATCAGTCAACCCCCTAAGAATCTAATACAATCATGAACATTATTTGTTTTGTTTTGTTTTTAAATGGCATAATAATTCTGATTTAATCAAGCAATCTGCATTTAAATTATCAGCAACACCATACAAACAATTGTGGTAATGCTGTTATAGCTCACAGAAATTTACACTCACTACAGGGTTATCATTACATTATCACTTTGAAAAGTGTTCGGAAACTTCCGATTGTGCAGAATGCAGCTGCGAGAACAATCATGGGCTTCCCAAGATATGCCCATGTTACACCAACACTCCGCAGTCTGCATTGGTTGCCGATCAATTTCCGGTCACAATTCAAAGTGTTGGTTATGAACTATAAAGCCCTTCATGGCATCGGACCAGAATATCTCCGGGACCGCCTTCTGCCGCACGAATCCCAGCGACCGGTTAGGTCCCACAGAGTTGGCCTTCTCCGGGACCCGTCGACTAAGCAATGTCGTTTGGCGGGACCCAGGAGAAGAGCCTTCTCTGTGGCGGCCCCGACCCTCTGGAACCAGCTCCCCCCAGATATCAGAGTTGCCCCCACTCTCCTTGCCTTTCGCAAGCTCCTTAAAGCCCACCTCTGTCGTCAGGCATGGGGGAATTGAAATTTCACTTCCCCTAGAGTTTTAGAATTCATGCATGCTATGCTTGCATGTATGAGTGGTTCTTTAAATTGGGGTTTTTTAGATTATTTTTAATATTAGATTTGTTTACATTGTCTTTTTATTGTTGTTAGCTGCCCCGAGTCTTCGGAGAGGGGCGGCATACAAGTCTAATAAATAAATAAATAAATAAGCAAACAAACAAACAAACAAACAAATAAAAAAATCACTAGTTCAGCTTTACTTACAATATCCTTCCCAAGCCTGAGACTGCCTAACATATTGGACTACAAATCTCATGTCATCTACTGCCAGTATATGCCATTATTGTGGATGATAGGACAGAGTAAATCAGGTTTCCTAAGGTTGGCGTGCACTGATTGGATGTCAAGCCCTTCAAGGTAGGGAACTAATTCTGTGAGTGTCAGGCCGAAGCCATCATATGGAGTTAGAGACTTTGGCCTGTCACAGTAGAATAGTATTGGAACTGGGAGGGGTAGTTGCATGAGAGGGAAAGTTACCACAACAAATACCTTTCTTAGAGTCCAAGATCATCTTTGGTTCTGCACCAGTGGATGTAAGGAGGAGGTCGGTGAAATCCCTGCACTCAGACTGATCCTCTTGATGAACTTGTGGGTGTGTGGGTGGGGGATGAACCTTAACCTGGGTGGGATACTGGAAGGAAATTAGCATCGGGATGGTCACGGTGTTACCAACATGGTTCTGATAATAAATCGAACCTTAGATAAGAGAATTGGACTGGAATCTGATTTATTTCTCAGGTGCTATTTGGGGCGCTGACAGTGAGTTTGGATAGAATTTTATTTATCAACCTAGGCCATAGTAATAAAATCTTGAAAACCTAACTGTGTTTTTCCTTTCTTCCCTTTTACATACCAATTAATTAGAGTAAGATTTATTCCTCACACTTTTTCTGTTTTGTGGGCTTAACGCAGTGGTGGGTTGCCACTGGTTTGGGCAAACTGCTAGTAGTGACGGGATGCTCCACCCACCCGCCTGGACCTCATCACAGATTATCTGTGCATTTGCAGAAGTGTTACGCGCAAACGAAGTCCGCACATTTACAGTTCCAAACGGGTAGCGAAGATAAATGAAATCGACTACTGGCTTAACACATGATATTTCTGCATAGCTTCTCAAGATCAAGGTCAACACCAATATAGCTCTCCTTGGATTTTTAGACAGAAATCCTGAATTGGTTTTGCCAAAAGCTGCACTTTTAGTCATCACAATGTCAAGCATGCGCTGTCACTCACTTAATGCCCTTGTTCTAAGATGCAGCAAGGACCTTAATCACATAGGAAAGGTACTAGACCAGTGATGGTGAACCTTTTTTGCCAAAAGAGCATGTGCGTGCACTATTGCGCATGTGCGAGTGCCCACACCCATAATTGATTGCCTGGGGAGGGCGAAAACAGCTTCCCCTGATCCCCAGAGCCCCTCTGGAGGCAGAAAACAGCCTGTTTCCCAACTTCTAATAGGCCCAATAAGCTCGTGTTTCACTCTTCCCAGGCTCCAATGGCTTCCATGGAGCCAGGGGAGGGTAAAAATGCCCTCCCCCAACCCTCCGAAGGCTCTCTGGAAGCCAAAAATGCCTTCCCAGAGCCTCTGCGAAAAATCAGGTAGATGGCACACATATGCACATTGGAGCTGACTTAAGGCAACAGCTCGTGTGCCAGCAAATATAGCTCCATGTGCCACCTGTGGCATCCGTGCCATAGGTTCACCATCACTGTACAAGACTGTGAATGTGGAAGAGAAGGCATCAGGTGATTAAAACAGATCAGAAAACTGAAAATACTACGTTAGAATTTATTTATTTATTTATTTATTTTATTAAATTTGTATGCCGCCCCTCCGTAGACTCGGGGCGGCTCACAACGGTAATAGAAAAAACAATGTACAATACAAATCTAATAATTAAAACTAAAAACCCATGATTTAAGAAAACATACACACAACATACCATACATAAACAGTATAGGCCTGGGGAAGTTATCTCAGTTCCCCCATGCCTGACGGCAGAGGTCGGTTTTGAGGAGCTTACGAAAGGCCAGGAGGGTGGGGGCAGTTCTAATCTCAGGGGGGAGCTGGTTCCAGAGGCTCAGGGCTGCCACAGAGAAGGCTCTTCCTCTGGGCCCCGCCAAATGACATTGTTTAGTCAACGGGACCCGGAGAAGGCCAACTCTGTGGGACCTTATCGGTCGCTGGGATTTTGGATATTTGGATAGTTGATTGATGTAATAAAATCTTCCCAAAACACAGGATTGGGTTAACATTAAGCAGGGTGCGATGGATGTAATGTTGAGCCATCTGATATGTAATATATAGGTTGGGAACAGAGATTTCAAGGGAAACAATACGGCACAGTGTGTTTATAATTAGCAATACATTCTTTCCTGTTGTCAAGATGGCATTCTTCTTCTAATTGATGATTTGAAGCCCCACTATAGTAAACAATGAGACGTATCTGGATTCCATGTTTACATACCTGAAACAAAAGACCTCAAGCTCTTTTTTGAAGTTAATTAAAGCTTCCCTGGTATTCAGAAATTTCCGGATGAGTCCCCCAAGATAGGGGATACAAGTAATCTCTAGTGCTTCTCTCTGTGATCTTTCTCTGACAAATCTTCAAGGTGCTTGTCCAAATAGGACAGACCTCAGTCACAAAGGCATAAAGAAGACAAAGAAGACAATTGGACTTTGGCACGCTTTTATGGATGAACGCCATCAACTGTTCTTGCTTCAAAGGAAGGATTTCATTCTCCAGCAGATTAAAGTAGAAAGGAGACCTCTCCCACCAAAAAGAACTGGCTAGTTTACATCCGCACCAAGAATATTTAATTGTTAGCTCTTCTCAATTTTTGGAACGGACACTCTTAATGGTAATTCCAAATAGAAAATATAACATTTTCTTTGCAAAATCTGTACCTTAATATTGTTCTTTTTTAAAAGACACAAACAAGTCATGAGAAAGGTAAACTGTCAACATTCACAACAGGCAATTTTCAGGCAGCTTTTCCTGGGTTTTGTGGCAAAATCAGAGAAGCAGAGTTAGGGATGGGAATGTTAATATGAAATACTCTTTTTTTCACTCCCAAAATGTATATTATACTTTATTTCCCTTTTGTATCCTCCTTTATTTTTTATGGTAATGTCATTGTTGACAGACCGTTTTCTCAGGATCACGATACTCCGGGGTTTCAGTTTTGTAGCAATTTTTTTAAAACTGTGATCAACAAGCATTTTTGATACTTCCCTGTATTGGAGAACTGGTCTAAGGCCAACCCCATTTCAGTGCTACATAAAATAGATAACCGTGGAAAAGGAAAAAGTCTCACAAGAAACTTTGCAATGCCATCATTTAGACTAAAGCAAAGGCTGTTTTTTTTTAAAAAAAAAATCACAAAAAATCTTTTAAGGGATGAAGAAAATATATTTTGCATAGTTCTGTGTTAGCAAAAACTTCAGAAGAGAAGGATTTAGGGGTAGTGATTTCTGACAGTCTCAAAATAGGTGAGCAGTGTGGTCGGGCGGTAGGAAAAGCAAGTAGGATGCTTGGCTGCATAGCTAGAGGTATAACAAGCAGGAAGAGGGAGATTGTGATCCCCTTATATAGAGCGCTGGTGAGACCACATTTGGAATACTGTGTTCAGTTCTGGAGACCTCACCTACAAAAAGATATTGACAAAATTGAACGGGTCCAAAGACGGGCTACAAGAATGGTGGAAGGTCTTAAGCATAAAACGTATCACGAAAGACTTAATGAACTCAATCTGTATAGTCTGGAGGACAGAAGGAAAAGGGGGGACATGATCGAAACATTTAAATATGTTAAAGGGTTAAATAAGGTTCAGGAGGGAAGTGTTTTTAATAGGAAAGTGAACACAAGAACAAGGGGACACAATCTGAAGTTAGTTGGGGGAAAGATCAAAAGCAACATGAGAAAATATTATTTCACTGAAAGAGTAGTAGATCCTTGGAACAAACTTCCAGCAGACGTGGTTGGTAAATCCACAGTAACTGGGATAAACATATATCCATTGTAAGATAAAATACAGGAAATAGTTTAAGGGCAGACTAGATGGACCATGAGGTCTTTTTCTGCCGTCAGTCTTCTGTTTCTGTTTCTAGAGTTAGGGGGAGAAAAACTTCTCTCTCTCGTCTTCACCTCCATATATGGAGAGCTACAAGTAGTGGAATTGAAAAAGGCTATTTCATTATTAAATTGCAAGTTCTGCTACTTTGCTGTAGTCTCCCCCCTTTTCTGGAGACTCTGCACTTACTCAACTGTTTTTCTAGAATAATTCTTCTTTGCTTCAACCCATTCTTATAACTGCATTTTTGACCAAGGGTATTAGGCTCTCATCTTTCTTCCAAGCAGAATAAAAGGAACATTGATTGTAATGACAAGAAACTGTTCCTTACTAGTTCTTGCTGGGCTTTTTTGATAAGGAAGGATCCCAGATTTCAAAGCGACAAGCATTCAGAAGCAGGATAATTTTTTTATTGTCTACCGGTTATGCTCCTGAAACATGTTTACTTCAACACAAGCAATGCAATGTTGCTTGCAGGAAGAATGATTGGTTCAGGTCTCTGCCACTCACCTGACTTGGCTGTTTTTCTGATGTTTGTGTGTTGCTTTGATTAATTGTCTGGACACAGACTTCAGAGGACAATCAGAAGTGCAGAAAAAACAATGACTGCCAACCTGCCTTCCATTGAGGACCTGTAAACTGCACCAGTTCAAAAAGAGGACCGTGACAATTTTTACTGACCCCTTGCATCCTGGACATAAACTGTTTCAACTCTTACCCTCAAAACTGTTCTGCCGGCGTGTCTCAACTGCCCATAATTACAGGGTAATTAATCCAGGAAGGCACACACCACATGATAAAAGGAAAACCCAAAAGTTTTTACAAGCAGAAAAACAGAAACAGCTCCCTTTTTAAATGTCAAAGGGATTTTCTGGTACACACAAGGCACAGATTAAATGCAATCCAATTGCCCACCCAATAACTGGGAAATTGAGTCCAATTCTAAAGTCCAGAGAGTCCACACACACAATCCTGAAGAGCAAAAACCACGATCTTGATGAAACAATGAATCAGATAAACTGCCATGAGGCTAAAACACCAGGCTGAACTTTTATCTGTAGCACTAATTACAGCAGCCCCACCCAACCACAGGTGGCCTCATTTTCTCTTGTAATAATCCTTCAATTGTTGTCTCTTATGCATCACTCTACGCATGCATGGATGTGTCATTAATTCTTGTTCAGAATCCAGGGATTCTGAACATCTCCTCCTGGGCTGTCTGCCAAACTCCCCTCTTCCCTGTCACTCACGCTTCCTTGCTTAGAGGAGACTTAGTCGGCAGATTCTATTGGGAGCAAAACCCACATCCACCTCCACATTCCTTGGGGCAGGAGCTGGGCCAGAGCTAACCACAAAAAAATGATGCTATAGAGCATTGCACACCAAGACAACTAGACATGACAACAGTTTTTCCCTGAACACCATCATTCTGCTAAACAAATAATTCCCTCATCACTGTCAAACTATTTGCTAAGTCTGCATTACTAATACTATTAATCTTCTCTTCGTTCCTATCACCTATCTCCTCCCACTTATGACGGTATGGCTGTAACTTGTTGCTTATATCTTTATGATTTATATTAATACTGATTGTTTCCTAATTGCTTATTTGTATCCTATGACAATCATTAAGTGTTGTATCTCCTGATTCTTGACAAATCTATATTTTCTTTTATTTACACTGAGAGCATATGCACCAAAGACAAATTCCTTGTGTGTCCAATCACATTTGGCCAATAAAAAATTCTCTTCTCTTCTCTTCTATTCTATTCTGTCTCTCCTAGATTCTCCAAACAAATTTTGAAATTGTAGTTTGTGTAGATCATGAAGATTCTACTTCATGGCCTAGCTGGCAATTTATAAAATATAAATACTGGAATGCAGGAGGTCCATGGAATTGCATAGTGAAGTAATCAGCTCTGCACGGTATCATTATCCCTACTCGTTGCTTCAGATGGTCTTATTTGTGAAAGCTAAGCCACCTTTAATAATTAAAATTTGGTTTTCTGTGAATTGTCTAAAGAATTTCTGCAAAATATCTGAAGCTTAAGTCCAGAAAGACAGACCATCTCAGAGTCCTACTGTGGAGAAAAAATTAAAACCATTTTTTTAAAAATCTGCCTGTGCAGATTGATACTGTATATCTGTAGTCATATATTTGTGGTAAATTTGATTATTAGAATTGCTTTGCTTAAAATCGTATTTCATTTTATAATTAAGGAAGTCAGAAATTGAGTGGTTATAAGTGGGCACAAAACTTTGGGTATTCAATAGAATTAAACAAATGGGAACATCTCTGGGAAAGGAATTATAAATTGACCATGTCAACTGCTTTTAAAGAAAACTTATATAATTTTTTTAATACACCAGAAAGAATTGCTAATATGTTTAAAGATATAAGAGTATGAAATTTATTATTTGGATTTGTATGTTGGAAATGTCAACAGATACCAGGATCTTTTTACCATATAGAAGCAAAAACTTTTTCAACTAAAATTCAGACATGGATTGAAAAAATGGAGAAACAAAAACTAGTATTGAAGCCTGAAATATTTCTGTTAGGTATTTTGCCAGACAAGTAAAGAAGACTCTTACCTCATAGTACACATTACGGCAGCCGCAAGAATTCTCTTTGTGTAGAAGTAGAAAGGATTTAAGATTCCGTCAGAAGATGTTCTCAAAAAAATGTTGGATTGGGCTGAGATGAGTAGAATGGCAATGAGACTTAAGGACAGACAGGACACTGAGTATTACAAGGTTTGGATGAAGTGTTATAAATGGATAGAAAGTGAGTTTAGTTAGGGTCTGGATTAACTGTTTTGCTTTTTTAATAATTGGATTTGTATTTTGTATTCCTGTTGTGAGCTGCTCTGAGTCATCGGAGAGGGACAGCATACAAATCTAATAGATAGATAGATAGATAGATAGATAGATAGATAGATAGATAGATAGATAAGATAAGATAAGATAAGATAAGATAAGATAAGATAAGATAAAAACAGCAAGAAAGAGAAGAGAAAAGAAATACAGTGATCCCCCGCTCGTTGCGAGGGTTCCGTTCCAGGACCCCCGCAACGAGCGGGTTTTCGCGAAGTAGCGCTGCGGAAGTAAAAACACCATCTGCGCATGTGCAGATGGTGTTTTTACTTCCGCAGCGCTAGCGAGGAGCCGAAGATTGGGGGCGGCGCGGGTGTTTTAAAACATCCCCGCCGACATGGGGGGCTCGCTAGCACACCCCCGAACCCCCAACCCGGGTTTGGGCGTGTGCTAGCGAGCCCTCCATGTCGGCGGGGATGTTTTAAAACACCCGCGCGACTTTCCAATGAGTCCCGAAGACAACGCGTTTGTCTTCGGGACTCATTGGAAAGTCGCGCGGGTGTTTTAAAACGTCCCCGCCGGCATGGGGGGCTTCCTAGCAGCCCCCCAAACCCGGGTTGGGGGTCCGGGGGGTGCTGGCAAGCCCCCCATGCCGGTGGCGACGTTTTAAAACAGCCGCGCCGCCCCCAATCTTCGGCTCCTCGCTAGCGGCAGGCAGGCGGCTCCTCGCTAGCGGGCAGGCAGGCGAGAGCTAGCACCAGCGAACGGCTTGTCCGCGCTCGCTCTGGCCGCGAGAATGAACGGTGTGGGCGGGCGAAGGGCGGGCGGCAGCGAGGAGTTTGCGTGGGCGGTGGGGAAGCTCCTTGCTGATGCCCGCTGCTCGCCCTCCCGCCAGCAAGAGGGGGAAGACCCAGGGAAGCCACCCAGCAGCTTAGAAAAAAGGGCACGCATGCACAGATGGTGTTTTGACTTCCGGGTTGAAAAATCGCGAATTACCCTGTTCGCAATGGTCGGGGACGCAATAACCGGGGGATCACTGTAAATTAGCCCAGATGACGAAATTGAACAAATGTGTTTAAGATGATTTAAAAATAAGAAAAATGATAAGGTAATAGGTTACAGATATCATATTGATAGTCTGCCAAATGAAAAGGGGTTGGTTTTTTTTCTGGAAGGAGGAATCACTCAGGAAAGGATTAAGAAGGAGAGGGAGGAAGTAATTTTGGGGAGAAGGTTAAAGGAGGAGGTGTGAGAGGAAGAGAGAAGGTTGGAGAGAGGGGAAGAAAGGTAGGTGGGAGAGATGGAGAGTGCAAGAGGGGAATGAGGGAATTAATTTTGAATGCAGATTATTGATTTGCTAAACAAGAAAAAGGTGAAAATAAGGAAACAGAAATGGAAAATATGGATTAATGTATTATTTATAATATGTAAGGTATATGCATTGACATTTGTATGGATATGTATTGAAAAGTGTTTTGTTTTGTTTTTAAAGAGAGGAATTGAGTGGTTATGATTATTTAATTTTTCACCGTCTACCTTAATGTTGTAGCATTCAAGGCATGGATAATATTTATCAATCAAGTTAACTGAATTGCTGTTACCTACATTCCACTTTCAAATGCTAATGTTCCTTTAACTGGATATCCTTAGAAGTTTTAAACTGAAACCAGTAAAATATCATGTCGTTGTATGTGTGGCACTGTGACTGAATCTCACTAAATATTCCAAATATAGCTGGAATCCTGTTGATCAGTCTGAGTAACTGGTAAGAAAAGATTAGAACAATTGCCCCAAACATTATACAATCTGGGAACTTTAATGTTAAGTGTGTAAGGCAAGGAAGTCGCATATTAGAAGTCTCATCTAGAAGTACCCCATATACCATTTATGGCCATCTACTTTCCTTCATTTTTCAGCCTCTAATTCTCCAAGAGGGATGACCTCTCCCCTCTGAGTCTTTGGAGTGAAGTGTTTTGCACATTATCTTATAGAAATAAGATGAGCAATTCTTTCTGCACTTTGGATGTGGAGTTTGCTTAAACCAAAATGCTATTCTTCTGATTTTCTTTTTACTAAAATAAATGTAGTTGTTTCAGAGACATTTTAAAACACTATCAAATCTATATTTTCTTTTATGTCCACTGAGAGCATATGCACCAAGACAAATTCCTTGTGAATGCAATCACACTTGACCAATAAAGAATTCTATTCTATTGTTCTGTTCTGTTCTATTCTATCAACAGCACCTCAAGGAGAAAGGAATACATCCCTATGATGCACAGTTATAACCATCAACATTTGTTTGTTTGTTTGTTTGTTTGATTGATTGATTGATTGATTGATTGATTGATTGGTTGGTTGGTTGGTTGGTTTATATGCTGTCCCTCTCTGAGAACTTCCAAGATGTTGTTCGAAGCATCTTTTCCATCCACTAAATGTTTTTTTTTCTGAAATGATGCGTAATAGACAATCACTTGTATTCTGTTTTTCCATTTTTCTTCTATTGCTGTTAAATAAATAAAAAAAAGGCTAAAGCTGGAATACTTTTGGACTGTCCATGCTAATGACTATTCTCCAATGCACTTGCAAGGAGAGTCCAGGATGGGTAATTCTTCAGTCTGATTGGTAGGGACTGAGTTTAATTTAAATATTAGGCAGGTGCCGCCCCCTTAGCCCTCCAGTCTTAAAAACTCAGTCGCAGTAAAGGGACTTTGAGTTTTTGCTCTACCAATAGTATTGGTTTGAGAGGTTTAGGCATTGAATGTTATTTGAAATTATTTGATGTATTAATTAAATTAGGTATTTGTGATTTGTTATTTATTAAATTTGTCTCTTTCTTTCTCCTTTTTCCTCAGGTGCAGCTGGGGGTTTCTCCTCAGGCAGCTCTGGTTTCAGACCTCCAGTGGGTCTAATCCAGTTGACTGCAGCTCCTCCTTGTCTGTGAACCCACACAAAGGCCTGTCTTGTGGGTTCAGGAGTGAGCACCCGGGGAAACTACCTCCGAGGTAGACTCCGGAGGAGAGGAGCTGGTTGACGCCGTGGGGGGGTCCGCCCTCCCCCGTGGCGAATACACCAAGGTGAGGGGGCGCAAGAGGTCCTTAGTCAGGCCTCGGAGGACAACCGTGCCCCCCCCCCCGATCGCCCCGCTCACGGCGATTTGAAGCGAAGTCGGGCTGATTCTCTGCCCATGGAAAGGCAAAGAGCCTTCCCGCCCGTTTGCCTGTCAGTTCCGACGGCCATGTTTGTTGGAGGCCGATGTCGGAGGTTTTCGCGCCCAAGCGTTTGGGGTTGCCAGGGCAACCGGCCGGCGGCCATTTTCTTCAGGAGAAGTTTGACAGCGAGGCGGGGCTTAGCCGGCCTGTTTGGGCGCGCTACTGTTGAAACTGAAATCTGCCCTAGCTACACGCAGGTGCAGTGGAGCAGTTGCCTGTCATTTTGCTCTATTTCTGGTCAGAGCAGTTAAGGAGTTTTGGCCTCGATTTCATTCTGACTCAGGCAATCTCCTTTTTCGTGGCAATATGACAGATCAGGCGGGCCAGTTGGTGGAGGAGGCCTCTGCAGGGCCTAGCACTCCAAAGGAAAAGCCCCTGAAGGCTAAGGTATCTCAAGGGGCCTCTCTGAGGGAAGCAGAAAAGCGCATCCGGGCTCTGGAGAAACAATTAGAGGCTTCACAGAAGGTAATGGGCCCTGTTCCTTCTGCCAGTCAACACGGTCCTTTGATGGCCTCCCCCACGTTTCTGCCAGGGGTGGTAGGCACAGCCACGGAGAGAGATTGGTCTCCAGAGAGAGTGAGGCTGCCAGCACCCACACCCAGGGCTGAAAGACAATGTGCTGCAGGACTGTCTGCATATCCAGCCTTTCCATCAACCCAGTCTGGTCAGGCAGCCACCTTTACACCTACAGCTGCAGGCCTGCGCAGCTCCAATGATGCCTGGCAGAGTATGCCTCAGTCTTTGCAAGACCTCATTGCCACAGCTTATACCCAGGGTGTGGCTGTGGGGACTCAACAACATCAGCAGTCTCCAGTGGGACTCCCTCCAATGAGGTCTAGAGACCCCTGGACTGCCCCTGTCACCTTTTCCATGGAAGGCTCAATGGATGAGGAGCGGTCATGTAGAGGCGATTTCAGTGGGGCTGAGGATGAACTCTCTGGTGATGAGCAGCCCCCTGAACCACCCAGTTTTCCTGGACTCTTTAAGTCATCCCTTTTCAGGGTTCTTTTGAATAAAGCCAAGATGACCATCAAGCAAGCAGGTGAGGGGGACCAGGCAGCGGCTACTGAGACGGCCCAACTAGCTGGGGGCCTATTTGTCTTCCCCAAGCAGGAGACGGTCCACATTCCGTCTTCCCACCTGTTCAGAGAGACTATCCAGCGCCCGTGGGAGAACCCAGCCGCCGCCCAGGGGCCATCTAACCTGGATCGCAGATTCTATATGTTTGATCAGGCGATGGAGGACCTGCTGGAGTTCCCAGTGGTGGATAAACCGGTGACGAGCCTGGTGTCCAATGCCCTGGTTCCCTCGGAGTCTCAAGAGGGTCTGAGAGCAGAGGATAAGAGAGCGGAAAATGTGGTACGCAGAACTCACCAGATGGCGGCCTGGGCTCTTCGAGCCGCTTCGGCGGCATCGTTCTTCAACAGGGCCACGATGCTCTGGATCCAAGAACTGCAATCCAGGGTTAATCCGGAAGATAGTAGACTCCGCCAAGACCTCAACAAGCTCCTGGCGGCCACGGAGTTTTCGGCGGACGCTACGGTCAACGCCGCCAAATTTGCTTCCCGTGCAATGGCCTCCTCCGTGGCCTCCCGTAGGCTCATTTGGCTCAGGAGCTGGCAGGCGGACGTTAAGTCCAAATGGAGCCTGGCATCTGCCCCATTCAAAGGCAAGAAGCTGTTTGGGGAGGTCCTGGACGACGTCCTCGTTGAGGATAAAGATAAGAAAAAGGTCATGCCTAGGGCAAGCAGGAAGCAGGATAGGAGATTCACTCCCTATCAACGGAGGCATCCCTTTCGGTCTGAGCCCTCCTCGATGGGCACCCAGGCGTCGAGGCCGTATTTTCAGGGCTCCTTTGGCCAGGGGTCCTTTCGGGCGGACAGGTCTTTCCAAGCTGACAGGAATAGATCTTATCAAGACCGCCGCCCCTTTAGAGGAGGAAGCAGAGGCTTCAAGAAGTCGAAGTGACTCCGAGCTCAGTGGCTGTCTGGGCGGAAGACTGATGTCCTTCCATGCAGCATGGGAGGCGACGTCCTCAGACCCCTGGGCGGTATCCACAGTTGCCCAAGGCCTGAGAATAGAATTCTGCTCTCCACCACACAGATTTCTCCCGTGTCGAGTTCCATCAGATGGGGAGAGAAGAAGACTCCTATACAAAGAAGTCAAGCACTTACTGGACATTGGAGCTATAGAGGAGGTTCCCTTGGCACAACAAGGCAAGGGCTTCTACTCGGCGATCTTTCTCATTCCCAAGTCGTCGGGGGGAGTGCGGCTGATTCTGAACCTGAGGCGCTTGAACCTCTATGTCAAATACAGGAGGTTCAAGATGCACTCTCTCAGATCAATACTGGCAGCCATCCGCCACAGGGACCTCATGTCCTCCATAGACCTGAAGGAGGCATATCTCCATGTCCCGATATTTCCTCCTCACAGACAATTTCTCAGATTCTGCATCGCCGGAGCACATTTCCAGTACAGGGCGATGCCCTTTGGCCTATCATCGGCCCCAAGAGCATTTACAAAGTTGCTGGATGTCCTTACGGCGCACCTCAGATGTCAGTCGGTACGCTTCATGGCGTATTTGGACGACATTGTGATTTTGTCCAGAACGCGGGATCAGGCTCTCAGAGACTTACATTTGACCATCCAGACCCTTCAAGACCATGGGTTTTCCATAAACTGGGACAAAAGCCACCTGCATCCCACGACCCGTCTGGCCCACTTGGGGACAACGATAGATTCCCAGCTGGGCGAAGTTTTTCTGTCCCGGGACAGACAGTCTACCATCAGGCAGCTGGTGAGAGAGCTGCGCCTCCAGCAGTACCCAAGTCTGCTATTCCTGTCCAAGCTCCTGGGAACTCTCGTGTCATGCATTGGCATACTGCCGTGGGCAAGGTACCACCTTCGACCATTACAGTGGTTCCTTCTCCCATTTCAGAAGCAGAAATCGAGCCACTCTCGCAGGAGGGTTTTCCTCAACGCCAGGGTTCGGAGGTCTCTCCGGTGGTGGGTGTCTCCGGCCTTGAGCAGCGGTTCCTCCTTCCTGGAAAAGGAATTCCTCACGGTGATGACCGATGCAAGTCTGCGGGGGTGGGGAGCACATCTTTCCTCACAGATAGCCCAGGGTCTGTGGTCGCAGCAGGACCTTTGCAACGTCAATATAAACTTCTTGGAACTGAAGGCAGTGTCACTGGCCCTCCACAGCTTTGCTCACCTGGTGAAGGATCAGCATGTATTGATTATGACCGACAACGTAGCCACGCGTTCCCACATCAACAGACAGGGGGGAGCAAGGTCACGGAGGCTGATGGCAGAGGCGGAGTCTCTTTTCAGGTGGGCGGAGACGAATCTGGCATCGCTTTCAGCGGAACACATCTCGGGGTGGAGAACGTTTGTGCAGACTGGCTCAGCAGGGAGACACTGGATCCGGGGGAATGGCAACTGGAACCCGGGATCTTCCAGGAGATCACCAGAAGGTTTGGGTGCCGGTTATGGATTTGTTTGCAACGTGTCTCAACTCCCAGCTTCCCCGCTTCTTCTCCCGATTTCCATCCCCGGGAGCGGAAGGAGTGGATGCTCTGTGCCTCAGATGGCCTCCGGGTCTTTTATATGCCTTTCCACCAGTTTCCATCATACCCAGAGTCATTCGAAAAATATTGCAGGAGCAAGCAGAGGTGCTGTTACTGGCCCCCTTTTGGCCCCGTCGGATCTGGTTCGCAGACCTGATGCAACTCTCAATTGCTCCGTCATGGCGGATTCCGGACCACCGGATCTCTCTCTTCCAGGGGACCATGTCACACCTGGAGCCTCAGTGGTGGCAGCTGACCATGTGGCGCTTGAGCGCGAACGGCTGAGGAGTCATGCTCTGCCAGACACGGTTATTGATACCATACAGGCTGCCCATAGACCTTCTACCAGGAGGATCTACCAGGCCACTTGGGAGGCTTTTTCTGCATTCTGCGCACAAAGACAGGTAGAACCTCAGGAGGCTTCTCCTCTTATGGTCCTGACATTCCTGCAGGCCGGTCTGGACAAGGGCCTCGCCCCGAATACTCTCCGTCGGCATGTGGCTGCTTTATCCAGCATCATTACAATGGACAGTCAGCGCCCCTTGAGCAAACACCCATGGATAAGAGACTTCCTGAGAGGGGCGGCTAATCTTAAACCACCAGTCGTTCATAGATTCCCGTCATGGGACCTGTCCTTGGTGCTACACTCCATCACAGCCTTTCCATTTGAGCCTCTACGACAGGTTTCTATGCGGCTTCTGACTCTTAAGACTGCCTTTCTGGTAGCTATTACGTCTGCCAGGAGAGTCTCAGAGATTTCGGCCTTGTCTACACGACCGGACTTATGTCGATTTCATCCGGACAGGGTGGTACTTCGGCTCGACCCGGCTTTCCTGCCTAAGGTGAATACCACTTTTCACAGGGCACAAGACATCGTGCTGCCGGATTTTTGTACCCATGGAACTCACCCCTTGGAGTTGAGATGGCACAAGCTGGACGTGAGGAGAGCCCTTAAAATCTACATTCGCAGGACTCAGTTCTTTAGGGCTTCGGAAGCCTTGTTTGTCTCCTTTTCATCAAGATCTATGGGGTCCAGAGTTTCCTCCCAGACCATCAGCCGTTGGCTCCGCGACTGTATCTTGGAGGCCTACAGAGCTAGAGGTTCGCCTGTGCCACAAGGGATCACGGGGCACTCGACTCGCAGTGCCGCCACCTCAACGGCATGGAGGACACAGGCGTCTTTAGAGGACATTTGCCGGGCGGCCACTTGGGCTGCCCCTTCAACCTTTATAAAGCACTATCGAATAGACTCCTATGCTTCATCAGAAGCGGCTTTTGGGAGGAGGGTTCTACAGGAGGTTTGTTCCTTTGCCGAGCCACTGGTCCAGCCTTCTCCCTCCCTTTGAGTTTTTCTTGGGCATATCCCATCCTGGACTCTCCTTGCAAGTGCATTGGAGAAGGACCGTTGAACTTACCTGAACGGTCTTCTCGATGCACTGCAAGGAGAGTCCAGACCCACCCGGCTCTGGACCAGGGGCCATATTACGGTTTAAGGTTCCTTTCTTTACGGTTGTTGTGTTTTTCATATGGTTCAATAAATGTGTTGGACTTTACTGCTCCTTCGTTTTAATTAGACTGGAGGGCTAAGGGGGTGGCACCTGCCTAATATTTAAATTAAACTCAGTCCCTACCAATCAGACTAAAGAATTACCCATCCTGGACTCTCCTTGCAGTGCATCGAGAAGACCGTTCAGGTAAGTTCAACGGTCCATTGTATTCAGCCTGGAAAATGTTATGCTTTTTATACAGAGACAAATAGATATACAGTACGTAGATTGTTGTGATCCAGTCACTGTCTGTTTTTAGCTCTTTCTTATTCTTCAGGTCCTACTTCCCCTGCTTTAGTCTGCCTTTTATCCCATTTTGCAAACTTATAGTTTCGTTGCTTGCTGATGTTTAATAAATAAAGTTCAAGCTATATTTTAGCTGTCTGAAGTAAGTGTTGCATCTGGATATGGATACAGGGACTGACTGGAAAGATGCTGGATACAAATTAAATTGGAAGTCACTGACAGTCATTTTCCAACACATAAAAGGAAGAGATTTGCTTACCAAGATGTTCCACTTGTTATAATTATATGAACACTTGCAATCGCCAAGCTCATTTAAAGAGTTGTGCAAGAAATTGATTTACCACTCTGTCCCATTTCTGTCATCTTTCCAGACAGAAAGGAAGGGAAGGAGAGAGGGAAGAAAGCAAAGTGGTGGTGGTGTGTGTAAATAATTACTATTACAGGTAGTCTTTGAATTATGGCCATAACTGAGTCCAAAATTTATGTTACTATGTGAAACATTTGTTACGTGAGTTTGCCTCATTTTACAACTTTTCTTACCATAGTTATTAAATGAATTATTGCATTTGTTAACTTAGTAACATTGAGTGAATCTGGCTTCTCTGTTGAGTTTGTTAAGCAACCATCTATAAACAAACTCCAGCTTGGAAGATAATTAGTCTATCATAATTATGTAAACATATCATAAGAGAGACAGTTTGTCCTAATGGTTATCTAATAGCACCAGGCTACTAAACAGGAGACTGGGTTCTAATCCTGCCTTACACATTAAAACTAGGTAGGAGACTTTGGGGCAGTGACTCTATGTCTCGCTCATTGCACAATCTCAGGCTCAAGCAACAAGTCCATTGGTTAATTCCTATTGCAACCAGTGAATCAACACTCAGTAGATTTAAAAAAAAAGTCTCTGTACTTATAGATTTATTTATTTGTAAAATTTATATGCCACCCAACTCCAATTGGACTCTAACAGTAATAACAACAGTTAAAAGGCAATGTAAAAATATGGCTTACAAAATAACAACAGTTAAAAAAAACAATATAAAAATATGTTAATAACACTAAAAAAAATCATACATACTCTCAATCATTCATGACCAAAGATGATAACCTAATGGCCCTAGGCCTGCCAGAAAAGCCAGATCTTAACAGCTTTCCGGAAGACCAGTAGGGGTGGTAGTGCGGATCTCCAGGGGCAGTTGGTTCCAGAGTATCAGAGCCACCACAGAGAAGGCCCTTCCCCACAGCCTCACCAACCAGCACTGGACAGGACCTGGAGAAGGCCAACTCTGTGGGCCCTTATTGGCCACAGAGAGGTATGAGGTAGAGAAAATATGAGAAAATGCTAGAAAGAAAAAATTTGTCAACTTATCAGGGTATTCTCAACTGCTTCAAGATTCAGAATTGTTTTGGTTACACATGAAACAGTGTATAAATATAAGTGCTATTGCTGCATATACCTTGCACCAGGACTGCACAGATTATGACCCACCAAGCCAGTGTGACTTACCATTATGACGGGTGGGTTCAAACCAGGGGTGGGCTGCTACCTGGATGGGAGAAACCCAGTGGGGTAGTAAAAATGGAGTTCCACCCCACAGCACCCAATTTTCACTGAAAGCTGAAAGAAAATGCAGGGCATCCTGCATAAGCCACGCCCACAGTGTGGTAGTCAAAATTTTGGTAGCCCTTCACTGGTTCTAACTTACCTCACTGCTGGTTTTCTTCCTCCTGTGCTGTGTGGCTGTACTTCATCGGCGTATGCAAAATTTGCTGTAAAATCTCCCCCAAAAAAAGCTGAAAATAAGATGGTAACCACGTGCAGAGTAATGGAAACTCGGTTTCTGTGCATGCTCAGAAGAATTTAAAAAATAAAAAAAGATGGACCCACGGACTGAACCAGTTCCATGACGTCATTGTGATGTCACCAGTGGGTCACTACCAGTTCGGGCGAACTGGTCCAAACCGGGAGGAACCCACCTCTGCATTTTGCCCTTCCAAGGGTTCAGTAAATCTGTTATTCTCCCCTGCACTGTTCGGAGAGTCCAATGTGGGTTGTTCTTCAGCCTCATTGGCAGGGACTGAGTTAAAAATTAACATAATTATGTCCCGCCCCCCTCTACCTCCTCAGGTTCAGTCTTAAAAACTCAGTCATAGTGTAGGGACTATGAGTTTTCTTCTCACAGTATGTGAGATTTATAGGATGTTTACTAACAATAATTTTTTCTCCTTTTTTTCCCTTTCTCTATAGGAGGAAGACCTGGATCTCGAGAACCACTGCCCTCTGGGGTATTGTTCTCCGTCTCTTCAATCCCTGAGAGGCCACTGCTCTCCGGAGTATTGCCTTGCTGAAAGGGATCGCTGGATTGGGGTCCCTGACGCCCGCGATCAGACACCCCCCCCCAACCACTCTTCCAGCGCAACGAGTCTCCGAGTATCGGTTCTTACCGATCAGAGGAGCAATCAGTACACAGAATTTCCCCATGGGGGGAAATCAGCTGTAAGGCGATCCCAGCAGCTCCCAGACAGCGTTCCTGCCGATCGGCAATGGAAAAAGAAAAAAAGATCAGCTGTTCGGAGGCCCTTTGCAGCCACCTTGTTCCCGATCGCTCAGAGGAGCAGCGATCGAAGGAATTGAAGGGGGGGGTGCAGAAGGTGATTGCCGGGCTGCCCGAAGTTGCGCCCGCCATTTTGGCGCAGGGCCAAAGCCTCTGAGTCCCCCTCCGGCCGTTTCAAAAGCAGAGCTTTTCCCGCCTGGCGTCACGGCCGCCATCTTGTTTGCTAAGGGGTCAGAGTGACTAGGCTCTTTTCAGCCTATCCCAGGGCCGCCATCTTGCTTCAGGGCGTTGCCAGGACAACGAAGCTATTATGGGCTTCTACCTAGTATCCAGCCAATCACGAGCAGGAAAAACAGATGACATGTTATTTAGGGGACACCAGCTTCCCTAGTCCACCATTTTACTTGCTTTTAAGCAGTAACCTCGTGTTTTTGGCTCAGTGTTGTTACAAACATGTCTCAATCCAGTCCCAGCGCTCCTGTGCCCTCCTCCTCCAAGAATAAAAGTAAGGACAAGGGGCCCAGCTCAAAATCTAAGGGGAAAAGCTCTCAGTCCTCCAATGCACTAAAGGAGGCTGAGAAGAAAATAAAGGCCCTCGAGGCCCAGCTGGACAAAGCAAAACCGAGACAAGGGCCTAGCCCCTCAGCCATGGTTATTCCACCCGTTTATCAAAGCCCGCTGGGTCCTCCTCCCCTGTCATCGGCCACCTTCGAGGGGCCTCCCTTTCAAAGCGCTGGGGGTCTTTCACCAGACCGCCCATTAAGTGCCCCCCCACCATCTGAGGGATTTCAGAGATCAGAATGGAGCAGGCCTGCCTCTCAACCTCCAGCAGCTACAGCCACATTCACGCATGACTCTTTTCAGGAGGAGCAAGAGTTCAGAGAGGCCTTTTCAGACCCAGAGAATGAGCTGTCGGGGGATGAAGCCACCTTACCAGAACAGCCTGTATTAGCAGGCTTATTCAAGGCACCCCTTTTCAGGGTTCTCCTAAACAAGGCCAGAACCACACTAACTTTGACCAGTGCCCAAAAGACGGCTGACCAGGATGTGGGCACATTACCCGCTTCCAGACTCATTAATGAGCCTCAAAGGGACTCAGAAACTATCCCTGCAGTGCCCATATTTGCAGAAAACATAAAGAGGCCCTGGCAGCAACCAGCAGCAGCTCTGGGTCCCTCAGCTCTGGACAAGAAGCTTTACTCCTTCGATCCAGAAATAGAGGATTTGCTCCAATACCCGGCTGTGGATACCCCGGTTACCTCACTAATTTCCAATGCCCTGGTTCCATCGGAGATGGCAGATGGTTTGCGGCCCGATGATAGGAAGGCCGAGAACCTGATCCGGAGAATGCACCAGCTATGTGCCTGGTCCTTGAGAGCTGCTATGGCAGCCTCCTTCTTCAACCGGGCCTCAATCCTTTGGCTTCGAGACATCCTCTCCAGGTTGGGCCCGGAGGACGCTCGCCTTCGCCAAGACATTAATAAATTGATCGCCTCCACGGAGTTCTCCGCCGATGCCACCTTGGCTGCTTCTAGGTTTTCATCCAGGGCGATGGCTACCAACCTTTCCACTCGACGCCTAATATGGCTCCGCTCTTGGCAAGCGGACGCCAAATCGAAATGGCGTCTTGCAACCGCGCCCTACCAAGGGACCACACTTTTTGGAGAATCACTAGATAAAGTCTTGATCGAGGATAAAGACAAGAAAAAGGTGCTGCCAAGGTCGGCGAGGAGGCAAGACAGGCGGGCGGCCCCATACTACAGAAGGCAGCCCTTTCGAGCGGACACGGCCGTGCCTGCGGCCTCAAACACCAGGCCATATGGACAGAGCTCCTACACGCAGCCATCCTTCAGGTCCGACAGAACAGGTTATGGAGACAGGAACCGACAGTTCCAACAGCCCCGCAGATCCTTTCGGGGCGGGAACAGAGGAGGGTACCGAAAACAAAAATGACTTACCCATCCAGGTACCCATCGGTGGACGCCTGCAGTCCTTCTCAGGCTCTTGGGCGGCTATTTCCACCGACATTTGGGCGCTAGATACCGTGAAGAATGGTCTGCGCATCAACTTCCTACAGACTCCTCCGGACAGATTCCTACAATGCCCGTCGCTATCTCAACCAAGATGTTCCCTGATTGCCAGGGAAGTACAACACCTGTTGGACATTGGGGCAATAGAACCGGTGCCAGTACATCAACAAGGACAGGGGTTCTACTCTATCGTGTTCTTGGTCCCCAAGACGTCCGGCGGCTACCGCCTGATTCTCAACCTCAAGCAGCTGAACATCTATGTTCGCTACCAACGTTTCAAGATGCATTCCTTACAGTCAATCCTGGCATCCATCCGACACCACGACTGGATGACCTCCATCGACCTCAAAGAGGCGTACCTGCACGTACCAGTTCATCCACATCATCGACGTTTCCTCCGCTTTTGTATACAGGACCATCATTTCCAGTACAGGGCAATGCCCTTCGGACTTTCATCGGCCCCCAGAGCTTTCACCAAGCTTCTGGATGTACTGACAGCCGACCTGAGAACCAGATCCATTCGTCTCATGGCCTATCTGGACGACGTAATCATCTTGTCCAGCAGCCCTCAACAGGCCAGACTAGATCTACAACGGACAATCCGTTCTCTAGAGACCTGTGGTTTCACGATCAACTATGTGAAAAGCCACCTGAATCCAACCAAACAGCTCTTACATTTGGGAACTCTGATAGACTCTGCAGCCGGAATCGTTTACCTGTCATCAGAGAGGCAGCAGAGGGTGAGGACGCTGATAGCTTCTATTCAGCACCGCACCAGGGTCCCCTTGGCCCTTCTATCCCAGCTGCTAGGAGTCTTCATCTCCTGCATCAGCATCGTCCCATGGGCGCGGCTGCATGCCCGCCCGCTTCAATGGCTCCTCCTCCCCTTCCAAAGAGCACGCATGAGCCACTCCAAACACCAGGTACGTCTCACGTTACCCGTCCGTCACTCTCTGCCCTGGTGGACGTCCCAAGCGCTGACCAGAGGCTCTCCCTTCCTACACCATCGGGAGGTGACGATCACTACAGATGCGAGCCTCTCCGGCTGGGGAGCACATTGCGGCTCCAGAGTGGCCCAGGGTCTCTGGACAGCAGACGACCTGAGGGACCCCAATATCAACTTACTAGAACTAAGGGCAGTCTTCAAGGCACTCCACTCCTTCAAAGACCGGGTAGAGGGACAGCATGTCCTCATCATGACGGACAACGTAGCAACAAGGGCCCATATAAATCATCAGGGAGGTACGAGGTCGGGCCGTTTGATGGAGGAGGCTCACTCCCTGATGTCTTGGGCGGAAACACACCTGGTCTCGATCCAAGCAGAACACATCTCAGGATCAGACAACACCCAGGCGGATTGGTTGAGCCGCACAACCATCGACCCGGGGGAATGGTCATTGAACCCGGAGGTTTTCCAGGACATTATACACCGTTATGGGGAACCGGTAGTGGACCTGTTCGCGACCCACCTCAACAACCAAGTGGTCCGATTCTACTCCCGGTTCCCGTGCCCGGGAGCCGACCGTATCAATGCGCTCCTCTCCCCATGGCCAAGGGGTCTACTCTACGCCTTCCCTCCGACTTGCCTTCTACCCAGGGTAGTCTCCAAGATACTCTCGGAGCAGGCGGAGGTGATTCTCGTCGCCCCCTTTTGGCCCAGACGACCATGGTTCGCGGACTTGATGGACCTCTCAACCTCCCCGCCATGGAGGATCCCATACCACAGACCCTCCCCCACCCAGGGGTCGTTGGTGCACCCAGAGCCTCAGTGGTGGAGGCTTGCCGTGTGGAGATTGAGGGGGACCGCTTGAGGGCGGAATCCCTGTCGGAAAAGGTCATCCATACCATCCAATCGGCTCGACGCCCGTCAACGACTCGCATTTACCAAGCGACATGGGCAGCGTTTTGTAGATTCTGCAGAGCTCGAGAGATCCCCCCTCGCTCAGCCTCCATCTTACATCTATTAGACTTCCTACAGAAGGGGCTGGACGAAGGGCTGACCCCAAACACCCTTCGCAGGCAGGTGGCAGCTATCGCCACGGTCTTAAGACCAGACCCCCTTCGACCGATTTCCCATCATCCATGGGTTAAAGACTTTCTCCGAGGAGCCTCGAATCTTTCTCCTCCAGTTATCCATCACTTCCCATCCTGGGATTTGACTTTGGTCTTACAGGCCCTTACAGGACCTCCTTTTGAACCACTGAGAGAAATCACGCTTCGCCTTCTATCAATCAAAGTAGCGTTCTTAGTGGCCATCACATCTGCTCGCAGGGTGTCGGAACTCGCGGCATTGTCAGTCCGGCCGGACCTTTGCGTGTTCCACCCAGATCGGGTTACTCTTCGGTTAGATCCCAGCTTTCTGCCGAAGGTCAACACAAGATTTCATAGATCCCAGGACATAATATTACCGGACTTCTGTACCCACGGCTCACACCCATCAGTCTTACGCTGGCACAAAGTGGACGTCCGTAGAGCTCTAAAGATTTACATTCGACGGACCAGCTCTTTCAGGAAATCAGAAGCATTATTCGTTTCCTTCTTCCCAGGATCCATGGGCAACAAGGTGTCCTCTAAAACTATCAGCCGATGGATCCGGTCCTGCATTATGGAGGCATACAGGACACGTGGGACACCTTTGCCAAGGACAATCACGGCTCATTCTACCAGAAGTGCAGCCACCACTGCCGCCTGGAACACACAGGCGTCAATCGATGACATCTGTCGGGCCGCAACCTGGGCGGCCCCCACGACTTTCATCAGACACTACCGTATAGACTCATTCGCTTCATCGGAAGCGGCATTCGGTCGCAGAGTGCTGCAACGGGTTTGTGTTCAGACACCCCTGGTCCAGCCTATCCCGCCCTAGTTGGTTTGCTTGGGTATATCCCACATTGGACTCTCCGAACAGTGCAGGGGAGAAGGACCGTTGAACTTACCTGAACGGTCTTCTCGCTGCACTGTGAGGAGAGTCCAAACCCTCCCGGCTTCTTGGCCCAGGGGTTCAGTTCGTTACCAGTTTAACTTCTTAGTTAATAAAATTGGTTTGTTTACACTATTCCTTCGTTTTTCTTGACTGAACCTGAGGAGGTAGAGGGGGGCGGGACATAATTATGTTAATTTTTAACTCAGTCCCTGCCAATGAGGCTGAAGAACAACCCACATTGGACTCTCCTCACAGTGCAGCGAGAAGACCGTTCAGGTAAGTTCAACGGTCCTTTCAACACATTTGGGAATCTGCTATAATGAGACTAATGGGCTATAATGGAGTTACGTAATTCTTTCTCATCTCATCAGCCATGCATACTTTATACATTTATTCTTCTTAAATGGGAAGAGAAGCAGGTGTTTATAGGAAAAAATACAGTAAATGTAAAATATAGTGAACAGACAGACCTTTTAGTTGAGTTTCTTTTTAAAACAAATAGACTAATAAATAAGCTCTGCTATCATAAACACTTGGTTTACTCTGAAGCTTTATTCATGGAAAAATATTGTTCTGATTCGAGCATATTTTAATATGTTAAAAGCTATAATATGGTGAAGAAAACAGTTTAATTCTATGGTCTGATTCAATATTGTCTAGACACCTCAGCAAATCTTTCTAATATTTCTCTTAGAAGGAATTCATCTATAAATAAACCAAATGAATAAGAAGTGAGACATTTGTTGGTTTGCTCTTATTAAAAAAAAACCCCAAAAAGAAATCAAACAAGCACAACCTAATGCTGTGTCAGATCATTCTATATCATATAAAAGAACATCTTTAAGAAATTATGAAGATTTTAGTGGTTTAGTATGAACATTCCATTTCTGTTTGAATGAATTAAAGGCTGCCTTTTTAAGAATTAAAAGGAATGGCTTTGATTTTTTTTTTAAACCCAGTCTTCTGATGGTTGACCTCCAAGTCCCATATGATCTGCTTCATTAGAAGAGAATAGGAAAGAACAAATGTTCAGCATTTTAAACATTTTATGTTTTACTTTTGATACAGTATTTCTCATTATATAATTGAAGATATAATGCTCAACTAAACTATAAGTAATCCAATTAGCAATGTAACCTTTTTTTTGCTGAGGTAAAATACTGTTGTGTTTTCAGGAACTGAACTTTGTGCAATTCCGTGCATCTTTCCTTGCTTAAAGTTCACTGTATACTTTTTACTATATTGCAATTCCCCTGAGTTCAGTTCATTCTCTCTACTAGATAGATAAGAACTATACCTAAACAAGAAAAATGATATTCCCTCATTTCCAGCCTCACCTTTGCCATAAACTCACAAAACATCAACCAAACATACCATCTCTCATCCACAGTATGGAAATAACAACAACAACAACAACAACAACAACAGAGTTGGAAGGGACCTTGAAGGTCTTCTAGTCCAATCCCCTGCTTAGACAGAAAACCCTACACTACTTCAAACAGATGGTGGTTATCCAACATCTTCTTAAAAACTTCCCATGTTGGGGCATTCACAACTTCTGGAGGCAAGCTGTTCCACTGATCAACCGTTCTGACTGTCAGGAAATTTCTCCTTAGTTCTAAGTTACTTCTCTTCTTGTTTAGTTTCCACCCATTGCTTCTTGCTCTATCTTCAGGTGCTTTGGAGAATAGGTTGACTCCTCCTTCTTTGTGACAACCCCTGAGATACTGGAACACTGCTATCCTGTCTCCCCTGGTGTCTCTTTTTATTAAACTAGCCATGCCCAGTTCCTAATTACTAAATACTGTAATAGTAATAGTAATAATTGCTTTGCAGATCTGTGACTGAGGAAATGTATTATTGTGCAATTCAGCACTTGAGATTTTATTAAACAGATACTACAAATTCAAACTGATCCATCAACTTCCTGCTGTTTTCAGTTGCCCTTGCCACATTCAATGTAGCTGAGTGCCATAAAATCCTATGATTGCCACAGAATTGAGACCAATGGAAAGTAGATGTAACAGAGCACAGGAACATGATTCTTCTACTAAACTGCTCTACTAAGCCTTCTACTAAGGCTGCTCTGTGGTGGATTATGAAGTGCATTCCAATACAATGAATAACTACTACAATTCAACAAAAGGTGCCTTGCCTCAAAGCCCAATCTGACTTTCTGAACTAAAAAACCAAAAACCTTTTATGTTAATGCAGGTCACCAATGCAAAGTATCACCACAGTAGCAAAGCCTTGTGAGGTAACTATGATCTCGGCTTCCAGGGATCCCTTTTTACAGGACATGAAAGAGTTTGACAGAACTTATGGCAGGACTCCTGCCACCAAATTCACCTGCCTACAACTCTCTTTAAAAAGTTAGGATAATAGCCACTGACTTGTTAGATCTCATAAGAACATAAGAAGAGCCATGCTGAATCAGGCAAAAGCCCATCGAGTCCAGCATTCTGTGTCACACAATGGCCCACCAATTGTCCATGGGGATCTTGAGCAGAAAGAGAAGGCAAGACCCTCCCTTTCCCCTGAGCCCCAACAAATGGTACTCAAGGGACTCCTGCCTCCCTCAACCAACATAGAAGCGGCACATGGACATCCATTTCAATAACCACCGATACACTTGGCATCCATGAATCTGTCTAATCCTGCCTTGAAGCTATCAAGGCTGACAGCTGTCACAACCTCTTCTGGAAGTGAATTCCATAAACCAACGACCCTCTGGGTGAAGGAATGTTTCCCTTGATTTGTCCTCACTTTCTTACCTATGAGCTTTAGGGAGTGCCCCCTTGTCCTAGTATAGTGTGATAGAGAAAAGAATTTTTCTCTATCCAACTTTTCTATCCCATGCATGATTTTATACACTTCGATCAAGTCACCCCTTAAACGCCGTCTTTCAAGGCTGAAGAGACCAAGGCATTGCAACCTGGTATCATAAGGGAGGTGCTCCATTTCCTTTATCATTCTTGTTGCCCTTTTTTGCACCTTTTCCAGTTCCATTATATCCTTCTTGAGGTGCGGTGACCAGAACTGTATACAGTACTCCAAGTGTGGTCTTACAATTGATTTGTACATTTTATCAATCTTCATAGTTAAAATTATACAAAGAATTGACCTTTTGCTGGTCCTGTTTATCTTCAGGGGGAAAAACACACACAATTAGGGAAGCATTATCTGTTCCTGGACTAAGTACTGTTCACCACAATGACCTTTTAGAGTCATATTTCAGCTAGAGCTAATATCTAAGATTCAAAAATAGGAAATTGGGTTATTTTCTTTTTTTAAACGTAGGGCATTGTTTGACTCTCTTATCTAAAAGTGTGTGATGACGAAAAGCTAAACAGTGCTTTTTCTTAATGAATGCCACTAAATTCAAAAGAATGCTGCAGATATGCTATTTAATAATGGTGAAGGGTGCAGCAAAATGGAAAGAAAAACAAAAACGGGAACATTGCTTTTTATCGATCCCACCTGCCTCCTGAACTTGACAAAATTTTGTTGTATTTTTAATTATAAGAATTGGCAAGTTGATAGGATAGAAAAGGGCTGGGAAATGTGATTTTTTTTTTCATATTGTTTGAATTTAGCGTCACTTGTGAAAGGTAAATGTGGAGATAAAGGACTGATTAAAAAAAAGAAATATTATTTTGCACAATATTTATTTATTTATTTATTAAATTTCTATGCCGCCCCTCTCCGTAGACTCGGGGCAGCTCACAGCAACAATAAAACAATGTACAACAAATCTAATAATTTAAAGAACAGTAAAAACCCCATTATTAAAAGCAAACATACATACAACCATACCATGCATAAACTGTATAGGCCCGGGGGAGATGTCTAATTCCCCCATGCCTGATGGCAGAAATGGGTTTTAAGGAGTTTGCGAAAGGCAAGGAGGGTGGGGGCAGACGACATTGTTTAGTCGACAGGACCCGGAGAAGACCAACTCTGTGGGACCTAACCGGTCGCTGGGATTCGTGCGGCAGAAGGCGGTCCCGGAGATATTCTGGTCCGATGCCATGAAGGGCTTTATAGGTCATAACTAACACTTTGAATTGTGACCGGAAACTGATCGGCAACCAATGCAGACTGCGGAGTGTTGGTGTAACATGGGTATGCCTTGGGAAGCCCATGATTGCTCTTGCAGGTGCATTCTGCACGATCTGAAGATTCCGAGCACGTTTCAAAGGTAGCCCCACGTAGAGAGCGTTACAGTAGTCGAACCTCGAGGTGATGAGGGCATGAGTGACTGTGAGCAGTGACTCCCAGTCCAGATAGGGCCGCAACTGGTGCACCAGGCGAACCTGGGCAAACGCCCCCCTTGCCACAGCTGAAAGATGGTTCTCTAATGTGAGCTGTGGATCGAGGAGGACGCCGAAGTTGCGGACCCTCTCTGAGGGGGTCAATAATTCCCCCGCCCCCCAGGGTTATGGACGGACAGATGGAATTGTCTCTGGGAGGCAGAACCGACAGCCACTCTGTCTTATCCGTTTAAATTGGGTTAGATATTTCAACTGAATTCAGGAAGCAATTGGTCTTGGGACAAACATGTTGCTTCCAAAATCATTGGGGGCATGTCTAACCTCCTTAGCAAGACCATGTCCACAGATAATTATGATAGTCGGGCCATTTAAGGTTAAACTGCTCCTGAAAAATATTTGACCTCATCATTATTTATTTTTATTTTTATTTATTTTATTTATTCATTTGTCCAATACACAAATACATAGGAAGAAAAATAGACATGTAGTAATATATATAAGGGTAAAGTGAACTTAGAGGAGAGGATATATGAAAGAAAGAAAATATATATGATAAGTGAGAGAAAGGAAAGACAATTGGACAGGGGACGAAAGGCACACCAGTGCACTTATGTACGCCCCTTACTGGCCTCTTAGGACCCTGGAGAGGTCAATCGTGGAGAGTCTATGATAGACATGAGAGCCCAACAGCCCCCCCTCCTCAAAGAGTGGTCTCATTGATGCAGCTATGCTTTGATTTTTAATTATTACTTTGTTGGTTTGTCAACTGCCCTACCCCATATTATCCCCATTTTTAACATGTGCTGTTGAAGGTAACTGGAATGTATTTGCTCTAATACATGCTCTGATGTATTATATCCCCAAATCATTTGCAACCCTTTTAGAATTACTTCCAACAGTGCAGATGGAAATGGTAAACACTGATGTTTCAGCCCCTTAAGTATTCTTGGTAGTTTCCACTACTTTCAGCATCAGAGAATCTCAGCAGCCACTCTGGCTCCTCACATCATATTACATCGTATGTGGAATGATAAATATCTGCAGAGACCAGAAAAATGCGTTCTACATTTTACACGACTATGTAACACTCTGGTCTTAGAGCCAAGTAAATAAAAAGATAACCTGCATTAAATCACATTTAATGTAGGAGGAGTCTGTTTACTTTTGGAAGATCACCCGTTCATTTGCAATACATACAACAGGCATTTTCCTTCATTATAAATAGAAGTTGGTATTGTAATGATTAGGTATTTCCTGTTTTCATTTTTAAAAGTTCAGTTTGTACCTATACAGTGGTACCTCGAGATACGAGTTTAATTCGTTCCGGACCTGGGCTCTTAAGTCGAGCAGCTCTTATCTCGAACGACTTTTCCCCATAGGAATTAATGTAAATAATTTTAATTGGTTCCAGCCCTCAAAAAACTCACAAAGTTAGTCTAAATTATGCAGAAAGACATGTTTTTAATGAAGAAATGTACATGTACATATAAATGAATAATGAAGTTTCTTTCACTTAACTTGTAAACTTTCTTAAACTTTTAAATTTACATATGTTCAACTTCTCTGCCACTCAATCCTGTAGGACAGAGGTCCCCAACCCTTTTTGCACCAGGGACCGGCTTTAAGCGATCAAGAGAGGAATGGGTGAATGAATGGACGGAGGGTGGGAAGGAAGGAAGGAAGGAAAGAGGGAAGGGACAGGAACAGAGGAAGGAAGCAAGGAAACTTATGAAAGGGGAGAGTAAGAGAGGAATGAGTGAAGGGAGGGAGGGAGGGAAGAAGGTGGGAAGGAGAAAGAAAAGAAGAAATAGAGGGAGGGAAGGTAAAAGAGAGAAAGAAAAAGAGCAAGAAAGAAAGAGAAAGAAAGAAAGAAAGAAAGGGGGAAGGGACAGGAACAGAGGAAGGAAGCAAGGAAACTTATGAAAGGGGAGAGTAAGAGAGGAATGAGTGAAGGGAGGGAGGGAGGGAAGAAGGTGGGAAGGAGAAAGAAAAGAAGAAATAGAGGAAGGGAAGGTAAAAGAGAGAAAGAAAAAGAGCAAGAAAGAAAGCTGCAAGCACCCCCCCGAGCCCCCCAGGCCGGCTGCAACCTTTTAAAACACGCGCGCCGCTTCGCAGCTGTCTCCTGAAGCTGAACGCGGAAGTTAGCGTTTGGCTTCAGGAGACAGCTCCTTGGCGCTTGTATCTCGAATTTGGGCTTGTAAGTAGAACAAAAATATCTCTCCCCTCCCAGCTCTTATCTCGAGTTGCTCTTAAGTAGAGCAGCTCTTATGTCGGGGTTCCACTGTATTCCTCTTCTGCATTTCATTCATAAAATAAATCTTCATTTTTAAAAGTCTGTAATGAGAGAGGGAAGGAGGGAGGGAGAGGAGGAGGGAGGGAAGGAAAGAAGGAAGGAAGGATTTAATTAATTTTATTTTGAAATAGCAAATGTCAGAATCAAAACTACCTGTGATGTCACTGAGTGATTTCAATGATTATACAAGATTAATTTGAAAATTAATAATGAATTGAATTCTGCTAAAATTAAGCCATTCCCATGGGAGGCATTGAAGAATATAATCCATAGAAATGTCCATAACATTTCTTGGATTGCACTATCCTTTTTTGAATTTTTATCAGTTTTAACTAGGAAAATCTGCCTCATGTATCCCAGTGGCCGTTAGGTCCCAGAGTTGGCCTTCTGGCGGGGCCTAGGGGAAGAGCCTTCTCTGTGGTGGCTCCAGCCCTTTGGAATCAACTCCTTCCATGGATTCGTATCACCCCCACCCTCCTGGCCTTCTGCAAGGCTTTAAAAACTCACCCTTGCCAGCAGGCTTGGGGCCGTTGAGTGTTACACCTTGCTCTGGCCAACGATTGGAATGTATATATGATGAATTATTTTAATGAACTGAGGCTTTAGATCTGATTTTTAAGTTTAAATTTCTTATATATTGAATTATTGTATTTATTTTTGTTGTGAACCGCCCCGAGTCTGCAAAGAGGGACGGCATAGAAATCAAATGAATGAATGAATGAATAAATAAATAAATAAGACAAACAGATTAAATCATATCAGATTTTTTTTATTTATTGGATTTCACAACATATAATACACAAATACAATATCTTGAATCCAATAAAAAATCTAAAAAACCCCAAAAGCATTACAAACAATCATTCCATTCACTCAACATTCTCTCAAGAGTTGTTGGAAGACTGGCATATTTTTCTATGGATTTGAAGGAAGCGGTGTGAAACCATTCCTGAAGATACTTAGTTTAGATCCACTGGTTTCCATCATCAAGTGCCGTTCTTGGAATAGATGTTGTAGTTCACCACTGTGACCCTAATCTAATCTAAAACTATGACCAAATCATATTTTAGACCTAATCTGGGAATGCAGAATTTCTTGAATATGTTTAGTTTCTTGAACATGTGTAGAACAAAGTGTAGTTTTCCACGTAACTGGCAACATTACCCTGTAGGACTACAGTATTTATCTGGAAATTTAGGAGACATGATGTTTCAGAAAAAAATGCTAAGGAATTTCTACCACATGGACATTAGCTTTTTAGGAAACAAAGTATTCCCTCCCCCATCCCCACTGCTGTAGCATTAAATTTAAATTTACTGGGAGATTGAAATATTGTTTGCATTCCTTTTACATTTTCAATTAAAAAAAATTATGTCATCCTTGCAGGATTCCTCACAACCAGAAGAGCTAATTGTATTTTATTGCAAAGCTACACTGATAAATAGAGGAGAATATTTGTATATTTGTAGCTCAGGGTTGAAATGAAGGGTCTGAGCTTGGTTGTTTTCGTGCAGATGTTTCAGTGCAGTGATGATATTACCTAGTTTGAATAATGAAACACCTGCAAGAAAACAACCAATCTCAGAGAGCACCAAGGACATCTACTACACTGACAAAATCTTGTAAGTCTGAAAATACAATCCTCACCACCCGCACTGCCATCATTCACAGCCTGAAAAAGTAGGGAAGGTCTCTTCTGAGCCATATGCCCTGCTCACTATCCAATTGCAGGCTATGCTGTCTCTTATTTGACCAATTTTTGGCAGCTCTTTACAAGTCTTGCAAGGTCTTTCCCACATATCATTACAGTTTCTATATCTTAACAAGTGTACAGTATTCCCTCGATTTTCGCGGGTCCGAACTTCGCGAATAGCCTATACCACGGTTTTTCAAAAAATATTAATTAAAAAATACTTCACTTTTTTTCCTATACCATGGTTTTTCCTGCCCGATGATGTCATACGTCATCTAATAAACTAATAAACGCCAAACTAATAATTTTTTGCAAATAAATAACAAAAAAAATTATTGTTAATAAATAATTATGTTTATAAATATCAGGATCACTAAGTGTCTTATTCAATGGTGAGTACCAATAAAAATGGTGAGTAAATGGTTGTTAAGGAAATGGGAAATGGTAATTTAGGGGTTTAAAGTGTTAAGGGATGGCTTGTGATACTGTTCATAGCCAAAAATGGTGTATTTACTTCTGCATCTCTACTTCGCGGAAATTCGACTTTCACGGGCGGTCTCGGAACGCATCCCCCGTGAAAATTGAGGGAACACTGTACTACAATAGTTTCAAGCCTTTGAACCCTTGTTGGGTTAAAAAATTATCTTTCAAGAACCCTGGAGAAGTTTGGGTTTAAGAGATTGTCATCAAGATACGCAAGAGCAGTTCGTTTTCTTTGTTATATATGATTCAGAGTTTGGCTCATTATTTTCACTGCTGGTTTTCTTAATCCAGATTATAATAATTAATAATAATAATAATAATAATAATAATAATAATAATAATAATTTATTAGATTTGCATGCCGCCCCTCTCTGAGGACTCGGAGCGGCTCACAACAAATGAAAAACATCATATACGAATCTAATGTTAAAACAGTTTTTAAAAACCCTTATTAAAAACAGTCATACAACCCAAACGTACCATACATAAAGTCAAGGCAGCTAAGGATATATCAATTCCTATAGTGTGTGTGTGAGAGAGAGAGAGAGAGAAGGAGGGAGGGAGGGAGGGAGAGGAATGGAGGGAGGGAGGGAGATAGAGAGGGAGGGAAGGCAGCTTCCGCTTTGTTCATTTTTCAGTAAGCAGCTGATTAGAAAAGGAGGAGAATGGGTTTGTGGAGGCACTTGATGCAAATTTGCTGCCTGAACAGCCGTTGCGGTAACTGTGGAGATATTCCAAAAGCCACACCAGAAACTCATGTAATATGGCATTATACAAACAATGTCACGCAATGTCACAGCAGAGACACATGTTTAGAATTGTTGGGGCCAGGCTAAGCAGGACTAAGACATTTGCTATGGATCATTGCTTGTCTCCATTACAAAAAATAAAGACTGCCAGATGAAGGATAGGATCAGCTTGCTGTCTTCCACTAACAAGGGTGTATCCAATGAGAGATCTGTTTTGTTTTGTTTTCCTTTTGTCAAATAAGATACTCCAACTTTCCTTACCTGAAGGAAGGGTCTAAATTCAGTGAGACTGATTGGGTGAAAGGCATCCAATAAGCTTCAGCTCTTGATGGGAAAGGGAGATACAGGTACTCCTTGACGTAAAACCACAATTAGGACCACAATTTCCATTGCTTAGCAAGGCAGTGGTTAAGGGAGCCAAAAGGTTCATCTTACAACCTTTTTTTTGCTATGGTTGTTAAGCAAATAATTTATTTTATTATTTATTTATTTTATTACTTAGATTTGTATGCCGCCCCTCTCCGAAGACTCGGGGCGGCTCACAACATGTAAAAAACAAATCATAAGCAATCAGACAAATTTAAAATATTTAGATATTTAAAAAACCCCATATGCTAACAGTCACACACACTACATACCATGCATAAATTAAACGTGCCCGGGGGAGATGTTTCAGTTCCCCCATGCCTGCCGACAAAGGTGGGTTTTAAGGAGTTTACGGAAGGCAGGAAGGGTAGGGGCAGTTCTAATCTCCGGGGGGAGTTGGTTCCAGAGGGCCGGGGCCGCCACAGAGAAGGCTCTTCCCCTGGGGCCCGCCAACCGACATTGTTTAGTTGACGGGACCCGGAGAAGGCCCACTCTGTGGGACCTAATCGGTCGCTGGGATTCGTGCGGCAGGAGGCGGTCTCGGAGATATTCTGGTCCGATGCCATGAAGGGCTTTAAAGGTCATAACCAACACTTTGAATTGTGACCGGAAATTGATCGGCAACCAATGCAGACTGCGGAGTGATGGTGAAACATGGGCATACCTAGGTAGGCCCATGACTGCTCTCGCAGCTGCATTTTGCACGATCTGAAGTTTCCGAACACTTTTCAAAGGTAGCCCCATGTAGAGAGCATTACAGTAGTCGAATCTCGAGGTGATGAGGGCATGAGTGACTGTGAGCAATGAGTCCCGGTCCAGATAGGGCCGCAACTGGTGCACGAGGCGGACCTGGGCAAACGCCCCCCTCGCCACAGCTGAAAGATGTTGTTCTAATGTGAGCTGTGGATCGAGGAGGACGCCCAAGTTGCGGACCCTCTCTGAGGGGGTCAATAATTCCCCCCCCAGGGTGATGGACGGACAGATGGGATTGTCCTTGGGAGGCAGAACCCACAGCCACTCCGTCTTATCCGGGTTGAGCTTGAGTCTGTTGACACCCATCCAGGCCCCAACAGCCTCCAGGCACCGGCACATCACTTCCACCGCTTCGTTGACTGGGCATGGGGTGGAGATGTAAAGCTGGGTATCATCCGCAAATTGATGATACCTCACCCCATGTCCTTGGATGATCTCGCCCAGCGGTTTCATGTAGATGTTGAATAGCAGGGGGGAGAGGACCGACCCCTGAGGCACCCCACAAGGGAGAAACCTAGGAGTCGACCTCTGGCCCCCCACTAACACCGACTGCGACCGGCCAGAGAGGTAGGAGGAGAACCACTGAAGGACAGTGCCTCCCACTCCCAACCCCTCCAGCCGGTGCAGAAGGGTACCATGGTCGATGGTATCGAAAGCCGCTGAGAGGTCAAGGAGCACCAGGACAGAGGATAAACCCCTGTCCCGGGCCCGCCAGAGATCATCCATCAACGCGACCAAAGCGGTTTCCATGCTGTAACCGGCCCTGAAACCCGACTGCTGGGGACCTAGATAATCGGCTTCTTCCAAGGACCGCTGGAGTTGGAGTGCCACCACCTTCTCGACAACCTTCCCCATAAAGGGAAGGTTGGAGACTGGACGATAGTTGTTAAGTACGGCTGGGTCCAGAGAGGGCTTCTTGAGGAGGGGGCGCACAAGCGCTTCTTTATAGAGTGATGGAAAAACTCCCCTCCCCAAGGAAGCGTTGGTAATCTCCTGGGCCCAGCTCCGTGTCACCTCCCTGCTGGCCGAAACCAACCAGGAGGGACACGGATCCAGTAAACAGGTGGCGGAACTCACAGCTCCGATGGCCTTGTCCACTTCATCAGGTGTCACCAGATCAAACTCTTCCCAGACAGGTGGACAAGTAATTGTAGCTGTTAAGAGTAGAGTAGAAGTAGAGTAGAATTATTTATTGGCCAAGAGTGATTGGACACACAAAGAATTTGTCTTTGGTGCATATGCTCTCAGTGTACATTAAATAAAATATACCTTTGGACAAGAATCATGAGGTACAATACTTAATGATTTCATAGGGTACAAATAAGCAATCAGGAAACAATTAATATCAATATAAATCATAAGGATACAAGCAAAAAGTTACAGTCATACAGTCATAAGTGGGAGGAGATGGGTGATAGGAACGATGAGAAGATTAATAGTAATAGTAATGCAGACTCAGTGAATAGTTTGACAGTGGTGAGGAAATTATTTGTTTAGCAGAATGATGGTGTTTGGGGAAAAAACTGTTCTTTCTCTAGCTGTTTTGTTGTGCAGTGCTCTATAGCAGTGTTTTTCAACCAGTGTGCCGTGGCACACTAGTGTGCCGCGAGACATGGTCAGGTGTGCCGTGAAGGAGGAAGCTCAGGTTCCAGTTTTACAACTTTCTGCTGAGAGCAAGAGAGAGAGAGAGAGAGAGAGAGAAAGAAAGAAAGAGTGCAAGAGAAAGAAAGCAAGAGAGAGAGAGAAATGAGCAAAAAGGGCAGGAAAAAAGAGAAATGAGAAAATGATTGAGGCAGAGAATGAGAGGAAAGAGAGAGAAACAAAAGAGAGAGAGAAGTGACTCTTGATTTAAAGCATATGATAAAAAGCACCCAAAGAATAAGAGAGAAAAAAACCCCAGCCCTCACTTGGTTTTGGAAATGGTTCAAGAGTGTATACACACACACACACACACAAGTGGGGGAGGAGACAGGGATGGAAAAAGACAGGAGAGTGTCTTAGGGTGTCATTTTATGTCATTTTGGTTGGTGGTGTGCCCCAGGATTTTGTAAATGTAAAAAATGTGCCGCGGCTCAAAAAAGGTTGAAAATCACTGCTCTATAGTATCGTTTTGAGGGTAGAAGTTGAAACAATTTATATCCAGGATGCAAAGAGTCAGCAAATATTTTCACAAATTCTATATAAAAAATGCCGAGCTGCTGAAATAAAGCCAGTCTTCACAAAATGGGCAAAGTAACTTCTAACAATCATTTCACATAATTGATTTTGGTTGATAAATTAGAAAATAATGGGTGGTTTGATAGAGGGCTGATAGAATTTTGATCAGTGGTGAATATTTCTTCCTGTTGAGTGAGATGAAACCTTGGTGGCACAGTGGTTAGAGTGCAGTACTGCAAGCTGCTTCTGCTGACTGTAGTTCACCAGTTCAAATCTTACCAGGCTCGAGGTTGACTCAGCCTTCCATCCTTCCAAGGTGGATAAAATGAGGACCCAGATTGTTGGGGACAATAGGCTGGCTCTGTAAACCGTTTAGAGCAGGGGTCTCAAACTCACGGCCCACGGGCCAACTGTGGCCCTCGGGACAATAGTTTGCGGCCCCCACCTCAATATCAAAGTTTAATGTTAGTGCAGCCCGAGTTTGATACGAATGGCACTTTTCATGTTGTGTGCAGAGCTGAATGAACCTACCAATCACGGTGGGGTATATTGTTCTTGGAGGCGGGACATCAGCCAGGCATATTGTGAACTTGCACCATTACCCCAGGCTCAGAAGCGGAGGCGGAAAATGCTGCTCAGCAGGACAGGAAAAAAGCGGAAAAGACGCATTGGCTAAGTTTAGCCGCTAAACACTGAAACAGTGACACCAAGTGGAATTATATATTACACAGCCCCAAACATGCAGTGAAGAGAAAGGTTGATGATGAGCACAGACAAATTCAGGAAAGTGGGAAGTGCAATATTTCTTTGTTGAGCACAGGGGCATCCCGACGTGTCTTATTTGCACAGAGAAAGTTGCGATGCACAAAGAATACAATTTGAAACATCATTACATAACTAGACATGCTAAGGAGTATGCAAAATACCAGGGAGATGAGAGAGCAAACCAGGTTGCTAATCTTAAAACATATCTACTGAGGCAACAAGATTTCTTCAAGAAAGCAAACAAACAATTTGGATTCAGAAAAAAACTATCATGCAACCTGCAGCTCCTCCACTGTAAAAACATATGGACAACTCATCTTGATCAAGGAAAATCTATAGATGCAATTTATATTGACTTCTGCAAAGCCTTCAATTCAGTGGTCCACGACAAACTACTTCTAAAACTCAAATCCTATGGCATTCTCAGAGTCTACGGAGAGGGGCGGCATACAAATCTAATAAATAATAAAATAATCCATCCACAGATAGATTACAGCATTCCTGTCAAACAGACAACAAATGGTTAAAATAGGAAGTACCATATCTACCCCTGTCCCTGTTAAATTGGTGTCCCCCAAGGTAGTGTTCTGGGACCAACGCTCTTTGTTCTCTACATCAGCGTTTCCCAACCGGTGTGCCGCGGCACACCGGTGTGCCGCGAGACATGGCCAGGTGTGCCGCCAAGCTCCGGCTGGGCGGGGCGCTGCCGGTACTTCCGTCCTGGGGCTCCCGCTCGCAGCTGTCCCCCGGCTCCTGCTCGATGCCGCGGTTTTCGGCGCTCTCCTGCTGGGCTCCAAAGAAGGAAGGCGGGAAAAAGGCTTTTTCCTGCCTTCCTTCTTTGGAGCCCAGCAGGAGAGCGCCGAAAACCGCGGCATCGAGCAGGAGCCGGGGGACAGCTGCGAGCGGGAGCCCCAGGACGGAAGTACCGGCAGCGCCCCGCCCAGCTGGAGCTTCTCTGGCATCCACGGCAAGTGTCCTTTGTGGCCCCGCAGGAGGGCACTGGCGTTGGGAGCGGGGGGGCGGCTGCAGCGGCCGCAGGCAGTCGCGAGGAGATGTCGGCGGCGAGAGGGAGCTCTCTGTCTCTCTCTCAGCTGACTGCAAGCGGGAGCTCTGACGGTGGCGGTTGGACCTGCGGCAAGTGTCCTTTGTGGCCCGGCGGGAGGGCACTGGCGATGGGAGCGGGGGGGGTGGCCGCAGCGGCCGCAGGCAGTCACAGGGAGATGTCGGCGGCGAGAGGGAGCTCTCTCTCTCTCTCAGCTGACTGCAAGCGGGAGCCCTGACGGTGGCGGTTGGACGTGCTGCTGGCGCTGCGGGCCTGGCATATACGGTGTCCAGCAGCACGTCCAGCTGCCGCCGTCAGGGCTCCCGCTTGCAGTCAGCTGAGAGAGAGAGAGAGAAAGAAAGAGAGACATAGCAAGAGAGGCAGAGAAAGAGAGACAGAGCAAGAAAGAGAGGCAGAGAAAGAGAAAGAGAGAGAGAGAAAGAGAGAGAGAAAGAGAGACATAGCAAGAGAGGCAGAGAGAGAAAGAAAGAGAGACATAGCAAGAGAAAAAGAGAGACTTAGCAAGAGAGGCAGAGAGAGAGAGAAAGAGAAAGAAAGAGAGACATAGCAAGAGAGACAGAGAGAGAGAAAGAGAGAGAAAGAAAGAGAGATAGCAAGAGAGGCAAAGAGAAAGAAAGAGACATATAGCAAGACAGTGAAAGAGAGAGAGAGAGCAAGAGAGAGAGAGAAAAGCAAGAAAGAGATAGCAAGAGAGACAGAGAGAGAGTGCAAGGGAGAGAGAAAGACATAGAGGAAGGGAAGGAGGGAGAGAGAAAGAGAGAAAAAAAGAGAGGAAGAAAGAAAGAAAGGGATGGAGAGAGAGAAAGAAGGGAAGGAAGAAAAAGAGAGAAAGAGGGAGAAATAGAGCGAAAGGGAGGAAGAGAGAGTGTTTTTTTGTCCAAACTTTTCTTTAGCCCGCCCCCCCCGCCCCGCCCCCCTTCAGTGTTCCCCAGGATTTTGAAAATATGAATAATGTGCCGCGGCTCAAAAAAGGTTGGGAAACACTGCTCTACATCAATGACCTTTGCGATCTCATCACAAGCAACTGTGTTCTCTTTGCAGATGACGTAAAACTCTTCAACACCACTGATAACACAAGACCTAGACTCTGTTTCTGATTGGTCTAACACATGGCAACTCCAAATCTCAACCAGCAAATGCTCTGTCTTTCACATCGGCAAAAAGAATCAAAACTCCAAATACAAACTGAATCAACAAATTATCACAGATAATCCCCACTCGGTCAAGGACCTCGGAGTACTAATAACTAAAGACTTAAGTGCCAAAGCCCGTTGCAGCAACATCGCCAAGAAGACTTTAAGAGTTGTTAATCTAATCCTACGTAGCTTCCGCTCTGGCAATTTCACACTATTACCAGAGCTTATAAAACTTTTGCCAGACCCATCCTAGAATATAGCTCATCTGTTTGGAACCCATACCGCATTTCTGACATTAATACCCAGAGATACTTCACCAAAAGAGCTATCACTCCTCTACCCGTAACAGAACACCCTACTAAACTAGACTTACAATCCTGGGTCTAGAAAGCTTAGAACTAAGACGCCTCAAACATGATCTAAGTATTGCCCAGAAGATCATATGCTGCAACGTCCTGCCTGTCAAAGACTACTTCAGTTTCAATCACAACAACACAAGAGCCCACAACAGATACAAGCTTAATATTAACCGCTCCAAACTTGACTGTAAACAAATATGACTTTAGTAATCGAGTTGTTGAAGCGTGGAATTCACTACTGGACTCTGTAGTATCATCCCCTAACCCCCAACACTTTACCCTTAGACTATCCACGATTGACCTCACTAAGTTCCTAAGAGGTCAGTAAGGGGTGTACATAAGTGCACCAGAGTGCCTACCGTCCCCTGTCCTATTGTCTCTCCTATATCTTCTCTTCTATACCTATATCTTTTTCTGCTATTCTCTCATAGTTATATTTCACTCCTTTATTTTCTCCTCTTTTCTCCCTTTAATACATTCTACTTGATTATATCCTCTATAACCCTCATTGTGTATTATTGTGTATTGGACATAACAAATAAATAAATAAAATAAAAATAAAATAAAGCAACCAAAGAGAATGATGCAGCAGTTGAAGCTAGCTACGTGGTTAGTGAGATGATTGCTAAAGCAGGAAAGCCATTCAAAGAAGGTGAATTTGTAAAAAAGCGCATATTACAGGCTGCAAGTATTGTCTGTCCAGAAAAGAAAGGTCAATTTAGCAACATCAGCCTTTCTGCCAACACCATAGCAGAGCGCATTTCTGACCTGTCAAGTGACATTTATGATCAACTGTGTGAGAAAGCAAAATGTTTCAGTGTATACTCAGTCACTCTTGATGAGACCACAGACATCATCGACACCGCCCAGCTTGCAGTCCATGTCCATTAAATGTTAAGGAACTGTTAAATACAGACATTATTATTATTACAGAATCTGAATAATAATAATTACATTTCTTTGGTCACCTCGAGGTTCGATTACTGCAACGCTCTCTACATGGGGCTACCTTTGAAAAGTGTTCGGAAACTTCAGATTGTGCAGAACGCGGCCGCAGCCGCAAGAGCCATCGTGGGGCTTCCCAGATTCTCCCAAGTTTCTACAACACTCCGTGGCCTGCATTGGCTGCCAATCAGTTTCCAGTCACAATTCAAAGTGTTGGTTATGACCTTTAAAGCCCTACATGGTATTGGACCAGAGTACCTCCGGAACCACCTGCTACCGCACGAATCCCAGCGACCAATAAGGTCCCACAGAGTTGGCCTTCTCTGGGTCCTGTCAACTAAACAATGTCGTTTGGCGGGCTCCAGAGGAAGAGCCTTCTCTGTGGTGGCCCCGGCCCTCTGGAATCAACTCCCCCCGGAGATTAGAACTGCCCCCACCCTCCTTGTCTTTCGCAAACTACTCAAGACCCGCCTTTATCGCCAGGCATGGGGGAGTTGAGACACCTTCCCCCAGGCTTTTATATTTTATATTTGGTATGTATGTGTTGCTTGGTTTTTAAATATGATAGGGTTTTATATGCTTTCTTTTTTAATATTAGATTTGTTTCGCTATAATGTTGTTTTTATTATTGTTGTGAGCCGCCCCGAGTCTTCGGAGAGGGGCGGCATACAAATCTAATAAATTATTATTATTATTATTATTATTATTATTATTATTATTATTATTATTATATGTGGTTTCTTCAGTCTTCTATATCTGCTGTATTATTATTATTGTTGTTGTTTTGTTGTTGTTGTTATTATTATCGTTTTCATTTTATTTATTACTGATTTATTTATTTTTTTCTTATGAATTTTTCTTATGAATTATATTTAACACAAAATAAGATGAAAAAATAAAGACATTTGATAACATTGGAATGTTTTTGTAAGAGCTTTTCTTGTGGAAAACCTGATGCGGCCCAGCCTCACCCAGACTCTACCTCCAGCGGCCCCTGGGTAAATTGAGTTTGAGACCCCTGGTTTAGAGAGAGCTGTAAAGCACTGTGAAGCAGTATATAAGTCTAAGTCCATGATTGCGAACCTATGGCACGGGTGCCAAAAGTGGCACGTGGAGCCATATCTGCTGGCACATAAGCCGTTGCCCTAGCCCAGTTCCAGAGCACATGTGGGCACCCACCAACTCATTTTTGGCTTGCATGGAGGCTCCTTGAGGGCCTTTTTGAGGAACAGGAGAGGGCGTTTTTGTCATCCTCAGGGTCCTTGAAAGCCTCTGGAGCCTGGGGAGGGTGAAAAATGGGCCTCCCAGGGCCACTGGAAGTCAGGAAATGGGGGACTGTGAGCATGTGGAGGGCAATTGAATATGAGTGTGGGCACGCACAGGTGTGCAATAGCGCACACAAGCACTATTTTGGCACCAGAGGAAAAAAACGTTTGCCATCACTGTGCTATTGCTATTGCTATGATACAAATGACTAGATTATCAAATGGCTATACGTGCCTTCCAAACAATTATATTCTGGCCTACTAATCCAGTTGTCGTGTTAAAAGGGAATAGAGCTCAATCTCCTTCAAAGATCCCTGCTTTCAGGGGAGCATCTACACCCAGAATCAATTCAGAGAGTCAGTTAGGATTTTAAAAACAATAAAAATGTCGTCCCCATCCTTGGCTTTTGCCGTTTCCCGTATTCAAAAAACGAAAGTTTCCCACCGTCTGACCTCTCCTGATTATTTTTCATTTGATACTGCTTTTCAGTACAAGCATTCATTTCTTTGGGCGATCATGTGTTTGTTATGAAGGGACTTTTTTCTTTCTTTCTTTCTTTTTTTTGGTGGGAACACGAAACAAGAATGCAGCCCAATTCTATTTGTGTCTGTTAGAGAGAGAAAGGAGGGGACATTTTTTACCCTAAACATGAGGAGAATAGTTTCCTCTTTAAAACCATAGAAAGGGGGAAATGAGTTGCAGGAAGAAAACTGGATTTTAACAACAACAGAAATCCATTTCTACTGTTATTGTTGTTGTTGTTGTTGTTGCATTATAACTATCCTGTCTCTGAGGATCCCTATTCAATTTCCTGTCTCTGATTCTCAAGGCTGTGTCCTGCGAAGGGCCAGCTGTTTTGGCACCGCAGTCAGGCTCGGCGGTGAGCAGACAGACGTCCCTGGGAGGTAAAGCATTTGTGCGTGGGGAGGACGGAAGCCTGGGAGGCAAGACAGGGGACTAACTTGCAGCTGAAGCTGCTCATGGGTTAGCAATGGCAGCTAAAGGTCCTGTGAAAAAGAGCTGGGCGTCCTTCTGTTGGTTGGCCAGCTTCCAAACAAGAACCGTTCACAGGCCTTTTCTCATACTGCCTGTTTCTAAAGAGGCTAAACGGGAACAGAAAATGAATTGCCTTTTTTAAAAAATTGACCTCAAAGAGGTCCTTTTATGGACAAGGCCTACGCCTGTCGTTTTTATTTGATCCCACTTGAGAAGCTGACCTCTGCTGCCTGCGGGGTCTGCCCTTCTGCGGGGACAGGTGACATTCCCAGCCAGGGTGAAGCTCGGAGCACTGTTCCTCCTTCCTCCTTGTGCTTCAAGTTCACCAAAGGCAGCCTCCAGACAAATGGGCATTCAGCCTTCCAGCAGGGGTTATAAAGAGCATTAAAAAGCTGTGCAGAGAGGCATCTGTCTACTTGGGCCAACTTTCTTAGGCAACTCTTAGGCAAACAGATGATGTTACAAAAGTTGTTTGTGCTTATCTACATCCACATTCTGCCGCGTGAGTCCCAGCGACTGGTTAGGTCCCAGAGAGTCGGCCTTCTCCAGGTCCCGTCAACTAGACCAGTGTTTCCCAACCTTGGCAACTTAAAGATATTTGGACTTCAACTCCCAGAATTCCCCAGCCAGTGAATGCTGGCTGGGGAATTCTGGGAGTTGAAGTCCAAATATCTTCAAGTTGCCAAGGTTGGGAAACACTGAACTAGACAATATCGCCTGGTGGGACCTAGGCGAAGAGCCTTCTCAGCTCCTCCCGGAGATTTGCACTGACCCCACCCTCCTTGCCTTCCGTAAAAGCTTAAAGACCTATTTAGGCTTGAGGCCAATAGACCCTAGCCCCCTGGCCGAGGAGTGTAGTATGTTGCTGTGTGAATGGTAATGAGTGATTTTAAATTTTATTAGAGTTCTTTAAAGTTTGTTGATATTAATTGGATTTTTAGATATGTATATGGCATATTGTTTTTGACATGTTGTGAGCCACACCGAGTCCTCAGAGAGGGGCAGCATACAAATCCAATTAATTAATAAATAAAGGCTTAGCCACAATCAGGCTCTCTCCCGAAGGCCCTTTCATGTACGGCAGTATTTGTTCCCAAATGGAATGGCTGCTCAGTAAGTATTCTGCAATGAGTACAGTGTGCAGTATCTGTTCTGGCTAAAGCAGTGTTTCTCAACCTTGGCTGTTTGAAGATGTGCGGACTTCAACTCCCAGAATTCCCCAGCCAGCAACGCTGGCTGGGGAATTCTGGGAGTTGAAGTCCGCACATTTTCAAACGGCCAAGGTTGAGAAACACTGGGCTAAAGTCATGCTGGTGAACCTGTGGCATGCAGCGCCTTCTCTACGGGCACACCAGCCGTCGCCCCAGGCCAGCTCCACCGCTGATGCGCACATGCCTCACACTGGCCAGCTGGTCTTCGGGCCAATGCCGTGCATGCATGGGGAATGGGGCACATGGGTGTGGGGTGCTTGCATTGCATTTTGTGAGTTCACGCATGCACATGTGAGTGCCTGCCCCTCTACTCCTCATTTTAGGCCTGGAAGGCTTCCTGTACCAATCTAGAAGTCAAAAATGGGCTGTGGGGGTGTTGGGATGCCCAAAATAGCCAAAATCTCGTGCATGCAAGTGTCCTCGCATGAAATGTTGGTGATTTTCACCAATTTCTTTGCTTCCACGCGTGGGCAGAAGCAAAGAAAGCCAAAAATAGCTGAAATCTCATGTATGCAAGCGTCTTTGCGTGAAATTTTGGTGATTTTCACCAATTTCTTTTCCTCGCATATGTAGAAACAAATTCTTGCGGGGGGGGTGGGTTCGTGGGTCACAGGTGGGCACGGAGGGATGCACAGATGTGCACGCATTGCCCTTTCTGCTACCAGATCGGAGATCCCAGCTGTACTGGGGGCAGCCCAATATTGGGTATGGACACTTGCACATGCACAATAGTGCACGCAAACGCTTTTTCAACACCCTGGGGAAAAAAGGTCCATCATCATTAACCTAGAATAAGCAGATGTTGTTGTTGAAGTTGTTCTTGCAGGACACAAGCAATACTCGCGGCTGCAGGTGGATATTTGCAGTTAATTAGTGATAATTTTGACAATGCTGATGGTATTCAAGTGGTGCCCCAGATATTTTGGAATTGTATCAACGGTACCTATCATTTTTCTTTCCTGTGCCATAGTCATTCTACTTCAAATTGTAGAGCTTTGCATTTTGTGACTCCCTCCCCTTTTTACCTTCTATTCTACTGTTTCCAGCTACTGAAACATCTTCCTCCTTCCCTCTCCCTCTCTCTCATCTTTCATTGTCTATCAAATATCTCTGAAAAAGAGTGCATGGAGCTCAACAGGATTACCTTTAATAATATATACAAGGTTATTGTCAATTTATTTGTTTGCATACTTTGTAAGTTTGACAGTTCATCTCTATAATGATTTGCATAACATAAAACAAATGAAAGCATCCAAGGCATGCATACAGATAGAAAAACAAATAACAAGAAAAGTAACAACTCAAGGAAATGTTGTTTGGAACAGCTTTGATTTCGGCAACTCCTGAAAGCTTGCCGAGATGGGGTCGACCTGACCTTCACAGCAACAGAGCTCCAGAGATTTGGCATTATTCTTGGGAAATTTCCCTGCTGGTTTCAACTCCCTTCACTTCCCCAAAATGGGACACTTGGAGTAATTTTTCCCCATATGACTTGATTGACTATTCTGGCTGGATTATAGTTGATTGTAATTTAGGATTGATTACCTTTTTATTTTCCTTTTTCTACAAATATAGCATTAAACAGTGATTGCAAATAAAAATGTGATTATCACTCATTCATTCAAACACCAACTAAATAAGCATGAACCATTAAAATGGTTGATTTTCAATTAAATTGTTTTTCATATTTAGTGGGACAGAAATTATAAAAATATAATTAAAATAAAGGAATAATGATAATAATAACAGAGTTGGAAGGGACCTTGGAGGTCTTCTAGTCCTGCTTAGGAATTGATTGTCCCGGGCCATTCAATTTTATGTATGGTTTGTCTGGGATGTACGACTGTTTTTATATTAAGGGTTTTAAACTGTTTTTAATTATTGGATTTGTACTGTGTATTGTTGTTGTGAGCCGCTTCGAGTCTTCAGAGAGGGGCGGCATACAAATCTAATTAATAATAATAATAATAATAATAATAATAATAATAATAATAATAATAATAATACCCTACACCAGTTCAAATGGTTATCCAACTTCTTCTTAAAACTTTCAGTGTTGGAGCATTCACAACTCCTGGAGGCAAGTTGTTCCACTGATTAATTGTTTAACTGTCAGGAAATTTCTCCTTAGTTCTAAGTTACTTCTCTCCTTGTTTAGTTTCCACCCATTGCTTCTTGTTCTACCTTCAGGTGCTTTGGAGAATAGTTTGACTCCTTCTTCTTTGTGGCAACCCCTGAGATATTGGAACACTGCTAACATGTCTCCCCTGGTCCTTCTTAGACATACCCAGTTCCTGCAACCGTTCTTCATATATTTTAACCTCCAGTCCTCAATCATCTTTGTTGCTCTTCTCTGTACTCTTTCCTGCCAATTTGTTGTCATCTGAAAATTTGATGTTCTCCATTTATCCCTTTGTCCAAGTCATTGATGAAGATGTTGAAGAGTACTGGGTCTAAAATCTTTTACTAGACGAGACTACTTTGGATTCCATATAATGGCTGCATATTTGAATGCTGTTGTTCCAGATTGATTTAAAACAAAAATTCCACCCCTGGAATGCAAGTGGAAATGTTTTAGCCAAATGTTTTTCATTATGCTATGTTAGTTTTGAAAACATAATTGGTTGTGTTTTGGGAAATAGTCAATGCCGTTCACCAACAATTTAAAAAATGTATATGTGTTTGTGTATTTAAGAGAAGTTAATGTGCAAAAATGCACTGTCTTAGGAAAATCTGTACCCTCAATGAAATTGTAGAGGAAACAAACATTTACAAAAATGTATTTTAATGCAAACTTTAAAAAAAATGGAGAGTAGCAGCCACGAGGGGGATCAAAACCTGTAGATTATCAGGTGCAATGTTGTGTTCTTTATTGACCAAGTGTGACTGGACATACAAGGAATTTGTCTTTGGTGCAGATGTTAGATGTCCTGCACCTTGTGTGTGTGTTTATTTATTTATTATTATTTATTTATTGGATTTGTATGCCGCCCCTCTCCGTGGACTCGGGGCGGCTAACAACAGTGATAAAAACAGCATGTAGAAATGCAATACTAAAACAGCTAAAAACCCTTGTTATAAAACCAATCATACATACAAACATACCATGCATAAATTGTAGAAGCCTAGGGGGAAAGAATATCTCAGTTCCCCCATGCCTGACGGCAGAGGTGGGTTTTGAGGAGCTTACGAAAGGCAAGGAGGCTGGGGGCTATTCTAATCTCTGGGGGGAGTTGGTGCCAGAGGGCTGGGGCCGCCACAGAGAAGGCTCTTCCCCTGGGTCCCGCCAAACGACATTGTTTAGTTGACGGGACCTGGAGAAGGCCCACTCTGTGGGACCTAACTGGTCGCTGGGATTCGTGTGTGTGTGTGTCTAGACATTGCATGAATTGCATATGCCAAAAGGCAGGGTCTTCATAAAACCGCATCCCACCATCTTGTGGAAGTTGACCTCATTCTCTGGACACCTGTGGATCTCAAATTGGCATTCTGAACTTGGCATGTGACGGAGTGATGATAAATAAGCAACACGGGTGGAAAATCAGCAACAAGGCTGGATTTTCCCTTCCCTAATTCCAAGTCTCTGCACTTATATCTTGCTTTGAAAAACAGCTTTCCTTCTGAGGCATTCCTGCAGATTTCCCCTGTCGTGTCCTTATGATTGACCTCAACCACTGGTCCCACAAAGCTAAGGGAACTTCAGGGAAGGAAAGGGTTCCTCTCTGGATGTCTGCCTCTCTTTCTCTCTATCTGTGGCCTGAGGAGTGGGCTTCTCTTCTCTGATGGCAGAGGGAAAGCGCTCTTGAGCCCAAGAGTCTGCGGCATCAATGGGACGGCACCATTGTCTCTCAGGAAGCTGAAGAGAGACGGCTCCAGTGGGTGCATCTGGCCGCTAATGAGCTTTCTGGTGGCAGCCCCATTCTCATCGGCCCCATTTGTTTTTACAGGCTGGCCTTTGTTGACTTTAAGCTTGGGTGGCTCTTTCTTATTTTTCCTTGCCACACAGTACAAACATTCTCAGGCGTTAAGCTTGCCTTGCCCTGGCTGCCTCCTGTTCATCTGAGACTGTGGGGGAGCTAAATTTAAACTTGATTGATAGCTTTTAACCAGAGAAGGTCAGGGTGCTATTTTCCTGTCAAATGGTCTGCTGCTGTTTGTGTGCATTTTCTTTCCATCTCTCTCACACTCGTGCGTTCTCCTTTCGGTTTGTTTGTTTACCGGGGGTTTTTTTTTTTTAAGGAGCCATAGTCTTCAAAAGAAAGTTCTCTCAGGCCTTTCTCCTGAAGGGTATTTCTTTAAAAAAAAACCTCCAAAACTTTAGTAAATCTTCAGGAGATGCTTCCTCTGTCTGAAGGAGACTAGGAAACAGAGCAACCAGCCAGGCTCTTTAAACTACCACAGTTAAGCCTGTAACAGGAAGCTCCTAAGTCTCTTTTCTACTGCAGGTCATTATCAAGGAATAATCTAGATTTTTTTTTTCTTGCCTTAGACTTCATAGAAGGCCCAGTATAGAAGGTAGCTTGATCATCTTTGTTCTCCCATAGACAGTAGCTAAATAACCAAGTTAGGAAAGGGCAAGATAAAGCCAGCCAAATTTAATTTGGTAGAGTGCTGTGCTGCAGGCCACTGAAGCTGACTGTAGATCTGTAGGTCAGTGGCTCAAGGTTGACTCAGCCTTCCATCCTTCCGAGGTGGGTAAAATGAGGACCCGATTGTGGGGGCAATATGCTGGTTCTGTTAAAAAAAGTGCTATTGCTAACTTGTTGTAAGCCGCCCTGAGTCTGAGGAGAAGGGCGGCATAAAAATTGAATAAATAAATAAATAATTTTTCCCCCAACACTCCATACCTCCAAGTGCCCCCAAATTCCATTCTCTACCTGATATTTTAAAGATCATTTTAATCAGTGAAGGGCTGCAAAAAAATTTACTACCACACTGTGGGCGTGGCTTATATGTGTGTGTGGTTTGCTGGCCATGTGACCATGTGGGAGTGGCTTGATGATCATGGGACCAGAGATGGCTTAGAGGTCATGTGACTGGCTTAAAGATGGCCGACCTGACGTCACTCACGTCAAGGGTTTGGGTTAGGGTGCCTGGCCTCTCCTTATCTATTTACTATTACTGAACATCCAAAACATACTATACTATCTATGTATATATGCCATATGTGTACATACCTATTACACACAGCCACACAAAAATGTACATTATTTACTATATAAACTGTATGTGTATGTACACACACATTTGTACACACAGCTCTTCTAAAATTATACACATTCAACCTCCTTTACTGCGATAAGAAAAACATACCCAGAGCCCAGAAGGGAAGAAAAGAAAAAAAATCAAAATTTTTCTACTGGTTCTGTGTACCTGACCATACCCGTAAGAGCCCATCACTGATTTTAATTAAAAATAAACAGGAAGGTAGCATTCAGAAGCCAAGGCATCAGTTTCCAATCTTTTTTTAATTTGCAGCAATGCCTTCTGGGCTCTATGAAGTTCCCATTGAAATGGTAAAGCTTTACTGGTTGTCCCAGCCCAAAAGAACGGACTGATTTAAAATTAAATCAAATTTAAATAAACATTCAATTTCTGCACACAAGAACTGAAAAAAATGCAACAGGTCAACAAGTGTTTTTCTTCTTTTTCTTAGAGCAGCAATCACACAATTGTACGTGGTGGCATCACATGGTGGCATTTTATCATTTTAACTCACCTCCCCAGTGGATGCTCCAGGATCCAAGCGGAGCCACAAATATCTATATATCTACAGAAAGTAAGGAAGATGTCATTGATGGAAACCTGCAGGAATCATTACTAGGAACTATTAGCTTGGCAAAGAAGGTTGACAGTGTTTAAATACAAGATAGCATTAGCAAGTGCACTTAGAGTTATATACCACTTCAAAGTGCTTTACAGCCCTCTATATATATATATATATATATATATATATATATACAGTATATATATTTATATATAAATATAGAGCCGGGGTGGTGCAGCAGGTAGAATGCTGTACTGCAGGCCACTGAAGCTGACTGTAGATCTGAAGGTCAGTGGTTCAAATCTCATCACCGGGTCAAGGTTGACTCAGCCTTCCATCCTTCCAAGGTGGGTAAAATGAGGACCCGGATTGTGGGGGCAATATGCTGGCTCTGTTAAAAAGTGCTAATTGCTAACATGTTGTAAGCTGCCCTGAGTCTAAGGAGAATGGGGCATAAAAATTGAATAAATAAATTAAATAAATAATAAATAAAGTTAATTTTGAGATTGGCTATAATCAGAGAATATGATAATTTTACTCTTTCTGTGAAAATTATTTCTTGGTCCAGTCTACTTACTGACACTACAGTACTCTTAATTGAATGCCTGATCTAGATAAATTAGCAACATATATTCTATAATAATAATAATAATAATAATAATAATAATAATAATTATTATTATTATTATTATTATTATTATTAGATTTGTATGCCGCCCCTCTCCGAAGACTAATAACCATATATAATATATGTAAAATAACCAGCTTTACTGTGGGAGAAATCTTGACTACACCTAATATTAAAGTATTTTGATTATAATAAAATAGTATCTGTTGGTTTGAACAGATGTTAGTGAAGGAATGATAATATGAAAACCTTGCTTGAAAACCCCCTCATTCTTGGCAGAAGATGGAGAGTGCAGTCTTTTCTTTAGTCAGATATACCTCTAGATTATGATTTTGCTCTTGGGCAGAAGATTGACCATTGATTCAACTCTCTAAAGGATATGATTCAGTGTCTACTCACTTTGGAAAAAGCCCCATAGAATATTTTTTTAGGAAACATGCAGATGGCGCCACTTGCATCAGAAGATAAATTAAGGATTGCATTTGGCCTGACTAAGGCATGGCTGGATAACTTTTTTAAAACTATCCATAATTCTTAGAAGTTGCCCAGCTAAAAAAAATTGTGAGGTTGTAATGTTATTTTAATGAAGGTTTAGAGCACTTGAATGTAAAGTATTGGATATGTTATTCCAGTTATTCATATTTTCACAATGTGTATGCATGGCCTATTATGGGTCATCATAGTTTTCATAAAATTTACAGCTTACAAAATAATAATAATAATTGTAATTCAGAAGGAATTTGATATAAAGAGGGTAGACAAGTGTATGCTGATCTGATAGACTTCTGCTTTGATGTGAGAATTTGGAATACGGTTTCAATCTAGTGTTTCTGTACAACTTCCTTAGATAGTTTCAGTTTTTTATTTTATCTTATATCTGACTTCCTAGTTCCTGGAAAATCAAATTAAAAATGCCAAGTTTTATTTCATTTTTAAAACTTGTATTTTATAGTGAAATTTGGGGGATTTTTGAAATGAAATGTAGATATCCATGAATTACTGGGATGTACCAACCATTCCAAATAGATTCTTATTTGCAGCCCAATAAATAAGCGTTGATTTGAAATTTATTAAGAGTTCAGATATTTGGTGTAGATTTTGGACTCTATTAAGATACAAAGAACAGTGAATTTTTCAGTCCTGGAGGCTAGCTGGAAGAATGCTTAAAGGCTCATCCATGTAGCTATGCTGACCTGCTTCCAATACAGTGATCCCTCGATTTTCGCGATCTCGATCTTCGCGAAATGCTATATCGCGATTTTTCAAAAAATATTAATTAAAAATATTTTCCCACCCAATGACGTCACTCTCTTCCTTTCTCATCTTTCTTTCTCTCTCTCTTTCTCTATCTTGCTTCTTCCTCTCTCACACTCTCTTCCTCCCTCTCTCATCTCTTTCTTTCCTTCTCTCTCTTTCTCTATCTCTCCCCCTCTTGCTCTCGAGCGGCGGGCGAGCGGCGGGCGGGCAGCAGCGAGGAGCCGAAGATCGGGGTTTCCCCTTTGCGTGGGCGGCGGGGAAACCCCATCTTCAGCTCCTCGCTGCTGCGGCGCTGCCGAGCAGATCAGCTGCTGGGCGGCCGAAGGAACCTTCCCTGGGTCTTCCCCGCCGCCCACGCAAAGGGGAAACCCCGATCTTCGGCTCCTCGCTGCTGCGGCGCTGCCGAGCAGATCAGCTGCTGGGCGGCGGAAGGAACTTTCCCTGGGTCTTCCCAGGTGCGGAAGTAAAAACACCATCTGCGCATGCGCGGCCATGGAAAACAGGGCGCGCATGCGCAGATGGTGTTTTTACTTCCGCACCACTATATCGTGAAAAATCGATTATCGCGAGGGGTCTTGGAATGGAACCCTCGCGATAATCGAGGGATCACTGTATATCCTTGACATGTGAAAAGTATTTGAATAGAAGAAGTGCTCACATCAAAGCCTGCCTTGAATTCTGTCTCTGGCAGGAGTCTGGGAAGGTTTCTACCCTGATAAATGTCATCCAAGTTGGAGAGAATCCTCCTCCCACCCATTCTAATCATCCAAGGAGCCACTCCACTATTTCCCTATGTAAATTATTCATACTTTGAACTTTGCAAAATAGTGGGGGAAGATAAGGGCAAGTCCATATTCAGTCCCATACAAGGTCAGTCTTCTCCTGGACTAACCACACAGACAAAAACCACACAGAGAAGTGCCTGGGCCAGAGACACAGCTGATCTTTCTAATAACCGCATCATCTTCACAAATCAACATGAAGCCACAGGCTCTGGTAACTGGAGGTTACTGGTTATGTTAGTGTTGGTTTTGCCCTATAAAGCCCTTCATGGCATCGGACCAGAATATCTCCGGGACCGCCTTCTGCCGCACGAATCCCAGCGACCAGTTAGGTCCCACAGAGTTGGCCTTCTTCGGGTCCCGTTGACTAAACAATGTTGGCTGGCGGGACCCCGGGGAAGAGCCTTCTCTGTGGCGGCCCCGACCCTTTGGAACCAGCTCCCCCCGGAGATTAGGATTGCACCCACCCTCCTTGCCTTTTGTAAACTTCTTTTTTTTTTTTCCAATTTTTTTTATTATTTTTTTCATAAAAACAGACAAATACATACAAACAATAAACATAAAGTGGGGGTATATTTCCCCCGCTTCTTATGAAAGTATACATTCAAATATAGAAAAAGAATACATAATTAAATATATGTTAACTATTATAGTAAAAAAAGTTAATAAATTTGAGTTAAAGTTTTACAGATCTTGATGTGAGTGTTAAGTAGGGTTAGTATAACATAATTACCAAAAAATACCTTTAATATAATCTTAATTACTATAGTAAAATAGTATCAAACTTTCAATCCAAACAATAGAGCTAAATTCAACTATTATACATCTTGGTATGTTGCTTATACTTATACATACATACACTACTACTGTATATCATAATCGTCAAAAAGTCCTTTTAAACTAATATTAATATTATTATCACCTAGGTAAAAACTAATACAAAAAAACAACAACTAAAGATATATCTTATTTTTCTTATCTATCCATTTATAGACATTGTTCCATGTTTCATAAAATTTAGTATCCTCTTGATCGCTTAATCTTCTTGTCATCATATCCATTTCCGCGCAATCTAATATTTTAGCTATGACCTCTTCTTCCTTGGGGATTTCCTCCCCTTTCCAATTTTGCGCATATATTATTCTAGCCGCAGTTAATATGTGTATAATTAAATAAAAGATTTCTTTCTTGTAGGTCTGATTCGTAACACCTAGTAAGTAAAATTCCGGGGTATTATCTATATCTTGCTTTATTATTTCTTTTAATATTTTTTCAATCATTTTCCAATATATTTTTGCTTTACCACATGTCCACCATTGATGATAATACGTTCCTATATCCTTCTTACATTTCCAACATATTGGGGATGTTTTGGGAAACATTTTTGCTATCCTATTTGGTGGGAGATGCCATCTATAAAACATTTTGATTTGATTTTCTTTTAGGGAAACTGATTTAGTCATTTTCCAATTATTAATCCATACTTTCTCCCATGTGTCTATATCTATTTCCTTGCCAATATTTCTACACCATCTTATCATAGTATCTTTTAAAGTCAACTCTATATTTTTGTGAGCGATAAGTAGTTTATATATTTTCCCTATCATTTTTGTTGAATTAGTGGTAATTAAAGTAGTTAAAGGATTCTTACTTTTATTAAAAATGTAAAGAGTTTTATCCTTCTGATATCTAGATCGGATCTGGGCGTAGTGCCACCAATCTATTATTATCCCTTCTTCTTGTAATTCAATTCTAGATTTAAGCTTCATCTGATCATTTAATAGTTCTTTATATCTATAGGTTATTTTCTTATCCTTTATAGACTTTGGATGTATTATTGCTTCTAAAGGAGCTAGCCAGTCTGGGATACTTAAAAAATGATTTTTCTTTATGTCTTTCCATACTTCTAATAAGTATTTCCTCAACGTATGCCTTTTAAAATATGAATGGTTTTTGTCCTTATCATACCATAAAAATGCGTGCCATCCAAGCATTAAATCATGTCCTTCTAGGTCAAGTGTTCTTTTGTTATCTAAAATTATCCAATCTCTAAGCCATGTTAATGCAGCGGCCTGATAATATAGTTTCCAATTTGGAAGGCCAAATCCACCTCTTTCTTTAATATCTTCTAAACAATTCATTTTTATCCTTGCTTTTTTACCTTGCCATATAAATTTTTTAACTAAGTTTGTTAAAGTTTTTTAAAAAATACCCCCTGGGTTTATTGGTATTGTCTGAAAAAGAAATAAGACCTTGGGTAAAATGTTCATCTTGATTGTTGCAATTCTTCCTAAGAAAGATATTTTCAAATTATTCCACATTGCTAAGTCATTTTTAATTTCTGCTAGTAATTTCATATAATTATCATTTTTTAATGTTATTGTTTTCGCTGTTAAATTTATTCCTAAATATTTTACCTTTTTTACGATCTTTATTCCAGAAATACTTTCTAATTTAGTTTCTAGTGTTTTATTAATATTTTTAGTCAAGTAATGTGTTTTATTTTTGTTTATCTTTAGACCTGCTACGTTTCCATATTGTTCAATGGTTTGTAGTAAGGTAGGAACTGTTGTAATCGGCTCTTCAATTATAAACATTAGATCATCTGCAAAGGCCTGGAGTTTATAGGTTTCATCTCCTACGGTTAAACCTTTTATTTTGGGGTCCGCTCTTATTTTAATTAATAAGGTTTCAAGGGTCATAATAAATAACAATGGTGATATAGGACATCCTTGGCGAACTCCCTTATTTATATCAAGTATTGGTAATTGACTGTTATTCAATATTATATTCGTTGTTTGTTTTGAATATATGGTATCTATTAGGTTAACAAATTTTGGGCCAAATCTCATTTTATTTAATTGCATTTTTATAAATATCCAATTAACGTTGTCAAAGGCTTTTTGAGCGTCCAAAAACATTAAAGATGCCGTCTTTTCTGAGTGTTGTTCATAGTACTCTAGTATATTTATTACAGTTCTAATATTATTTTTAATTTGTCTCCCTGGAAGAAACCCATTTTGGTCTTGGTGTATTATTCCATTTATAACTCTTTTAAGTCTCTCTGCATAAATGGCAATAAAGATCTTATAATCTACATTTAATAGTGATATAGGCCTATAATTTTTAATTTTTTCTGGTTCTGTACCCTGTTTATGTATTAAGGTTGTCAGTGATTCTGACCAAGATTTGGGAATTTTTCCCTTGAGTCTACATAGATTAAAAGTTTCTAACATATGGTTTCTTATTGTTTCGTTGTCTATCTTGTACCATTCTGCAGGTATGGCATCTGGGCCTGTAGCCTTATTGCTTTTCTGTTTTTTAATTGTTATTAAGAGTTCCTCCATTGTTATTGGTCCGTCCATGGTGGCCTGTTGATCTTCTGTTATTTGTGGTAAATTTGAAGCCTCTAAATAGTTAAAAACTTCATCTTCGATAACATGATCTTTAGCATATAATTCTTTATAAAAATTATACACAATGTCTGCCTTACCTTCTGTGTCATATTTTATTTTACCATCTTTATCTTCTAATTTTTGGATTAATTTTGATTGACTCTGTTTTCTAAGTTTATACGCTAGCCATCTGCCAGGTTTATTTGCATGTTCAAAATAATGTTGCTTTGCTCTTTTGATCTTTTCAGTTAGTTGGTTTTGTTCTATAACTCTAATTTTATGTTTAATTACATTTATTTCTGTCTTTAAATCTCTGTTCTTAATATGTTGCTGCGATAAGGATTCTAATTGTTTTAGTTCATTTGTTAATTGTAGGTACTCTAATTTCTTTTCCTTATTGTGTTTTGCTGTATAGGATATTGTTAAACCTCTTATATACGCTTTAACTGTATCCCATAAGTTCTGTGGAGTAGTGTCTGATGTTTTATTAATTTCAAAAAATATTTTTAATTCCTTTTCAATCCAATCCTTATATTTCTTATCATTTAATATATACCTATTCATCCGCCAGTTGTTCTGTTTGTTGTTCATCGTCATATAGACCACTATTGGGTTATGATCAGCCCATGTATTAACGTCTATGTCGACCTCTCTTATTTGTTCTGCCACCATTTTTGGTGCCCATAGCATGTCAATTCTCGTCCAAATTTTGTGAGGATTGGAGTAAAAGGTAAATTGCCTTTTGTGAGGGTGTCTTTCCCTCCAAATGTCGCTTAGTAATAATTCCGCTTTCATTTTTTGAAAAGTACTAGGTAACAAATATTTCTTCTTGCTTTTTTACCTTTTCCCCTTTTTTTATTGTCTCCCCCTCCTGAGTGGTCTAATTGTCTATTCGCGATAGCATTGAAATCACCTATTATCAATAAATTATCAATAGCTAAATCTATTATTGTTTGGTGTAAATTTTTGTAAAATGTCAATTGGTCTTCATTGGGAGCATAAATAGAAACAACCACTAGAGGTCTAGGTTCAATATCTACTTGTACAATCAATATCCTACCCTCTTTATCCTTGTATATTTGTTTGGAATTTATAGAATTCTTGACATACATCACTACACCTCTTTTTTTTTGGTCTGCTAATGCAGCATACATTTTTCCAATTTTGGGATTCAACAATAATTTTTGGTTATCTTTTTTAATATGAACTTCTTGTAGTATTGCAATCTGAACATTTTGGTTTCTAATTTTAGAAAAAATTTGCTTCCTTTTTCTTGGTTCGTTAAGTCCATTAACGTTTACGGAAAAGATTTTTAAGTCTTTATTCGTTGTCATTTAATGGGTTTTTTGGTTTCTCGCTGAGGTTGAACTCTTCTAGCACCTTGGTCCTGCTCTATTACTTGGGCAGTTGCCCCCAAGTTTTCTTCTTGCTGGGTTGGTAATTTTTCCCCTGGTTGCTGTTGAACTAGTTGTAGTTGGACCACTTGTTGCTTACTTGCGTAGTCGGAGTGGCCCAAACCGCTCTGTTCAAGAAAGTACATGGCTTGTTCTACGTTTTCCAGTTTGTACCTTGTAGAACGCCATGTCAGAGAAAGTCCTTGTGGAATAAGCCAACGGTAAGTAATGTTTTCTTTGATCAAAATTTTAGTTAGAAAGTGATAATCTCTTCTGTTTTCTCTGACACTTCTTGGAACTTGCTTTAGTATCTTTATTTCTACTCCCTGACGTTGGGGCGGGGAGTTTCTTGAGTAGTGAAGTATCTCATCTCGCAACGCCTTTCTTGTAAATTTAATATGTATCTCTCTTGGAAGATTGTGCCGACGGATATAGCTATTCGAGATTCTGTAAACTTCATCGATTTCTCTCTGTAAAGCTATGGGGTCCTCTTGAAGTATACCTCCAATAATTTCCGCCATAGTCACTTTTAAGTCTTCATCTTTTTCCTCTTTTATATTCTGAAATCGAAGTCCGTACGAAGCTCGTTGCATCTCCAGCTGGATAATAGATTCATCATATCTTCTATATCTCTCATCGGCTCTCCCTTCAAGATACTCCATTCTTTTCTCATTTTTATCAGATTGTTCTTCAACTTTTTTAACTCGGTCGTCACTTTCTTGAAGTGTTTGTTGGATCTGCTTTATCTGGTCTTTCATCTCCCCCATATCAGCTTTCATTTGGGCCATCTCCACTTTAAATTCTGCCAAGTCAGCTTTTATGGCTTCTCTTTGTTGTGTTGCCTCCTCCTTTATGGCTTCTCTTTGTTGTGTTGCCTCCTCCTTTATGGCCTCTCTTTGTTGAGTAGCGTCTTCTTGTGATTTGACCATGAAGTCCTTCAAAGTATTCAAAGTCTCATGTATAGTTGCAAGATTGGACTGCATTGTTTTGTCTTTGTCCTTGTCTTTGGTAGACATAGTTAACACTTGATGCGAAGGAGAAGAATGCGGTGAGACTTGTGGAGATAGAGTAGTTGGTGTAGTTTGTTTTTTGGTTGTTTTAACAAGGGTTGAGGTGTGGGACATTATCAAGTTAGAATCCACTATTTCAAATTTTAAGGTTGGTTTCAATTTTATATGTAGTGAAAAGGAAAAGAAATTACTATAAATTCCAAATCTGTTCAATATATTTTGTTTTCCTTATAATATGGCTATATCAATTCAATAACAGTTCAATTAATAACAGAATTCAAAAAAAAAGAAAGAAGAAGAAAGAAAAGGAAAAAGAAATATTGTTATTTAGTGCCACAGAACAGAAGAACAGATGCCTTTTCAAGTAAAAGGAAGACAAAAAGTAAAAAAAAGGGAAGGAATATCAACTATATATAGAAAACAAAAGAAAAAGAATTGGAGAGGAAACTTTAGGAGGAGGGAAGAAAAAAGAGAAAGGAAAAAAAATGAAGTAAAAAGAGTTGTTCAAAAAGAAAAGGAAGGGGGGTAGTATTTTAATTCAACTATTTAGAATAGAGCAGGAACCCAAGGTTTTTTAACAATGCATGTAGTTCAAACCAAGCTTCTTCTAGTAATAAAGATATCCAAGAATAGGGAAGAAAGTCAAAGAGAAATCAGGGGAAAAAAAGCAGATAATTATTCAAAGACACAATAACAGTATTGTATACTTAAATTCTTCTTATAAATCCTGTAGTTTTGCTAGGAAGTGAAGATGAAAATCCAAATCTCAAAGGACAAATTTATATTTGATGTCAATTCAAAATTCAAAGAGTAAAACAAATCCAAAGCTTGCTTGTATTCAAAATGAAGTCAGTTTATTTTCCAAGTTCAAGACAGGAACAAAGAACAAAGAAACAGATCCCAAGATGGAGTCAAGTTAATTTCGGTGCAGCAGGCAGATGTTAAACCAAAGAATTCTCAGCAGATAATCCAAAAGGTGTCAGCAAGTAATCCAAAAGGGTCAGCAAGTATTCCAAATAGGTTAATCCAACAATAAGTAATCCAAAAAAGAAGTGATTTCAATCTCTTCTAGATTCCATTTAGTTCATAGTTATTAAGTTATTTCATATTGTAAAAAGGAGCAGCAGGAAAAAAAAGGCAGCAAAACTGTATTCCTCCGCTTCAGAAATTAAGTCCAGAACATTATGATTTTAAAAATCTATCAACAACAAATTCTGATCATCACTAGGAATTTCCTTTAGCAGTTAAAGTTTTCTAAATAGTCATGTCAAATTTAAACTATTTTGTTAAACCATAAAGTCAGTAAATTATTTTATAGGTTCCAAAGTTCGCGTTCAAGATGGAAAAGTAAAAGTGAAAAAAAGAATTAGATCCGGCTGTTATTTGCGGATGGGTTTAAACAAGAGAAAACTTTCACTTTCGCCCTAGAGAAAAAAAAACTTTTACCTGGAACTTTTACGATCTTCTGGCTTTAAACACGAAACAGAATAGAGGTTTTTACCTTAGGTCCTTTGTCTGCTATATTCTTTTCCAATGTAGATGTAAATATTTGTACTTTCGCTTCTTTGATTTTTATTCTTCCCACTGAGTGAGGGGAGAAAGCGCTGGCCGGTCCTCTTAATCAAAGAGGAGCGGTTCTCCCGTCCCCGAAGCTGCCTCCGGAGTCCTGGCGATGGGTCCTCGGGCAGAGGAGAGTCCCCTGTTCATGGATCGGGCCATCCGGGCCCGATCCGATCGCAAATGCGACCTTCGGAGGGGGTAGAAAGGATTCGCCTGGCAGAGCCCTGCCAGACACGTCCTGCCGCGATCTCCACCAAACCGGAAGCCGCCTTTTGTAAACTTCTTAAGACCCATCTCTGCCATCAGGCATGGGGGAATTGAGACATCTCCCCCGGCCTATATATTTTATGCATGGTATGTTTGAGTGTATGTTTTATTTTAAATAAGGGTTTTTTTAGTTTTTTTTTTAAACTATTAGATTTGTTACTGTATATTGTTCTTATTATTGCTTTGAGCCGCCCCGAGTCTACGGAGAGGGGCAGCATACAAATCTAATTAATAATAATAATAATAATAATAATAATAATAATAATAATAATAATAATAATAATAATAATTGAAGACCAGCTTTTCATATGCATTGGAATGCTTGCATAGGTGATAGTTCTCCATTTTGTCAGAGAAAACACTATTTCCTACTTTCACGTTGCCACAGCACCAAGATGGAGGCTTTATTCTGCATATATTTTATGTTGTGGTTAGCTCTGGGCCAGCTCCTGCTCCAAGGACTGTGGGGGTGGATATGGGTGAATCTTCGCAGTGTCAGAGGCCAGTGTTACTGCCGTCTGAAGCTGACAGCGAAGCGTCTGAAACAGGGAGTGAATGTGAACTGGGATCCTCAGAGGGGGGCTTGGCAGACAGCCCATTAAAGAGCAGTTCATCATCATTATCCTCACTGGGTTCGGATGAAGAAACATTCATTGACGTACGCAGGCGCAGGGCAATGACTAGAAAAGAGCAGCTATGTAGGTATTACAAGAGATAAGAGAGTCCCCCTGTGGTTGGGTGTGGTTCAACTAATTAGGACTGCTGTTAAATGGCGGCCTCTGAATGTTGACGATTATCTATTCGGAGAAAGAGGAAGTGGCTTTCGTCTCAAGGACTCTCTTTGCATCAATCCCAGGACTTTGAAACTAAACCATAGTCAAGTGTGTGAGTTGCCAACAGTTGAAGAAGGGTAGCTGTGACATTTTCACAGCTGCTTGCTAATTGCTTTGTGTTTGTTTATTGCTTTTCACTGCCTTCAAGTTTGTTGCTTTGAAAGTGTGTCCTTTGACTGCAAAAAGGGTGTTTTGCTTCTACTTTATTTTCGATAAAAACGGTGTTCTTGACTTTTCAAGTGTGCGTGTCTGAATTCATACCTTTGCACTTAATTGGGGGCTCGTGCCATGGAGCCCGGCAGAACACTTTATGTGTCAACTGTTTGAGGTAGGCAAGGTCAAAAAATAGCTATAGCTATAGCTCTTTTTAATGTTTTGGTGTATAATAGTCCCATCTTATACCAAACAAAATCAAGGCAATCTTATCTTGAGTTTCTTCCTCCTTAATGAGTCAGAGCAATCCTTTCTGGAAACCTCCCTCCTTTAACAGTTCATTTTCCATTTTAAAGTCCAGGTCTTCCACAATATATCATCAGCAGATTTTAAAATGGGCTTCTGTGCACAAAGGTAGCTTCTCACCATTTGGGATGTATTCATCTGGGCATGCTAAATACTGCTACCTGGTGATAATTTTTAATGTGGTAGAATGGGAAATTATAAAATACATCACCAGTAATCCCATTTCCTAAAAATGTTCCTCTCACTTTTTGCAACATAGTGACAGCCGCTACTCAAAGTGTTGGTTATGACCTATAAAGCCCTTCATGGCACCGGACCAGAATATCTTCAGGACCGCCTTCTGCCGCACGAATCCCAGCGACCGGTTAGGTCCCACAGAGTCGGCCTTCTTCGGGTCCTGTCGACTAAACAATGTCATCTGGCGGGACCCAGGGGAAGAGCCTTCTCTGTGGTGGCTCTGACCCTCTGGAACCAGCTCCCCCCTGAGATTAGGATTGCCCCCACCCTCCTTGCCTTTCGTAAACTCCTTAAAACCCACCTCTGCCGTCAGGCATGGGGGAACTAAAACATCTCCCCCTTGCCCATGTTGTTTTGCTGTTTGATTGATTGTGTACTTGTTTTTTTATATATATTGGGATTATTTTATGAATTTCTTAACTTAAAATTGTAATTGGATTGGTGGGCATTGGGTTTGTCACTATGTACTGTTTTTTGCTATTGTTGTGAGCCGCCCCGAGTCTGTGGAGAGGGGCGGCATATAAATCCAATAAATCTAATCTAATCTAATCAAAGGCCAAAGGTGGGATCCCAACTCGAGGAATTCTGCATGCTCTTGAAATTACATATGATACAGTAGATCAGTGATGGTGAACCCATGGCATGGGTGCCACAGGTGGCACATGAGCTTTTGCCCTAGCTCAGCTCCAACATGCAGGTGTGTGCTGGCCAGCTGATTTTTGGCTTGCACAGAAGCTCTGGGAGGGCGTTTTTGGCTTCTAGAGAACTTTTTTACCCTCCCCCAGCTCCAGGGAAGCCTTTGGAGCCTAGGAAGGGCAAAACACGAGCCTACTGGGCCCACCAGAAGTTGGGAAACATGCTGTTTTCACCCTCCCCAGGCATTATGGGTGTGGGCACTCGCGCATGCGTAATAGTATGCATCCACACTCTTTTGGTACCAGAGGGAAAAAAGGTTTGCAATCATAGTTAGATAGTGGAGTCATAGATCAGGCTCAAGATCAAGAGATAGAATGAATAGTGGACAAAGATGAGCTGGAACTATGACATGAGGACAAGGCGGTTTAAAATCCTGCTTTTCAATCAAAAGCTTTCCTGCTATTAGTAGTAAGGGAAACAAAACGAGTGGTTCTCTGAATTATTTATTGTTTGTTTCTCATTGCAGATAATAACCATATGGGCACCAGCCGAGCTTATCACAGTGAGAAGAAAGGTTGAGACTTTTCCCATACGGTGCTAATCTCCCAACACTGGTTATTTAATAATGAAAAATCTTAAACAACTGGCAAGTGTTCACATCTAGTTTTTGGCCTGTTCATTGCATAAAAGTGCCTTTAGTGAAGGTAACGTGAAAATCATAGCAAGAACCAGTTATGGATCTTTTGTTAATACACTTGAAATTTGTTCAGTCATTTAAAGCTTTTTAAAACTTTCACTTAATCAAACAATTGGTTAATGGTGGATTGTTACTTTTTGTCATAAACATATGAAATGTGCTGCTGCATTTTCGCAATTTTCATTTAAAAATAATGATAGCTCTATTTTTCAGAGTTCCAGATAATACTTTTATAATCACTCAGGCCAGTTTCAGGGTTGACAAAATTATCAAAATTAAAATACATTGTCAAATGTACTGTAACTAATAACTTTATCTTGAAATGATCCAGGACAGAGTTTTCTTGATATGGTTACTCTACTATATAGAAACTGTTGTGGCTAGCTCTGCCCCAGCTCCTGCCCCAAGGACTGTGGATGTGGGGGAGACATCCATATGCCGCAGACCTATTTTGCTCCCGGTGGAATCTGATGATGAAGGCTGTTCTGACCAAGATGACATGAGTGACAGGGAGGAGGAGAGTGTGGCAGGCAGCTCAGAAGGAGATCAATTATCTATCTCCTCCTTGGATTCGGAACAAGAGTAAATGATACAGCCACGCATGCGGAGAGCGATGCGTAGGCAGCAACAACTGAGAGATTATTATCAAAGAAAATGAGGCCACCTGTGGTTGGGTGGGGCTGTGGTAATTAGTGAGGCTGCTATAAATAGCAGTTTGTGGGTTTGGCCATTGTGGAGGATTATCTGATCGTTGTGTTTCATGCCTCCCTTGCTGACTTTGACCTTTGTGTGCTGATTTTTCCCCCGCTTTGAAACTAAACCAGAGCAAAGTGTGTTTCACTTTGTGAAAGAAGGACTGTGAATTGCCTCACAGCTGCAAGCTAAGTATCACAGAACTGATAAAGGACTTGTACAAATTACCAGTTTGTTTGGAGATGAGTGCTCGTTGCTATACAAAAAGAGTGCTTAGTTTATTAGAATTTCCGATATAAAGAACATTGTTTTGAATTTTCAAACGTGTGTGTGTCTGAAATTTGTATCTGTGAATTTTCAGGAGGATTCTACCAGAGAGCCCGACAGAACAGAAACTTCCTATGAAAGGCATAGATTTTCCTATAGATTAACTTATAAATTTGTACCCTTTACAAGGACCCCAAAGTGCAGAAACATCTGGTATAATGTAACATGCGACTTAGTCTTAACATCACACTAAATCCTTGTGGTTGAAAAGAAACCACAACAGTCAAACCGCTTCTTTCTGGACAGCCTCCAGACTTAATTGTCATAAGTATCTCCTGCCTTCTTATTTCACAGGAGCACATGTTCACATGTGGATGGGGAGAGGAATTTGAAGAGTTTGGTGTTTTCTCCCATTTTATTATGAAAAGGATGCATGTGCCGGCATTCTCCTCTTTTTTTTTTTTTGCTTTGAAGATGCCTTAAGCTGTGCATGCTGAGAAAAAATAAAACTCAAGTTAAGTACTGGAAACTGGTATAGAAACATAGAAACATAGAAACATAGAAGACTGACGGCAGAAAAAGACCATCTAGTCTGCCCTTATACTAGTTTGTGTATTTTATCTTACAATGGATATATGTTTATCCCAGACATGTTTAAATTCAGTTACTGTGGATTTACCAACCAAGTCTGCTGGAAGTTTGTTCCAAGGATCTACTACTCTTTCAGTAAAATAATATTTTCTCATGTTGCCTTTGATCTTTCCCCCAACTAACTTCAGATTGTGTCCCCTTGTTCTTGTGTTCACTTTCCTATTAAAAACACTTCCCTCCTGAACCTTATTTAACCCTTTAACATATTTAAATGTTTCGATCATGTCCCCCCTTTTCCTTCTGTCCTCCAGACTATACAGATTGAGTTCATCTTCATGATACGTTTTATGCTTAAGACCTTCTATCATTCTTGTAGCCCGTCTTTTGACCCGTTCAATTTTGTCAATATCTTTTTGTAGGTGAGGTCTCCAGAACTGAACACAGTACTCCAAATGTGGTCTCACCAGCGCTCTATATAAGGGGATCACAATCTCCCTCTTCCTGCTTGTTATACCTCTAGCTATGCAGCCAAGCATCCTACTTGCTTTTTTATGAGTGATCATTGCCAAACATTAAAGAGGAGAAAGTGTTTCAAAAATACAGTATGTGTTAATGGCACCAGTTCTATATAATGGGTAAATTCAAGGGGGTGGGTGGGTTGTGAGTAAAACAGAGAAACTAAGCTAAGTCAATATTTAAAAGTCCCTGAGTGAGTACAGGGGCAAATGTTTGATAAGGTCATGCTGCCAGTGGAAAAATTGAACTGATTTTAGAGGAACAGGAGCTCATGAAACTAATATTGACTAACAGAGGCTTAAAGGCTTAAAATATTATCTAACATCAGTTCACAATAATTCATAATTATTATTCATGACTGGAACAAACTAAACTGCTTTAGTTCAGTATCAGTAATACAGGACTCATACTGATATTGACAACTATTTATAATTGTAGTAAAACACATGTATGCTCTGTTCCTACTTCTTTCCAATTTCATCTTCCCAAACATCTTACAAAACAAGATGACGGATCTAAAGTCTTCCGGTAACTCTACAGATTGGGGTGTGTTGCGGTTAGCTCTGCCCCAGCTCCTGCCCCAAGGAATGTACAGGTGGATGTGGGGGAAATATCCACATGCCGCAGGCCTGTTTTGCTCCCGATGGAATCTGCCGACGAAGCCTCCTCTGACCAAGGAAGCATGAGTGACAGGGAAGAGGGGAGTTTGGGAGACAGCCCAGGAGGAGATCAATCATCTGTATCATCCCTGGATTCTGAACAAGAATTAATGACACATCCACGCATGTGTAGAGTGATGCATAGGAGACAACAACTGAAGGATTATTGCAAGAGAAAATGAGGCCACCTGTGGTTGGGTGGTGCTGCTGTAATTAGTGCTACAGATAAAAGTGCAACCTGGTGTTTTAGCCTCATGGCAATTTATCTGATTCATTGTTTCGTCAAGATCGTGGTTTTTATGCTGTTCAGGATTGTGTGTGGACTCTCTGGACTTTGGAATTGGACTCAATTTCCCAGTTATTGGGTGAGCAATTGGACTGCATTTAACCTGTGCCTTGTGTGTACCAGAAAATCCCTTTGACGTTTAAAAAGGGAGCTGTTTCTGTTTTTCTGTTTATAAAAACTTTTGGCTTTTCCTTTTATCGTGAGGTGTGTGTCTTCCTGGACTAATTACCCTGTAATTACGGGCGGTTGAGACACCCCGGCAGAACAGGGTGGTGTGGGAATTAGAATCTGGACATCCAGAATAAAACCTGGTGACCTAAAAGTGACTTCTAAACTTTTACCAACATGCAAGATTTCCTTTCATTTATTTTGGTAAAAAAGGGGGGGACAAAAATCCTGCCACTATAAATGCTTTCCCTTTCCTGAACATTTTCCTGCTAAGGCTCAGCATCCGTGCAGGAAGCCATTTAACTCCGATCACATGGTTCAGCGGCTAAGTCCTTCTCTTCACCCTTTGCTTCATTTATTGGTCACGTTTGCTAGTTATAGTCTTCCTCTGCCCAGAGAACAAACAGGAAGAAGGGGCTTTATTTTCTGAAGAGAAAACATCCCACGGCCCTTTCAGATGGAAGCCCAGCCAAGAATGAATGTGCAAAGCTTTGAATGGGATGCTCAGTTTAAAAGGATGCAGTTGAATTGGATCCTCAAATTAAATCTATGCATCCATTTAAGGCATCGACTCAAGTGCCTTCAAATCGCTTCTGGGGATTGTTAAACGGATGTTGAAGATTTCATGAATTCTCTAACTCTTCAGAATTTCAATTGCCACTGCTGCTTCCTTCAGTTTAAGGACAGAGCTGAGTGTGAATTGAGTGATGGGTTAGCTCTTTGACATAAATGCAAAATTTGTCGCCTTTGCAAATCCTAACAGGGTTTGGGAAGTGGAACTCATTACCTGACTCAGCAGTGTCAACCCCTAACCCCCAACATTTTTCCCTTAGACTATCCACGATTGACCTCTCCAGGTTCCTTAGAGCTCAGTAAGAGGCGTGCATAAGTGCACCAGTGTGCCTTCCGTCTCCTGTCCAATTGTCTCTCCTTATCTCATTTATCTTTTCTTCCTTTCAAATATGTTCACCTATACTTTTATATCTTTTCTTCTATTCTTTTCTTTACTTATGTTACTACATATCTATTCTCTTCAATGTGTATTATGTATTGGACTAAATAAATAAATAAATAATAAAATAAATAAGTGCCCTCTTCATAATTTTCATCCTCTCTCTCTCTCCTGATGGAATTTCTTTAGATGGGTTTGCTTGAAGAGCAAAAGAATAATAATAATAATAATTTATTGGATTTGTATGCCGCCCCTCTCCGCAGACTCGGGGCAGCTAACAACAATAATAAACACAAGATGTACAATCCAATAATAAAAACAACTAAAAACCCCTATTATAAAACCAAACATACACACAAACATACCATGCATAATTTGTAATGGCCTAGGGGGAAGAGCTATCTCAACTCCCCCATGCCTGGCGGTATAAATGAGTCTTGAGTAGTTTACAAAAGACAGGGAGGGTGGGGGCAGTTCTAATCTCCGGGGGGAGTTGGTTCCAGAGGGCCGGGGCCACCACAGAGAAGGCTCTTCCCCTGGGGCTCGCCAAACAACATTGTTTAGTCGACGGGACCCGGAGAAGGCCAACTGTGGGACCTTATCGGTCGCTGGGATTCGTGCGGTAGCAGGCGGTTCCGGAGGTAATCTGGTCCATTGCCATGTAGGGCTTTAAAAGTCATGACCAACACTTTGAATTGTGACCGGAAACTGATCGGCAGCCAATGCAAGCCACGGAGTGTTGAAGAAACGTGGGCGAATCTTGGAAGCCCCACGATGGCTCTCGCGGCTGCGTTCTGCATGATCTGCAGTTTCCGAACACTTTTCATAGGTAGCCCCATGTAGAGAGCGTTGCAGTAATCCTGAGAAACCCAAGAAGTACCCATGTGTGTGTGTGTATGTGTGTATGTATAATTTGCAGACATATTGTGAATCATACAACCTTACAAATCTGCAAAAAAGCAAGATAAATTGAACATCCTTTTAGGTGAGCAAGGTTTGCACAAACAGAGATGTGAAGGATTGTGATCTATGTTCTCTGACATTACAAACTAGAGTTCAACGTGTGCTACTGCATTTAAAGTGCTGGTGGCCATCCTTCAAAAGCATATGGTGAATGAGTTTGAATCCCAGGTTGAGTCACATATAAGTCAATTGTGCCATGACTCAGCATAATGTGTAGCTTTAGCTTCCTCAATAAATCATAACTTAAAAATGTAGAGTGGCAAACCACAAGGGATCCCTTCTCTGTGTACTGAATCATCAGCAATATGGTAGAGCAGTAAAGACAATTCATAGATTTATTTGTTCCCTTCATAATAGTAATATATACTTGTTTCTTTTGCTTCTCTGGCTGACATCTTGCTTCTTCTCCATTTTTCCTCTTTTACAACTTCGCCAGATTCAAGATTTGTTTTACACACACAAAAAGTTCAGAAATAAATTTAGGATAAGAGTCAGGATTGGTATGAACTTCAATTCTTTTTTCTTGGATGCGTCCCTTATATTCCAAATAGAAGACTGAGCTTGGAGATTGAGAAGGAAGCCAATTAGAATGATTATCCCTGTCTTTCTCCAAGGTAGGAGCCATAAATCAAAGTTTGAAACTAGGCAATACATTTTATTTTATGTGATAATGGGCTTCCACCATAGTGATTCTTCTTTGAGTGACAGTGGTTTTATTCTTTGTTCTTCTTTTTAATACATATTCTTTATTGTTACTTTTCTTACTGTTTATCGACGAGTGGTGAAGAGACACTTGTTATAGCTAGTCCTTGACTTATGACTGCTTAGCAATGGTTCAAAGCAGGGGTGAAATGCTATTGGATGGCTCGTGCCTGTCAATCGTCGAAGAGCTAGTCACAAAGGGAGTGCGAGGCTCCGCCCACTCACCCGGATGCCATCATTTGGAGGTCTTTTATTTTCTACACGTGCACAGAATGCTTTTGCATGCGCAGAGAGTAAAAGAACCCAAACACTGGCGTCCAGGCAGGTGGGTGTTGCCTCGCACTTCCTTCACGACCGGCTCTCCGACAATTGACAGGCACGAGCAAGACAAGAGCATTTTACCCCGGTTCAAAGTCCTGACAGACTCACCAAAAGTCACTAAGACAAAGTTACAAAGTACTCCTGCAGGTGTTCATTCTTATGACTGATCGCAGGGTTGCTCCAGTACCACTGCCTATCTTCCTAACCCACCCCACTGGGTCCTGCTCCAAACACAGCCAGGGAATTTAAAACTGAGCAACAGACTTCCATTGGAGCCACCTTAAAAAATAGAGCTCTCTACCGGATTGTGAAAATAATAGTTACTTGCAGAATAGGAAAGATGATCGAAACATTTAAATATGTTAAAGGGTTAAATAAGGTCCAGGAGGGAAGTGTTTTTAATAGGAAAGTGAACACAAGAACAAGGGGACACAATCTGAGGTTAGTTGGGGGAAAGATCAAAAGCAACATGAGAAAATATTATTTTACTGAAAGAGTAGTAGATCATTGGAACAAACTTCCAGCAGACCTGGTTGGTAAATCCACAGTAACTGAATTTAAACATGCCTGGGATAAACATATATCCTTCCTAAGATAAAAATACAGGAAATAGTATAAGGGCAGACTAGATGGACCATGAGGTCTTTTTCTGCCGTCAGTCTTCTATGTTTCTATGACCCTTGTATTGCAATAGCTTTCACTGCTTCAATTTGCTTCTCTTCTATTTTACCATTATTTTGTACTTAATTTTGTTCTATTGCCATTTTCCATTTTAGGAAGGCTTTGAGGTTGATGAACAGAAGAAAATTAAATGACAGCAATTAAAATATCCAATTATTATAAATGTTCTGAGAAAAAAAATGTGAGAAGCAAATGTATGCCGCCCCGAGTCTTTGGAGAGGGGCGGCATACAAATCTAATAAGTAAGTAAGTAAGTAAGTAAGTAAGTAAGTAAGTAAGTAAGTAAGTAAGTAAGTAAGTAAGTAAGTAAGTAAGTAAGTAAGTAAACAAACAAACAAACAAACAATAAATAAATAACAAAAGAAAGAAAGAAAGAATCCAAGTTTATTGCAAGAGAGGGACACTCCCAAGTGTCCATCTGTTTCAAGATGGTTGTTGCATCCTCCTGTTTAAAGCAAACAATTAGAAATCTGATCGGGCAGATCATTCCAATGGAATTGCAAACAATTGTAATGGATTGTACAAAACCAGGAAGCCATTCTGAAGATCAAAACATGTAACCCCTTGAGCCACGACAGGCTCATGAGTCAAGCTGGAGAGATTGAGCATTGTCTTTAAACCTACTCTCTTAAAATATAAAATTAACTTTCTGTGTGTAAGCCTCGGGCAAGAGGTGGGGAGGGCAGTCTCACAAGATGTTTGGGGAGTGGTTTGCATTATTGAGGAGAAGTAGCTCCAAAATTACAACAAAGCTACAAGTAGCCATGGGGGTATCCCTGGGTTCCCATGAGAAACTGCTAATTTTGCTTATCTGTGTCATGCCAGCGTTCAAACCGGAGGCCAAAACAGTTTAAAAATACCAACAGTGCCATAGATTTCCCAGGCCATATATAGTTCACACATCTCATAGGAGGAGGAAAGAGTTACAAATAAACATGGACACTCTCACATAACACAGAATGTAGCAGGATTTAAAAAAAACAAAGATGTGGTCCTGTAACAAAAGTTAGTAAAAATAACTTCAGCAGTACAAGCTCATTAAGCACAGTCTATGGTTTCTCCCTACTTCAAAAACCAGAGAGAAGACAGGACAGAAGACTTTGTTCTTGATAATCAGAGAAAGAGAAAATTACAACAAGCCTTGTTTTGTCAACAAAAGAGTTCACAGAAATATTTCGGTCCTGATTTGATCCTGACGGACTCAACAGTTAAGATAGTGATGTTCTCAAGGCGTTCCAAGTTAGAAAGATTAAAGGAAGAGAAAAACAAAACATGGTAGAACTCTCACAATAATCCTTCGTGGGTTTTGTGGTATTTTCCCATTGTTATAAGCAACAGGTAACTTCAGTGCAAAGATAAATATAAGATTTTTCTCAAAGAGCAAAAGGTTTAATTTAAACAACGACTTACATTTTAGAAGAGGAATGAATCAAACTTTAGGAGGAAAAAGAACCAAGTGTCTTTGTAGTAGTAAAATGGGAAATTGATCAAACATGTATTTTATGGAACACTACATAGTCTCAGAATATTAAAACAAAATTTTAATTGTATTTTAAGCAACTCGATTACCGTAGTTTTTTGAGTATACGATGCACTTTTTAATCCCCCCAAAGAGGGCGAAAACTTGGCTGCATCTTATACACCAAATGTAGCCCCACCCACCCAGCCATCCCCACCCTTTGGCCTCTGCCTCCCAATAATTTACCTCCTTGCAGCAAACAGGAAAGTCAAGTTGTTAAGTTGTTAAGTCAAGCAACTGATCAGCTTCCTAAACATCAGCTGATTTGAGGCTGCTTCAGTGCTAAAATAAAAGTGAAACTAAAGCTGGAAACTAAATCAGAGGAAAGGCCTCTGCAGCTGATAACAGAGCTCCAAATCAATCTGGAGCTCTGTTATTAGTTACACCGGCCTTTATGAAAGCCTTCGTGACTGCAGCAGAAATGGGCCGTGGTGTGAGAGGCCTGGCTGCAACTATATGAAGGTAAGTACAGTGGTACCTTGTGATACGAACCCCTCGTGACGTTTTCGTGACGTCAAAGCTCTGCCCATGGAATTCCCTATTGGGATGCCCCACCTCCGTTGCAGCCTCCAGATCGGCCGAAAATGCCGCTGCTGATTGGAAAAACGGAGCTCCGCCAGGCGGTGCCGCCCGGCTATAACTTTCTGAAACAGCCGGGTGCTTCTCGGCGGCCTCCGGAACCCGAACCCAAACTTTTGCCAAATTTCCGGGTTCGGCGTTCGGTAGAACGCCGAGAAGCCCCCTGGCTGTTTTAAAAGGTGACAGCCGGGCGGCGGCGCCCAGTGGAGCGCCATTTTGCTATTTTTCCCCCCTTGCACGCATTAATCGCTTTTACATTGTTTCCTATGGGAAACATAGTTTCGTCTTACGAACTTTTCACCTTACGAACCACCTTCCGGCACCAATTAAGTTCGTAAGACGAGGTAATACTGTATTAGGGCAGCTCCACTTCCTTTCATTTCTGAACTTCCAATTGGCTCGTTGAGCCATTTTTCTTCATCCCTAGGCTTCAGGAGGCTTCACTGAACCCTGGGGAGACTGAAAAACAGGCCAGAGAGCCTATTGGAAGTCTGGAGGTTTCAGTGAGGTCTGTGTGCATGAGTGGAGGGGCAGTGCAGGGGGCAGCATGCATGCACAGGGCATTGAGAGGGAAGAATACACGCCACAACAAATTCTTTCCAGAGATTCAAGGTCATCCTTTGTTCAGCACCAGCCGGAAGTCAATGGGAAGATCGTGGACATTGGGAGAACCAGAGTGGTCCATGTGATGAACTTTTGGGTGTGGGGAAAGGAGCTGAACTTTAAACTGGGTGGAGAACGGTAGGGGAAGTTAAATTCAGGTTGTCTACAATTCGTGCCAATATTACTCTGCTAATAAATTGGAACTTGGAAGAAGGCCAAGCCTTGGACCTTGATTTATTTCTCAGATGTTAATTGGAACACTGATACATGCTATGTGAATAGAGCCAAGAAATCAGGATCATCCTTTGAATGGTGATAGTTGTTATGAGTCAGCTGCAGTTTTTTGTATATGTTTATAGAAACCCGAATATACCAAGACTGTCATACCTGTACCCGTGAAAATCTACGAAAACATATATATATAAACATATACAGGTTCAAGTCCCAATGGGTATGGCTAGCTGATGAGGCCAAAATAAGGCTGAAATAGATCTATCCTAGTCTCCCTTAATTTTCAAATTCAGCAAAAAAAAAAAAACCCATGTGACACACACATATATATATATATAAAGGTCTTGGCATATTTGGATTTCTTCCCGTGTAGGTTTTAGAGATTTCTGGCTACGTTTCGATGAGGTCCCGTTTAAATGTATATATATTTAAAAATATTGCCTCCAGAATCATGGTTGTGATATGGATGACTATATAAATCCACTAAATAAATAAATCTACAGCCCAATTCTCCAGTGCACTCCCCAAAAATAGACAACCAGATTATTAGACCAGATTATTTACGGGACAGTCTACTGCCTCACATGTCCCAGTGATGGGTTAGGTTGCACAGAGTCTGCCTTCTCCGGGTCCCATCAGCCAAACAATGCCGACTGGCAGGTCTGCAGGGAAGAGCCTTCTCTATTGTGGCCCCAGTCCTCTGGAACAAACTCCCCCCAGAGATTCGTACCACCCCCACTCTCCTCACCTTTTGAAAGGCGTTAAAAACCCATTTATGCTGGCAGGCCTGGGGCAGTGAGAGATAGCTCCGGCCATAGTATGAATGAGGGATGACTGATTGTTATTATACTGGGTCTTAGTTTTATTTCTCTTAACTTTTTAACTGTATTGTACTATTTTTATCTTTGCCTATACAGTATTTTATTCTTGTAAGCCGCTCTGAGTCTGTGAGGAGAAGGGTGTCCTATCTATCTATCAACCAATCAATCAATCAAACAAACAAACAAACAAACAAACAAGGGTTGGAGGAATGTATTCTGTCGGGCTCTCTGGTAGAATCCTCCCAAAAATTCACAGGTACAAATTTCAGACACACACACATTTGAAAATTCAAAACAATGTTCTTTATAATGAAAATTCACTTAAACTAAGTCCTCTTTTGGTATAGCAAAGAGCACTCGTCTCCAAACAAACTGGTAATTTATACAAGTCCCTTATCAGTCCTGTGATACTAAGCTTGCAGCTGTGAGGCAATTCAAAGTCCTTCTTTCACAAAGTGAAACACACTTTGCTCTGGTTTAGTTTCAAAGCGGGGGGAAATCAGCACACAAAAAGTCAAAGTCAGTAAAGCAGTCATGAAACACAATGATCAGATAATCCTCCACAATGACCAAACCCACAGGCTGCTCTTTATAGCAGCCTCACTAATTACCACAGCCCCACCCAACCACAGGTGGCCTCATTTTCTTTGATAATAATCTCTCAGTTGTTGCTGCCTATGCATCGCTCTCCGCATGCGTGGCTGTATCATTAACTCTTGTTCTGAATCCAAGGAGGAGCTAGATAATTGATCTCCTTCTGAGCTGTCTGCCACACTCTCCTCCTCCCTGTCATTCATGTCTTCTTGGTCAGAGGAGCCTTCATCATCAGATTCCACCGGGGGCAAAACAGGCCTGCAGCATGTGGATGTCTCCCCCACACCCACAGTCCTTGGGGCAAGAGCTGGGCCAGAGCTAACCACAACAGAATGTAAAGATTTATTTAGCACAATCGTAGTATTTTTTTTAAATGGCTTCTCTTTACTGAAAGGGAGCAAGCAAGAAAATATATTTCTATCCTTCTAAGCCTTTTATTTTTAAAAAGAATCCCTAGCCTTTTCCTTAAGGGGAAAAAAAAGATGCTTGAGAACATTAGACGAGTTCTATTGCTGATAGCCTGGCAACTCTCTTTCTTAATATACAGACTTATAGCCCATGTTAAGACCTGCAATTGCACTATGGTTGAACTTTGCTAAATTAGCCCTTGGTGTAAGGCCACATTCCCTTTTTTTCTAGAGGGATAACAGTTTCTGGAAATGATCCCAGTCTGCCTCAGATAGCAAGGTCACAAGAGATGTTTGCCACTTCTAAAGCAATCATGTTACATATTCAAATGCATTTCCGAATATACAGCCTTAACTGCAGGGAGGGCATTGCGATACCTTTCTTTTCTAACTTTATTTTTTAACTTTCCCTTTCTTTTCTAACTTTATTTTCTAAGCAATTTAGCAAACTATGCCATTATTTTACTGGTTTTGTATCCCATCCAACTGAACTTAAATCAGTTTCAATGTTTATCGAAAACCAACTATTATTTTAATACACAGCTTGAGACACTATTGAATTGTGAATCAGGGGACTTCCATTTCTTGCACCACATTAAGGATCAGATGGTACATTTTTAATAAGACAGTTCTTTGGAAATGAGCCAAGATAATTGGAAGAGCAACACAAGAACAAGGGGGCACAATCTGAGGTTAGTTGGGGGAAAGATCAGAAGCAAAGTGAAAAAAATATTATTTTACTGAAAGAGTAGTAGATGCTTGGAACAAACTTCCAAGAGACGTGGTTGGTAAATCCACAGTGACTGAATTTAAACATGCCTGGGATAAACATATATCCATCCTAAGATAAAATACAGGAAATAGTATAAGGGCAGACTAGATGGACCATGAGGACTTTTTCTGTCAATCTTCTCTGTTTCTATGTTTCCAGCACTGTCAAATCAGAAAACATTTTGCTTGGAAATTAGTTTCATATAACATAATCAACCCAACGTGCTCGTATCTATCATCACCATATATTTATTTAATAACTAGATTTTTATCCCACTTTTATTATTTTATAAGTAACTCAAGGCAGTGAATGTACCTAATACCCTTTCCTCCTCCTGTTTTTCTCACAATAACAACCCTGTGAAGTGGGCTGGGCTGAGAGGGAGCAACTGACCCAAAGACATCTGTCTGGCTTTCATAGCTAAGCCAGGACTAGAATTCACATCTTCCTGATTTCTAGGCCAGCACCTCCACAAGTACCCCAAACTGATTCTTATTGAAGAACTAAATTAAGAAATATACAGAATGCAGCTGCGAGAGCAATCATGGGCTTCCCAAGGTATGCCCATGTTACACCAACACTCCGCAGTCTGTATTGGTTGCCGATCAATTTCCAGTCACAATTCAAAGTGTTGGTCTTGACCTATAAAGCCCTTTATGGCATCAGACCAGAATATCTCCGGGACCGCCTTCTGCCGCACGAATCCCAGCGACCGATTAGGTCCCACAGAGTTGGCCTTCTCCGGGTCCCGTCGACTAAACAATGTCGTTTGGCGGGTCCCAGGGAAAGAACCTTCTCTGTGGCGGCCCCGACCCTCTGGAACCAGCTCCCCCCTGAGATTAGAACTGCCCCCACCCTCCTTGCCTTCCGCAAACTCCTTAAAACCCACCTCTTCCGTCAGGCATGGGGGAACTGAAATATCTTCCCCAGGCCTATAATGTTTATGTATGGTATGTTGTGTGCATGTTTTTTTTTAAAATTATGGGTTTTTAACTTTCTAATTATTGAATTTGTATTATATATTGTTTTCTGTTGCTGTTGTGAGCCGCCCCGAGTCTGCAGAGAGGGGCGGCATACAAATTAAATAAATAAATAAATAAATACTGTACTGCTCAAAAAAATAAAGGGAACACTCAAATAATACATCCTAGATCTGAATGGATGAAATACTCTCATTGAATATTTTGTTCTGTACAAAGTTGAATGTGCACAACAGCATGTGAATTTGATTGTCAATCAGTGTTGCTTCCTAAGTGGACAGTTTGATTTCACAAAAGTTTGATTTACTTGGAGTTATATTGTGTTGTTTAAGTGTTCCCTTTATTTTTATGAGCAGTGTGTATTGACATGATTTAGAACTTTCTAATCCTAAAACCAAGAATCAACTGAATATTTGATAGGTCAATAGTTTGCCTAAAGGCCAGCCAATTTCTGTTATCTTCAGCAACAATACCACTGAAAGCTCTTCAGCATGAATCTTATGCTTTTTTGTTGTTGTTGCAACCATCCCATATGTTAAGTACTACGCAATGAATATGATTCACATTGAATCATTCTTAAAGCATTGCTATAATCTTCCTAATGTCACCACTGTGACTTGTTAGTACTTGAGGCTGTCTGTAATGCAGATTTCCTACGTGCCAGTTTATCAAAATATAAATTCCTTTTGGTGAAATCATTTGTCGGCCATCAGTCTTCTAAAATATTCTTGGATCTGAATGTGTAGGAAGAAGAATCTGGCATATTAAGGAAGTTTTCAGAAAGAAAAAAAACATATACAAAATGTGTGATATCCCTGTGCTGGGGAAGAAGGCAGAAAACTGGCTTATTGGCTTTAAAGAAGTTAAACTTTCTTTATAGTAATGACATTCAAGATTCAAAACAATATTGATAATTTTAATGTTAGGGACCTTAGTGGCTTCTGTTAATTAAATATTGTAAAGTGGCAATGTAAACAAGGACAGGCACAGAAAAATAACTTACTATACAGTGATACCTTGTCTTATGAACTTGATTGGTTCTGGGACGAGGTTCGTAAGATGAAAAGTTCATAAGACGAAATGATGTTTCCCATAGGAATCAATGGAAAAGCGATTAATGCGTGCAAGTCCAAAACTCACCCCTTTTGCCAGCCGAAGCGCCTGTTTTTGAACTGCTGGGATTTCCCTCAGGCTCCCCTCCATGGGAAACCTCACCTCCGGACTTCCATGTTTTTGCGATGCTGCAGGGGAATCGCAGCAGCGCAAAAATGGGCGCTTTGCTGGCAATGGAAGTCCGGAGGTGGGGTTTCCCAGCAAGGGGAGCCTCAGTGAAATCGCAGCATAGCAAAAACATGGAAGTCCTCGAAACCCCACCTCTGGACTTCCATGTTTTTCCCATTTTTGCGCTGTTGGGATTCCCCTGCAGCATCGCCAAAACACGGAAGTCTGGAGGTGGGGTTTCCCATGGAGGGGAGCCTCAGGGGAATCCCAGCAGCGCAAAAACAGACGCTTTGCTGGCAACAGAAGTCTGGAGGTGGGGTTTCCCAGCGAGGGGAGCCTTTGACTGGCAATGGAAGTCTGGAGGTGGGGCATCCCAGCGGCAGCAGCTTGGGTTCGTAAGGTGAAAATAGTTCGGAAGAAGAGGCAAAAAAATCTTAAAACTCCAGGTTCGTATCTCTAAAAGTTCGTATGACGAGGGGTTCATAAATAAGGTATCACTGTACTATGCCTCTGTTGTGTTTAATCATCTGCTTATTTGTAAATCTATTTGGGATGCCTTTGGACAGTGATGGCGAACGTTTTTTGGCCCAGAAAGAAATCCTTTGCAAAGGACAAGCTGCTATGCTTTATTTACAGAAACATTACAAAAAAGAGTCTCAACCATAGTCATTACTGTATTGAATATTATGAAATTGAAACTTGATTTCCCATTCCATTTCCAGAGATTCTGAGATGTTTATATTATTAATATAATGATCATCATTGTATTTATATTTGTTTTTAAGGGTTTCATGTGATGTACCACCCTGATCTTACTTATACCCCAAAAACATTCTGAAGACTTATATTGTTATTAAAAAGGTAATAATGAAATAGAGGCTTGAATATTTGAGTCAAGATGTTCCAAATAATGTTCCAAGTCACTAAGATGAGTTTGGATCCCTGAAGATGATGTACCCTCAGCAGCGGAACCCTTGATAAGCTTCCTCTCCGAAGGGAGATTCAATTTGAACAAGGCGGTTATAGAGATATTTAGACCAGAAGTCATGCAGAGCTTTAAAAATAAAAGACAACATCATCCTGTATAGTCTGGAGCAGCGTTTCCCAACCGGTGTGCCGCGGCACACTAGTGTGCCGCGAGACACAGCCAGGTGTGCCGCGGAGCTCCTAGGGAAGCTCCAGCTGGGCGGGGCGCTGCCGGTGCCGGGGCAGGCTTTCCCGAAACGGACGGAGAATGCCCTCTCGCAGCCCCCTGGCTGGGAGCGCTTTCGCTGCGAGAGAGGGCTTTCTCCGTCCGTTTTGGGAATGCCCGCCCCGCCCCGCTCTCTCGCGCGCCGCTCCCCTTTTCTCTCAGCCCTCCCTGGCTTCGCTTCTCAATCCCTCCCTCCTTCCGTCTTTCCTTCCCCTCAGCCGTTCTGTCTGGGGGTCTCCCGCTCTTCCCTTCCCCGCCTCCCAGGCTTTGCCTTCACCACCCCCACCCCCTTTTTGGTTGGCAAGGAGTCCTTTGCCGCATCCTGCAGTTCGCACTCGGCTCGAGGCCGCTTTCCCTGGCTGCGCTCTTTCTTTCTCTCTCTCTCTCTCCCGTGAGGTGGGGGAAGGAAAAAAAAACCCAAACAAAAACTTCTTGCAGCGGGCCCGCGCGCGCGCTTGTGCCCGCGCTCGTCCCTTCAGCAGCGAGGGAGGGAAGTCAGAGGGCGAGGGAGGGAGCGAACGCTCTTGTCCTCGGTGCCCTCTGCAGCCTGCCTTCCTTCTTCTTTGCCGCAGCTGAGGGACGGAGAGAAGGATAGAAAGGAAAGAGGGAGGGAGAGATAGAAAGGAAAGAGGGAGGGAGGAAAGAGGGAGGGAGAGATAGAAAGAAAATAGATAGAAAGGAAAGAGGGAGGGAGAGATAGAAAGGAAAGAGGGAGGGAGAGATAGAAAGGAAAGAGGGAGGGAGGAAAGAGGGAGGGAGAGATACAATGGAAAGAGGGAGAGATAGAAAGAAAATAGATAGAAAGGAAAGAGCGAGGGAGGAAAGATGGAGGGAGAGATAGAAAGGAAAGAGGGAGGGAGAGATAGAAAGGAAAGAGGGAGGGAGGAAAGATGGAGGGAGAGGTACAATGGAAAGAGGGAGGGAGAGATAGAAAGGAAAGAGGGAGGGAGAGATAGAAAGAAAAGAGATAGAAAGGAAAGAGGGAGGGAGGAAAGAGGGAGGGAGAGATAGAAAGGAAAGGGAGGGAGGGAGGAAAGAGGGAGGGAGAGATACAATGGAAAGAGGGAGGGAGAGATAGAAAGAAAATAGATAGAAAGGAAAGAGGGAGGGAGGAAAGAGGGAGGGAGAGATAGAAAGGAAAGAGGGAGGGAGAGATACAATGGAAAGAGGGAGGGAGGAAAGAGGGAGGGAGAAATAGAGTGAAATGGAGGAAGAGATATTTTTTGTCCAAATTTTTCTTTAGCCCCCCCGCCCAAGAGAGAGAGAAAGAGAGACATAGCAAGAGAGAGAGAGAGAAAGAAAGAAAGAGATAGCAAGAGAGAGAGGGAGAAAGAGATAGCGCAAGAGAGAGAGAGAGAAAGAGAGACAGAGAGAGAGACAGAGAAAGAGAGAAAGATAGAGAGCGAGAAAGAGAGATAGCAAGAGACACAGAAAGAGAGAGAAAGAGAGATAGCAAGAGAGAGAAAGAGAGACAGAGAGAGAGAGAAAGAAAGAGATAGCAAGAGAGACAGAGAAAGAGAGAGAGAGAAAGAGATAGCAAGAGAGACAGAGAGAGAGACAGAGAAAGAGAGAGAGAGAGAAAGAGAGAGAGAGAGAGAAAGAAAGAGACATAGCAAGAGAGACAGAGAAAGAGAGAATGAAATAGATAGCAAGAGAGGCAGAGAGAGAGCAAGGGAGAGAGAAAGACATAGAGGGAGGGAAGGAGGGAGAGAGAAAGAGAGCAAAATAGAGAGGAAGAAAGAAAGAGGGATGGAGAGAGAGAAAGAAGGGAAGGAAGGAAGAGAGAGAAAGAGGGAGGGAGAAATAGAGTGAAATGGAGGAAGAGATATTTTTTTTGTTCAAACTTTTCTTTAGCCCCCCTGTGCCCCCCCCATGTCCCCGTTCAGTGTTCCCCAGGATTTTGAAAATATGAACAATGTGCCGTGGCTCAAAAAAGGTTGGGAAACACTGGTCTGGAGGACAGAAGGGAAAGGGGTGACATGATCGAAACATTTAAATATGTTAAAGGGTTAAATAAGGTTTAGGAAGGAAGTGTTTTTAATAGGAAAGTGAACACAAGAACAAGGGAGCACAATCTCAGGTTAGTTGAGGGAAAGATCAGAAGCAACGTGAGAAAATATTATTTTTACTGAAAGAGTAGTAGATGCTTGCAACAAACTTCCAGCAGACGTGGTTGGTAAATCCACAGTAATTGAGGATAAACATATATCCATCCTAAGATAAAATACAGGAAATAGTACAAGGGCAGACTAGATGGACCATGAGGTCTTTCCTGCTGTCAGTCTTCTATGTTTCTTTTTTTTAAAAAAAATATTTGTATTAATTTTCTTTAAACACAAGACAGACAACATTTAACATTTAAAGGAGCTACCATTGCTCCGCTTATCTTAGAAGTCTAAGTAGTACAAAAAAAAAAAGTCTAACTATAGTAAGATCAATACAGGAATGCAGTTTTTTAAATTATAATGTTATAATTTGCTTAACGCAAATAAATTCTCCTATCTATAAAGTATCATTTTGATAATGTAATTAAACTAATTAAAATCAATTAAACAAATAATAAAAACAACATTTAATATTATTAATATTTTAAAAAATATTCTATTCATCATACTATTTTTAATCTATTACTTTATATCTATTATAACAATATTTTTAAATACTTAAAATCACTTATTTAGTTTAAAAAAAGAAAAAACCTTATCCTTTTGATTTCTTAATACTCTACTATATATATAGTCTTCTATGTTTCTATCCAGTACACACGGAAACTATCTGATAGTTCTATAGTGGTGGTGTTACATGGATGAATCTCAGTACACCCATATTGTAGTATGCTTGCTGCATAGTAAGTCAACTGAAGTTTCTTTATTGACTTCAAAGACAGCTCCAAGAAGAATTCATTGCAATAATCCACCTACGAAACACAATACAGTGATCCCCCGAGTTTCGCGATCTCGATCTTTGCGAAACGCTATATCACGATTTTTCCACCCGATGACGTCACTCCCTTCCTTTCTCATCTTTCTTTCTCTCTCTCTTTCTCTATCTTGCTTCTTCCTCTCTCACACTCTCTTCCTCTCTCTCTCATCTCTTTCTTTCCTTCTCTCTCTTTCTCTATCTCTCCCCCTCTTGCTGGCGGGTGGGCGGGCGAGCGGGGGCATCAGCGAGGAGCCGGGGTTTCCCCTTTGCGTGGGCGGCGGGGAAACCCCGATCTTCGTCTGCTCGCTGCTGCTGCAGCAGCAGCGAGCAGACGAAGATCGGGGTTTCCCCGCCGCCCATCAAAGGGGAAAGCCCGATTCGGCTCCTCGCTGCTGCCGCGGCCGCCCAGCATCTGATCTGCTCGGCGGCAGCAGCGAGGAGCCAAATCGGGGTTTCCCCGCCGCCCACGCAAAGGGGAAAGCCCGATTCGACTCCTCGCTGCTGCCGCGGCCGCCCAGCATCTGATCTGCTCGGCGGCAGCAGCGAGGAGCCGAATCGGGGTTTCCCCGCCGCCCATGCAACGGGGAAACCCCATCTTCAGCTCCTCGCTGCTGCCGCGCTGCGGAGCAGATCAGCTGTTGGGCGGCCAAAGGAACCTTCCCTGGGTCTTCCCCGCCGCCCACACGCAAACTCCACCATCTGCGCATGTGTGGCCATGGAAAAAGGGGTGCGCATGCGCAGATGGTGTTTTTACTTCCGCACCACTACATCCCGAAAAATCGATTATTGCGAGGGGTCTTGGAACGGAACCCTCACGATAATCGGGGGATCACTGTAGTATAAAACCTCCTGATCCAAGAAAGGCTCACGTACAAAATCCCCTGTCCAATTGTCTTTCCTTTCTCTCACTTATCATATATATATGTTCTTTCTTTCATATATCCTCTCCTCTAAGTTCACTTTACCCTTATATATATTACTACATGTCTATTTTTCTTCCTATGTATTTGTGTATTGGACAAACAAACAAACAAACAAACAAATAAATAAATATTTTTTTTAAAATCTAATGGTGCAAGGACCCTCCTGGCCACAGCCTCCACTTGTTTTTAACCACCTGCTTTTCCAAAGTACCACCCACTCTGTGAGAGAGAATTGTTCTGTTCGGAGTCAAAGATGAACTTGCTCTGCAGTCAATCAGCTTCTGAATTCTCAGCTCTGAAACTGTTCAGTTTAAGTACATTTTCTCCGGTGCATATGCTCCAGTCAGTAGGTCAAGACGTCCATGGACTCTTCTCTCTGGCTGAGAGATAAACAAGTGTGTAACATCAGTATATTAATGATGTCTTGCCAATGTTGGCAGATGACCTTTTCCGATTGCTACATATAGATGTTGAAAAGTAATAGGAAGAAAGTCTACAAACTTAAGTCCCAAAGGTGCTTTTTCAAGAGGCAACTGGACTTTCTGTTTTTTTCTTTGAAGACATATCTCATCCAACAAGCTTCTTGGATGGGAAGCGCAATATCTTCAAAGAAAAATCATAAAGTCCAGTTGCCTCTTGAAAAAAAGCACCTTTGGGACAATTGTAACCTGGATAACTAAGAATCTCCATAGACATCTGCAATATAAAAGAGTTATTATTATTATTATTATTATTATTATTATTATTATTGTTGTATCCTGAAATGGCTACCTTGTAATTCCTGTAAATAGTTCGTTCCTCTTTCCAGCGCTGTCTGAGCCGAAGCAGGAAGTCGCTCCTGATTGGCTCAGACGCGGCCGGCTCTAGCTTTGGCGGGAACCGCAAATGTATAAAAGGAGCGGTTTCTCCAGGCAGAGCCAGTCGGTACTCGCTGAATTGTCACTTTGCCTTGCTGAGCTGTCACTTGTTCTCTGAGCTGAATAAAAGTACCGATTGCTTGAACCCTGCCGCTGGGTCTACTTCACTGGCGACGAATGGACGGAAGAAACATCGCGTGCAACATGAACAAAGTCCAGATCGGCCAGGCTCCGGAACTCTTTGATCCCGAGAAAACGACCTGGGACGAATACATGGCCACCTTCGAGATCTTCCTCGAGGCGGCGGGAATACAGGACGCCGAAGCCGATCGCAGACGGGCTATTTTCCTTAACTACTGCGGCCCAGAAATCCGTGGCCTTGCCCAGACTCTCACCGAACCGCAGCAAGCAAGAACCGTAGCGTGGGACGTCCTACAGGAAAAGCTAGCGAGCCATTTCAAACCGACCAAACCAGCCATGGTTTTTCAGCATCAATTTTCCATGATGGCTCAGAAGGAAACCGAGTCAATCAACCAGTTTACAACGCGACTTCGAACGGTACTTGCTCAATGCAAGTTTAAAGACCCGGAAGCTCGCCTCACCGACGCCCTGGTTTTCGGCATGAAAAGCGCCACAGTGAGAAATAAACTCCTCACCGAAGAAGAGCCGACTCTACAGACCGTGATTAAACTAGCGCAAACCGCAGAAGCAGCCGACGCAGCAGCTAGAGAATTGAAAGAGCACGGAAGGCGAGAACTCATTGCCAAGATTGACTCCGCGTCTCCCCGCGCCGTGGAATCAGACGACCTCAGCCAACCAGCTCACAGCGGGGACAACTGCCTCCTGGTACAAGACCAGCCGAGACACCACAGAGCTACTCACCCAGCCCCCTGCGCGGGCTGCCGGGGAAACCACCAGCGCCATCGATGCCCTTTCCGAGACGCTACATGCCACCGCTGCAACCGTCGAGGCCACATCGCCATCGCATGCAGAGCAACAGCACCAGAAGAGACATTCGCCACACCGCAATACCAGCGACCACAAAACCAGACCCCCCAATCGCGAGAAAGGAGACCGTTCCGCAACTCGGGTCAAAGGAACTACTCAACCGCTAACCGCGACTACTATAGAGGTAACTCTCAATTTTCCGTGAATAACACGGCAACCAAAAAGGGGGCTAAAATTGTTATCTCACTGTTACTAAATAACCAGCCTTGCTCAATGGAGCTGGATACGGGTTCTAGATATACCATCATGCCTTGGGAGAAGTTTAAACTGTATATGCCTAATGTGTCTAAGGCTGATCTAAATCAAACCTCTGTGGTGATCAGAGACTTTCAAGGGGGGGTAATCTCGGTCCTGGGAACAGCAAATGTACCTATTGCATTCAAGAATGTTAAATGTACCCTTCCCATGCTTATTGTAACGGGGGCCAAGCACTCTCTTCTGGGTTTAGCGTGGATGGAGCCGTTGGGAATCGAAATTTCGGGTGTGTGTAATGTAAACTGTGATAATATGCCTAACTTTGTGAAAGAGTTCCCTGAAGTGTTCAGCCCCACCTTGGGATTGTATAAGGGGCCCCCTATATCATTCTCTATTGACCCCAAGGTCCCACCGGTCAGACTAAAACCTCGCAGGGTCCCCCTTCCGCTTCTCCCCAAACTAGACATACAGCTGGATAAACTCATTAGCCAAGGTATTTTGGTCCCTGTGGAACAGGGGCCATGGGAAACTCCCATAGTTACACCTCTGAAGCCAGATGGGTCTTTAAGAGTTTGCGCTGATTACAAATCGACCCTGAATAAGGCACTCCAACACCACCCCTACCCCATCCCGGTTGTACAACAACTTCTACACTCCCTGGGGGAGGGGAAAAGGTTCGCAAAGATCGACCTGGCGCAAGCTTACCAGCAACTTCCGGTCGATGAACAAACAGCAAACGCACAAACAATTGTAATGCACAGGGGGGCTTTCAAATGCACGAGGTTACAGTTTGGGGTAAGCATAGCCCCAGGAATATTCCAGAGCATTATGGAACGCCTATTGTCAGGGGTAAATGGGGCCATTCCATACTTTGATGACATCTTAATTGCAGGGGAAAACCAGGAACAAGTAAACAAAAGAATAAGGGAAGTACTTAAGAGGTTACAGGACAAAGGTTTAAGAATCAAGCCTGATAAATGTGTCTGGGGAACCAACAGTATAGAATTCCTGGGATATAAAATAGATAAAGAAGGTATCCACCCCACAACAGAGAAGCTGAGAGCAATTAGAGAAGCCCCAGAACCACGAGATAAGAATGAGCTGCAGGCATTTTTAGGCCTCCTTAATTTTTATTCCGTTTTTTTAAAGCAGAAGGCAACAGTAGCAGAGCCTCTCCATCGTTTACTCCAGAAGGAAGCCCGCTGGACATGGGGGGAAACTGAACGTGAAGCTTTTTCTCAAATAAAGCATTTATTAACTTCTAAAAGTGTAGTAGTCCAATATAGTGCTTCACTACCCATTAGGCTCACGTGCGACGCTTCGCCGTACGGCATAGGAGGAGTCCTAGCTCACGTTCTACCTAATAAGACAGAGGCCCCAATAGCATTTTTCTCAAGAACCATGACCAGCACAGACAGGAATTATAGCCAGTTAGACAAGGAGGCTCTAGCTTTAGTGGCAGGGGTAAAGAAGTTTCACAATTATATTTTTGGAAGAAGTTTTGAACTAGTCACTGACCACAAGCCCCTACTAGGTCTGCTAGCCCCCAACAAGCCCACTCCACCTTTTATGTCTCCAAGACTAATCAGATGGGCTCTTTTCCTCTCAGGGTACCAGTATGAGCTCACACACAAGGGGGGGAAGGAAATCAATCACGCAGACGGCCTCAGCAGGTGCCCCATAACAGACTTAGTGGAAGACCCTGTTCCTTCCACAGATGTGTTAATGATAGAACTCGAGGATAAACCACTAACCACGGCCAAAGAGGTAGCTGCACACACGCAGCAAGATCAAATCCTTAAACAAGTGGTGAACTGTGTTCTAAAGGGATGGCAAAATGATGTTGTGAAACCTGAATTGTGTGATTTTAAAAACAAAAGACTTGAGTTATCTTATGTAAAGGGTTGTCTGCTGTGGGGGGATAGAGTGATCATCCCCAGAAGCCTAAGGGAAAAGGTACTCAAAATGTTACATGTGGGTCATCCTGGGATTGTCAGGATGAAGAGCCTGGCAAGGGGGCATTTATGGTGGCCAGGGCTGGATGCTGACATTGAAAGTTGGGTTTCAAAGTGTGAACCATGCCAAGAGTCACGGCCTAGTCCCCCCAAAACAACTCCGGCTGAGTGGGAGCAGCCTGCTGGTCCTTGGTCTAGAATCCACATTGATTTTGCTGGCCCAGTAGGGTCCCAGTATTTTTTAATAGTGGTTGATGCCTTCTCCAAATGGGTGGAAATAATAGCAATGAACAACATAACCACAAGTGCCACCATCAAGGTATTGAGTAGACTGTTTGCATCCCATGGTTGCCCAGATATCTTAGTGTCTGACAATGGGCCACAGCTAACAGCCAGGCAATTCGAATTGTTCCTAGATGGCCTAGGGTTCAGGCATGCCCTCATCTTGCCTTATTCGCCCTGGGCTAATGGATTGGCAGAACGTTACGTTCGTGTGGCAAAGGAGGCATTGCGCAGGTCAGGCCCTGGGGATGTGCAACAAAACTTGGACCAATTCTTACTCACCCAACACATTACCCCTAACTCGCACACACATGTAAGCCCTGCAGAGTTATTGATGGGAAGGAAATTGAGGTCACCACTAGACAGGTTAAACCCAAGGTTCTGTGTTAATAATAACCAAATGTGTGTAAAACCTGAAAGAGAAATGTATTTGGGACAAAATGTATATGTAAAAAGTTTTGATGGAAATGTAAACTGGATGAAAGGAATTGTTGTTAAGCAAAATGCACCAAAGACTTATATTGTAAAACTAGAGGATGGTCGTTTGTGGAAACAACACATAGACCACATTCAGAAGCGAACAGAAAATCAATTGCCACAAACCGCTGACATGGACTCTCCCCCCTTCAACAGACTTTAGCACATTGCCCGAGTTAAGAAACACGCAGAGAGACTTATCGGGCCAGGGGGAACCATCCAGCGATGCCGAGCCATCCTCGTCCTCCGAAGCCTTCGTTGGGCCCGCCAGGCCAAGTCTGCCGCGCCGGGAGAACAGCGGCGAGCCATCCTCCACAGTCGGTGTCGAAGGAGAAATTGAACTGCGCAGGTCAGCGCGAGTTCCACAAAGGCCCCACCGATTGGACGACTTTGTCACATGGCTTTCGTGATGGATGTGTCCAACTATGAGGGGAGGGGTGTTGTATCCTGAAATGGCTACCTTGTAATTCCTGTAAATAGTTCGTTCCTCTTTCCAGCGCTGTCTGAGCCGAAGCAGGAAGTCGCTCCTGATTGGCTCAGACGCGGCCGGCTCTAGCTTTGGCGGGAACCGCAAATGTATAAAAGGAGCGGTTTCTCCAGGCAGAGCCAGTCGGTACTCGCTGAATTGTCACTTTGCCTTGCTGAGCTGTCACTTGTTCTCTGAGCTGAATAAAAGTACCGATTGCTTGAACCCTGCCGCTGGGTCTACTTCAATTATTATTATTATTATTATTATTATTATTATTATTATTATTATTATTATTTATTAGATTTGTATGCCACCCCTCTCCGAAGACTCGGGACGGCTCACAACAGTAATACAAAAACAATATAACAGTGAGACAAATCTAATATTAAAATAAAACATATCTAAAACCCCAACAATTTAAAACCATACAACACATACATACCAAACATAAAATATAAAAGCCTGGGGGAGGATGTCTCAGTTCCCCCATGTCTGGCGATAAAGGTGGGTCTTGAGTAATTTGCGAAAGGGGCCGTTCTAATCTCCGGTGGGAGTTGATTCCAGAGGGTCGGGGCCGCCACAGAGAAGGCTCTTCCCCTGGGGCCCGCCAAACGACATTGTTTGGTCGACGGGACCCAGAGAAGGTCAACTTGTTGAGGGCTTAAACTGTATCTCCCATGGTCAATGATATATAAACTACTGAACTACTGAAAGATCCAGCGGAACCCTCCATCCTGGTCCTACAAAAGCTCATTAGTAAGAGCAAATACACCAAATTTTCATACCACATGAATCCTTGTTGAGAACAGTTCAGATAATTTTTAACTCTACTCCAACCATTTTAAAAACTCTAATCCAACCATCTTCCTTAGGAAGTTAAGTGAGAGGTAAATGAAAGTTGATTAAATTGGCTGCTTTGAGTGATAATTTCTTGAGAATAGGAAACATCATCATCTATTTCAAGGCAGGAGGTACTACCCCTTCACTTAAGGATGCATTTACAACAGCATAAATCCAGCTGCGCTCACCTTTCTTGCTGCTTTTGCCAACCAGGTAAAATAGGAATTAGTAACAGATGGCAAATCTAACAGCACAAAGGATTCTGTTTATTTTCTCATAGGGTTATTCCAATACAGTATTTTAGAAAGTTTTTCTATTCTGAACATTCAAAAGCTCCCCCCACCGCCCCCCAATAAAAGTTGTTCTGAAATCTAGGACAACTTGAAGTTACTTTGTGATTCATATACTGTACTTCTTTCCCTTACGTTGGTTAGAAATTCAAGAAAGACAAGATCTTAACACATTCAAGAAATATTTTTCCAGATGATTTTCTATTAGCCGCTGTGAATATATATCATATCGTCATCTGTTTGACTGTAACATACAAAAAAACATTGCCGTTTTATTGCTGATGAATGCTGATAAGAGTGTTTTCAATTATTTTCATATGAAATTGAAACAGAAATGCTCTCTGTGCATGCAGCATTACATTGTGTTCCATTGCGCTCTCTGCAACCTAGGCAGAAAATTTATTTTTTATGGGTTACAGATGCTTTCATAACATTATCTGCAAAAAGTGATTCCTCACAGATATATACAAAGATAGACAAACTATGTAGCAGAAAGATATGGGACCAGAATATCTCCGAGACCGTCTGCTGCCGCACGAATCCCAGCGACCGATTAGGTCCCACAGAGTGGGCCTTCTCCGGGTCCCGTCAACTAAACAATGTCGGTTGGCGGGCCCCAGGGGAAGAGCCTTCTCTGTGGCGGCCCCGACCCTCTGGAACCAACTCCCCCCGGAGATTAGAACTGCCCCTACTCTCCTTGCCTTTCGTAAGCTCCTTAAGACCCACCTTTGTCGTCAGGCATGGGGGAACTGAGACATCTCCCCCGGGCATATACAATTTATGAATGGTATGTCTGTATGTATGTTTGTTTAGAAAATGGGGTTTTAAAAATATTTTTAAACTGCAATTTAGATTTGTTGTAAATTGTTTCACTTTGTTGTGAGCCGCCCCAAGTCTGCGGAGAGGGGCGGCATACAAATCTAAATAATAAATAAATAAAAAAATAAAAAAATAAAATAGTTCTCCTATGAAAACCATCCATAACTGTTGAATTTGTTATATGGGATAGAATAGAATAGAATAGAATAGAATTTTATTGGCCAAGTGTGATTGGACACACAAGGAATTTGTCTTGGTGCATATGTCTTGGTAGATATGTAATTCATCAAAATCACAGGTGAGCAGTAATGATATTCATAATCAATCTTAACCTACTTGAATTATGAATTTATTTTTAAGTTTTTTCCAAAACCTTTCACTTCCACATCGAAGGGCTGCTAACTGCTAAGACACTTATTTCTTCTCCAGTACCTGCTGCTTCATTTGACCTCTACAGGAAACAGAGATATGCCATGTAGGGAATATAGGAATACTGTAGAAAGCAAAAGCTATGTCTTTTGGCTATTTATCAATTAGTTTGACATCAGCACAGAAATTAATAATTAAATCTATGGTTGCTATGAAGAAATCCATTAGCCAGTTGCCAACTTGAGCTACATGTTACAAGTAAACTCTCCTTTGACTCCTGGGAACTTCTAGATTTATTTCTTTGGCAACAATCTGATACTGACTTTCTCTAGGTTGATTTTATTATTTCCCATTAACTCGTTTAAATGTGGAACAGAAATTATGGGAAGAAGCTCAAGATGGACAGACATACAGAGAGATGGACATCAATAGGATAACTCTTGGTAACTGTTCTGTCAGGCTCTCTGGTAGAATCCTCCCAAAAATTCACAGGTACAAATTTCAGACACACACACGTTTGAAAATTCAAAACAATGTTCTTTATAATGAAAATTCACTTAAACTAAGCCCTCTTTTGGTATAGCAAAGAGCACTGATATCCAAACACACTGGTAATTTATACAAGTCCCTTATCAGTCCTGTGATACTTAGCTTGCAGCTGTGAGGCAATTCAAAGTCCTTCTTTCACAAAGTGAAACACACTTTGCTCTGGTTTAGTTTCAAAGCAGGGAAGAATCAGCACACAAGTCAGTCAGTAAAGCAGTCATGAAACACAACGATCAGATAATCCTCCACAATGGCCAAACCCACAGGCTGCTATTTATAGCAGCCTCACTAATTACCACAGCCCCACCCAACCACAGGTGGCCTCATTTTCTTTGATAATAATCTCTCAGTTGTTGTTGCCTATGCATCGCTCTCCGCATGAGTGGCTGTATCATTAACTCTTGTTCTGAATCCAAGGAGGAGCTAGATCATTGATCTCCTTCTGAGCTGTCTGCCACACTCTCCTCCTCCCTGTCACTCATATCTTCTTGGTCAGAGGAGCCTTCATCTTCAGATTCCACTGGGGGGGGGCAAACCAGGCCTGCAGCATGTGGATGTCTCCCCCACATCCACAGTCCTTGGGGCAGGAGCTGGGCCAGAGCTAACCACAACAGTAACCAAACCAGAATAGAATCCTGTGGTGAGAGAAGCTGTGAATAGAAAATAAGTTGAAACATAGGCTAGACTTGATCGGTAGTAACGCAGGGGGAAGAAATCAATTTATCCATCCCGATTGGAATAAGAGTTGGGGGAGGGGTCAAATGTATGATTAGAGATTCAACACAAGGATATGTAGCACAAAGACAAACCCAGCATATTAACAGAGAAGAAAATATGGACCGTCTGTGCTTCTCCAGATAAGAATGGATTTCAGAAGCCAAGCCAATTCTGCTTGCTTCCCTTGCTTTGTTTAATTTACATGTCTTACCTAGTATTCTGTTTTTCCCCCTTTTCATCCACAGATAAGCCAGAGTTCGGGATACTTAGCTTTGCAAAATCTATCAAAGTTGGTTAGGTAGTGCCATCTAGCTGGGCTTGAATTTTTTATTCAGGAAGATGCTATTAGAATTTGCTTTTATACATAAATCTGACTTTTTTAAATAAAAAAAAACCCCTACTGGTGTTCTGTCTGGGTTCCCCCAGACGTCAACACCAACTAAAAAGAGTAGCCAGACACGCTGGTAAAAAGCAAAGTCATTTTATCTCTTTGAAAACCAACACAGATAACAAAAACTGTTCTTACAAACTGGAATGCTATGAAGCTTCACAGAAGAGTCACGACGGCCAGACAATACAACAGGCTTCTTGCTGGCACACACACCACTGTAGATAATAAAACCCACGCCTCCCCCAAGTTGTCAGCCTTCGAGGCCACAAGCCAGAATCAGAGACGCCAAGGATCGAAGCAAGGTCACAGGACTCCCAAAAGATAACTCTCCACAATACAGGAAGGGCGGGCCTGCCTTTTCAACCTTTCTGAGGAGAACCACACCCAAACCCAGCTGTTGCCTATTAGGGATGGAAATACCTGGCTAATTGTCCCCTTCTTTGTGCTGCCCTTATCTGCCTCATATCTATGATGGCTTGTGCGTTCTCATCTAATGACTCCAGGCTACTCGCTGGGGAGAGCTCCCCCCTGGGGGTCTCAGGCTGTTCTCCCTCCTCCTCGTTCTGACATTCCTCTTCCCCGTCTGCCTGGTCCTCCTTCTCCTCCTGTTCCTTGTCCTCCCCCTCTGAGCATGGAGCCGGCAGAGTTCCAGCCGTTCCCTGAGGAGCCTCAGACTGAATCACAACAACTGGTATCTGCAACAGAAGAGAAAAATGTGTAAGAATATAATAAGACTGCTGTTGTACAACAAAATTTAGGAGAGAAAATAAATGTTCTTTAGTGAAGATGTCCTTTTGAGGTAATTTAGCTCACTTTCAATAGCTGACATGGGAAAATACAATTCCCTTGTTGTTTTTCTAAGACTTTGCCATTTACTATAGAAAAGAACACCATAGGAAATCTCCTTGTTGTGAGATATATTTACATTGGTTGCTTTTTAAAAATGTAATCAGGGAAGGAAATAACCTTACAAGTATGATTTACGGGCTTGGGTCAATCGCCTTTCTAAGGCAGCAGCTCAGCTGTGTTTCAAATATATACTTTTCCAGGTTTGTCCACCAATCAGTTCTTGTAGCCTGCAACATATATACTGTACCATCCTTAAGTTTAGCAAATCAAAAATATTGCATTTTATCAAGTTTAACAATGCTTCATTTCAATTGTGTCTGCTAACTGTGTTTCAGACACTCTGAAATAGCAGTTTTCTGTTACTTCCTATTTTTTCTAGCTGTCCCAAGTTCTTAAAACAAAACAACCACAAAAAAAGAATATGCTAGCTAAGCTCTCAATAGGAATTATTTTACTGGCATGGTTATTTTATAATAATAACAAATACAACAAATAAAATATTATTTATTGTATAATGTTTTGATATAAATATTGTTTTAATATTTAATTATAACAGCAAAATCTAATACAAACTTAAAAAAGAACAGAAAGGAGTAAAAAATGCCAAGAAAAAAGGTAAGAGTAAAATAAAAGGAAAATAAATATATGTTCTTTTTGGGCCTACTACTCAGATAGGAACAAAGAAGCACCCATCCGTAGATAATTCAAACCAAAAACACATCTATATTTTAAAATGATTTGTACAAAACAAGGTCAGGCTCTTAGTCCATGTTGGCAGCGTCCCTGGGCAAATTGACTAATAGATAACTAACCACTGCGCTGGGAGCCAAATCCAATTTAGATATTCTTCAGTGTTCTAATGTATTTTTAAACACACACTCATGAATCTTCAGCTTTCCTCAAACAGCTGCATCTCTGCAGGATGAACTTAAAGGAATAACAGCAGTTTGCCAGCAGGGCTTTTCTGGAACCCCAGATCTAAGTTCTTCTCCATTACAAATGTTGAATCTCCATGCCTTTTTACCCATAAATCCTTGCTTATATACTGTCTGGGTGTGGTCAACTGTTTCCAAGAGATATTCACTGTCTAGACTTTTTTTCATAGAGATATCACCTTCTAAAACTTTTCCCATAAAGATATTCCTGTCTGCTTCGTGACTTTCTGAGTCAGACATTAGCATAATTGGGGTTTCTACAGTCTCTCGTGGTTCCTCAGGTTCCAATTCTTCCTCACTCTTACTCTCTGACTCAGCTGTCAAGAATACTGGCCTAGGTTACCAAGATAGACTCAGTTCATCCTCCTAAGAATCTGTGACTAACTGAGCTGGCTGTGGACCACTCACAACAATATATAAAGAAATGAGTTCCAATCTTCATCACAGGTGTAAACAAATTTAGCAACTCTTCACCTTTACTAAAATTACAAACATTTATCCCTTCATTCAATATCCCATCTCTTGCCTTTAAGCAAATGCACAATGTATTATTTTTTCTGCCCTATTGTCAGTTGTTCTATAAAGGATAACCATAAGTAATAACATATCTGATTTTAACTTTGAAAAATCAACTTTATTCTCCTTCCTAAATGTTAATCTTTAATTCATTCAAATTATGTTGTAGGATTTTATTCTTCCTTTCTTCTTTATCCTATTGCATAGTTTTCTTCAAGGTTTTAACAAGTCTCTTTCGTAAATGCAGTTGATTTTAAAAAATGCAAGCCACTTTAAATCATTTGTATTCCCCTTTAAATTTTAAAAACTCAATTTTTTTTGTAGATCCAGTGAAACATCCTTTTCTAAATCATTTTTTGACTTGTCAGTTGTAAATCTATTTTTGATATCTATCTATCTATCTATCTATCTATCTATCTATCTATCTATCTATCTATCTATCTATCTGATAAAATTCGTTCTACATTTCTTCAACATCTTTTGGACTGCCCATAGAACAATACATAACACTTGATTGTGACTATTTTTTGATTCCATTCTTCAAAACTATCTTTCTTCAAAACTATCCTTCAGTAACTTTATTGTCACAACTTTTTTTACCATCTTGCAGTCCTGTATGTCTTTCCTCTACCTAAAATCTTTAATCCCCTCTAGTGTCCAGTTTTTGAAATCACAAAATTATTAATCTATATTATGCCTTTAAAAAAACCAAGCAAGCTCTATTTACCATGAGGTTATTACTATTTACTTTATAATTTATTCCAAAATTTTATTGTAAGTTTCAATATTTCAATTTTATCTGGACTCTTAATCTCTTTATAACTTTTTAAGATCAAAATCATATTTATGTTTTTCCTGTTTATTTTCAGATTTTTAAATTCCTAAACTTAAAATCAATATTTTATTTCATTTGGCGCTGAAGGTAGAATCTCCTGGCATTTTTAAATTTTTCATTCCAAAACTACAGAATATCTTAGAAATAGCTAATAAGCAATTTCCAAAAGTGGTTTAAAAGTGAAGCTTACAAACTTAATGTTCTTTAAAAGTCTCTGCCATAATTGCAGGTAAGATGGCTTGTAAGGAGCTGCCATCCAGAGCAGGTGTGGCGATCTTCCATCCTCTCTTTTATCTGGAGAAATTCCAAGGAACTGGTCTATTCAATGGTTCCTTCATTTTTGCCATATTTATCGGCCCTGTTTTGGTAAATCTGTCCTTTGTTCAACATACTTTCCTCAGAAGCCACCATGTGACTTCTTTTAACCACCCTGATACACCCTGCCCCACAGTGCTGTCTTAAGAAATTCATTCAAGTATCCCAGAAAGGTATGATACCAGGAAAATACACAGACAAGAATAATCAATTATGAATTAAATACTAATTAGCTTTAGAGAGCATGGCTGTGCAATTCTACTTCTTCTGACATGGAGGTGAAGGGTTATTTTCCCAAGAACGGTGTGGTGAGAAACATTTTGCTAGTAAAACTGTTGTATGTCAGGGTAGAGTTAAAAGCATGGAACTCAGCCAAGAAAAATGATTGCAAACTTACTATTTTAACACATCATCAAAGCTTTTGTCTCATTTTTTCTGACTAAAAGAGTTTGAGTCATACGTAAATCTTCATGCTTCATAACCAATTTCAGTTTTGAGAAAATGCTATCAGTCTGTCGTACATAACCACTGGGCTCTCTCTCACTGCCAGTGACAAATGAACTGTTGGTGAAGAATTAAAGAGTGATGCATGGAGAGGCAAAAGAATGCCAAACCACCTTCGTGTGGCAGCATTGGGAAAGAAAAAAGGAGCTAAAAGAAATGTGTTGCAGCTGTAATTTTCCAGTAAATCCATTAGGAAAGAAATGCAAAATGCCTGCCGTTCTGCAAAGCCCTTTCTGCATTTTTAAATAAAAGGAGAAAAAAAAATCCTGTTTATTTATACAAGTAGTCCTTGACTTACAGCACTTCATTTAGTGACTGTTCAAGTACAACAGGATTGAAAGAAGTGACTTATGACCATTTTTCAGAGTTACGACCCTTGTAGCATTTCCATAATCATGAGATCAAAATTCAGATGCTTGGCAACTGGTTCATGCTTATTACCATCGCTGTGTCCCAAGGCCATGTGATCTCCTTTTGCAATTTTTGGACAAGCAAAGTTAATAGGGATACCAGATTTAGTTAATAACTGGGTTACTAGCTGCATGTGATTCAAGTAACAACTGTGGCAAGAAAGGTCATAAAATGGAGCAAAATTCACTTGAAGAAAGAAATGTTGGGTTCAGTTGTGGTCATAAGTCGAGGACTAATCGTATTTAATTATATGAATAAAATGGTTGACATTTATCATATCAAGGGTGTAAATTTAAAATGATAATACACACACACACACACACACACACACACACACATTATCATAGAAACATAGAAGATTGAAGGCAGAAAAAGACCTCATGGTCCATTTAGTCTGCCCTTATACTATTTCCTGTATTTTATCTTAGGATGGATATATATTTATCCCACGCATGTATAAATTCAGTTACTGTATATTTACCAACCATGTCTGCTGGAAGTTTGTTCCAAGCATCTACTACTCTTTCAGTAAAATATTTTCTCATCTTGCTTCTGATCTTTCCCCCAACTAACCTCAGATTGTAACCCCTTGTTCTTGTGTTCACTTTTCTATTAAAAACACTTCCCTCCTGAACCTTATTAAACCATTTAACATATTTAAATGTTTCGATCATGTCCCCCCTCCCCCATTTCCCTTCTGTCCTCCAGACTATACAGATTGAGTTCATTAAGTCTTTCCTGATACGTTTTATGCTTAAGACCTTCCACAATTTTGGTAGCCCATTTTTGGATCCGTTCAATTTTATCAATATCTTTTTGTAGGTGAGTTCTCCAGAACTGAACACAGTATTCCAAATGTGGTCTCACCAGCGCTCTATACAGCGGGATCACAACCTCCCTCTTCCTGCTTGTTATACCTCTAGCTATGCAGCCAAGCATCCTACTTGTTTTTCCTATCACCTGACCGCACTGTTCACCCATTTTGAGACTGTCAGAAATCACTACCCCTAAATCCTTCTCTTCTGAAGTTTTTGCTAACACAGAACTGCCAATACAATACTCAGATTGAGGATTCCTTTTCCCATATGTTTACTAGGGATGACTGAAAGGAGAAAGACAGGTAATTTAAATTTTAGTATATCTTGCAATAAACTTAGTGCTTCCCAATGCAAAGATACAACTTGAACTGGTGAATTAGCCTGCCTGAATTATCTAACCTTCCGTTATGGAAGAAAAGACTGTAAATATTTTCAAACAACTATAAGCCATAAATGTTTTTCAAGAAATTGCTGGTTGTAAATATGGTCTTACTTGCATGTTCACAGTAAAATTGATCACCTTATTTAGATTCAATCAGAAATCAGTGGTATTGTCCAGCTACAGAAAGCAAGATAGCAAACCTAAGGCAAAAAATCAAAACCATTTTATGAAAATATATATTAGTGTTGTGGTTGGCTCTGGCCCAGCTCCTGCCCCAGAGAATGTGGAGGTGGATGCCAGGGAAACTTCAACATGTCACAGGCCTGTGTTATTGTCGACAAGTCAGTTCAGAGTTTAGTTTCCTCAGACGAAGAAGAAGGTGGGAGTGACTCGGCAGAGGGGGGCTTGGCACACAGCCCGGGCAGTCAATCTCCCTTATCTTCCATTGATACAGATGAAGACGTTTCGGACCCACGCAAGCACAGAATTATGTGTAGAAGAGACCAAGTAAGGACATATTACAGGAGATAAGAGCGGCCACCTGTGTTTGGGTGGGTCTCCAGTAATTAGGGCTGCCGCTATAAATAGCAGCATGTGGGTTTGGCTGTTGTGGAAGATTATCTGATCGCAGTTCATCAGGAATTCTGTGTTGCTGTTTTTCTGGACTTTGTTTATTGCTTTTGCACGCCTTTGAAAACAAAGCAGAGCAACGTGTGTGTGTGTGTGTGTGTGTGTGTGTCACTTCATTGGAAGAAGAAGGGGTGTGAAGTTTCTTCACAGCTGCTAGCTAAGTACTTAATGACTGCTTAAGGGAAATTGTACAGGCTGCCAGGTTGTTTTGGGACGAGTGCTCTTTGCAATACAAAAAGAGTGCTTAGTTTATTTTGAATTTTGTGATAAAGAACATTGTTTTGAATTTTCAAACGTGTGTGTGTCTGAAATTTGTACCCTTGAATTTTCAGGAGGCTCCTACCAGAGAGCCCGGCAGAACATATTAGTATTTGGAATTCTATTGATTGGGGTTTCTGAACTTTATGATGTAATATGGTATCTCCCCATAAGAAAGGCTATCTGTTTTTCTCACAATATTTATATTTAAAAATAGGAAAGTCATCTAGGAAATGTGGGCAAGGCAGAAAAAGAGCACTTTTTTCCTGTCCCTTCTAAAGAGAAAGATTCTCATTCTCAATTCACAATTGTTTTCCTTTTGGGTAAATGCAGTAATATATTGTTTCCCTCACCATCAACAGCAGGATAAAAGCAAAAACAATAAGGATAGGACATCCTTTGTAGTTCCATTTCCCCTGTATCCTCTCAGTATGTGCATAATTATGCATGTATGTATGTTTATGTGGTGTATATTGGATGTGGTGACCTTTTGCGAGCTGTATGCAATGAAATGTCATTTTAATGAAATTTTCCAATTAGTCTACATTCGTTAAGGATGATCTTACATCTCACAAATCTAGACATTGTGTCCTGACTTGAGACAAGAAATAATTGCTATTTATCATAAAAAACTTTAACATCACCTCAATTTATTTAAGCTGCAAGTATTTAATGCAACAACATGTAATACATAACGTTAAAACAATTAACACTTCATCAAAACCTGTCAGATATATCAAACAATACACTCCATATAAAGCATTACAACAAAAGTGAAACTAGACGCAACCTAAGCACAGCCCATAAAATAATCTGCTACAACATGGTTCCTGTCAACAACTACTTCGGCTTCAAGCACAACAACACTTGAGCACACAACAGATACAAACGTAAAGTAAACTGCTCTAAACTCAACTGGAAGAAATATGACTTTAGTAAACTGAGTAGTTGATGCATGGAACTCGCTACCAGACTCTGTAATATCATCACCTAACCCCCAAACCTTCACCCTTAGACTATCCACTGTTGACCTCTCCCGATTCCTCAGGGGTCAGTAAAGGGCATGCATAAGTGCACCAGCGTGCCTTCCGTCCTCTGTCCTAATGTTTCTCATTATTATTATTATTATTATTATTATTATTATTATTATTATTATTATTATTATTATCATCATCATCATCATCATCATCATCATCATTATTATTATTATTATTAATTAGATTTGTATGCCGCCCCTCTCCGTAAACTCGGGGCGGCTTACAGCAATGATAAAAACAATATATAATGACAAATCTAATAGTTAGAATCTAAAATAACAATACTACATTTAAAAAGTCTAAAAAACAAGGAACCCCAATATATGAAAACATACATACAATCATATCATACACAAAAAACTACATAGGCAGGGGGAGATGTTTCAGTTCCCCCACGCTTGACAACAGAGGGGGGGTTTAAGGAGTTTACGAAAGGCAAGGAGGGTGGGGGCAGTTCTAATCTCTGGAGGGAGCTGATTCCAGAGGGTTGGAGCCGCCACAGAGAAGGCTCTTCCCCTGGGTCCTGCCAAATGACATTGTTTAATTCAGTGATTTTCAACCTTTTTTGAGCCGCGGCACATTTTTTACATTTACAAAACCATGGGGCACATTTGGGGGGGGGACCCTAAAAAAAGTTTGGACAAAAAAATTATCTCTCTTCCTCCCTTTCGCTCTATTTCTCTCTCCCTCTTTCTCTCCCTCTTTTTTCTCTCTTCCTTCTTTCCTCTTTTTTGCTCTCTTTCTCTCTCCCTCCCTACCTCCTTCTATGTCTTTCTCTCTCCCACCTTCCCTCCCTCTCCCTCTCTCTTGCTTTCTTTCTCTCTTGTTCTCTTTCTCTTTCTTTCTTTCTCTCTCTTGCTTTCTTTCTTTCTCTCTTGCTCTTTCTTTCCTTCTTTCTTTCTTTCTCTTTCTTTCTCGTTTTCTTTCTCTCTCTGAGCTTCGCGGCACACCTGACTATGTCTAGTTTAATTGACGGGACCCGGAGGAGACCAACTCTGTGGGACCTAACCGGTCGCTGGGATTCGTGCGGTAGGAGGCGGTCTCGTAGATAGTAACATGTATATAAATATTATTATATCTCTGTATACCACCAATACGTACTTGACAAAACAAACAAATAAAATAATAAAATAAATATTTGCCACAATCTCCAGGCACACATTGGGGGGGAAAGTACCTATCTCTAAAACCATTATATTTCCAAAATATCAGAAGTTAGTGGTGGAGTTGTTACATTTATTTGGCAAATTCCCCCCCCCAGAGGGGAGGTCCTGCAAGCAAGGTTTCTCAGGAGTGATTTCAATTACTTCACTCTCTTTTTAGTCCCTAATTCCCAATAACCTGGGACAGCCAGGAACAAGGTTTCTCCTTTGAAAGGAGCCATAATTGCAAGGCCATTCATTGATGAGGTCCCTGAGATTTCAGCAATGAATTTGCCACTGGCAGCTGCAGGTCGGGACTCAAAGCCGCCTCCCCATTCCCTCTTCCCTTCAATAGCCTTACGCCCGCTTAGGGGGAAAAGCAGGAGCTCTTTCAGACAGAGCAACAATCAGCCAATGGAGCGTCTTCCCATTCAGCTTGGCCTCTGTAGGTTCTTTCAACTGAAGTTAAAAGAGCTGCGGGACTAAAGCGCCCTCTGGCGGCGGCGGCGGCAAATCCCTTGGTCGGCCAAAACTCTTGGGCTAATTCTGGCTGAGAGCACCTCCTCTCGGAAGGAAAAGGCATCGCTTCTAGATAGAATAGGATAGAAGGGGGTGGGGGGAATGTGTTTTTGAGCTCTTGTAATAGCGAACCTGGCCAATGTTGGAAGAAAGAACCGCGAAAGAGACGCATCCCTTTTGGAATTGTTGGTGGGTAAGAAAAATTGGGTGAAATTATTATCTTTGCATCCAAAAAGGGGGGAAGGAGAGTATCTTCTTTGTGACACTCCATGCAAGCTGTCCGGCACTAGCATGTAGTCGCCCATCCACCAAAGCCTTTCCAGCTTAGCAATTGAGGACATACTATGCTTCAGACCAGAGAGCTAGCGATATTTCTAGCTGTAGAGTCTTGCTTTTACCCCTTTCACTGGATTACAATTGCAGCTCCATTTCCTCTTCTGATTTATAGCTCACAATGGATTCTCCTTCCTTACCTATTCACCTCAGGGCTCCATTTCACTCCCCTTCACCTCCTCCACTGCCTTCACCCACATCCAACACATCCGGACAAAAAAGCACCAGCCACCAGCCTCCCACCCAGAGTTGGACTCCCATTCTGCCACTAGCGGTGTGCATGCAGCTCGGCTTTCACTACCAGTGTGCCGTCCTTATCCGTACTGGTTAACAACCCGATAGTGCTTCCACCCGCATGCCCAGGAGCAACAATTCACACGGCCACCTAAACTACTTTTCTCTTAGCAAACGAAGTGCAGGCATAATTTGCCGCTGCCCAAACAGAAAACACTGTTTTCTCTACCTGAAACTCCTTCACTCCACTCCTTACCTTGGCCTCCAATACAGCAAGCCTCCACCTGACCCCCCTCCCTTGCCCCGAAGGGCAGCAGAAATGAGGGAAAACAGCCAAGTACCCCCTCACCTCCACCAAATTATTATTATTTTTTTTTATTTTATTCATTTGTCCAATACACAAATACATAGGAAGAAAAATAGACATGTAGTAATATATATAAGGGTAAAAGTGAACTTAGAGGAGAGGATATATGGAAGGAAGAGAATATATATGACAGGTGAAAGAATGGAAAGACAATTGGACAGGGGACGAAAGGCACACCAGTGCACTTATGTACGCCCCTTAGTGGCCTCTTAGGAACCTGGAGAGGTCAATCGTGGAGAGTCTAAGGGAGAAGTGTTGGGGGTTAGGGGTTGACACAATTGAGTCCGGCAATGAGTTCCACGCTTCGATAACTCGATTGTTGAAATCATATTTTTACAGTCAAGTTTGGAGCGGTTCGTATTAAGTTTGAATCTGTTGCGTGCTCTTGTGTTGTTGCGGTTGAAGCTGAAGTAGTCATTGACCGGTAGGACGTTGCAGCATATGATCTTGTCGGCAATACTCAAATTGTGTGTAAGGCGCCGTAGTTCTAGGCTTTCTAGGCCCAGGATTGTTAGTCTATTTGCGTAGGATATTTTGACACCCTTATGAGAAAACGCCCCCCCCCCCTTTTTAAAGAGAAAACAACACAATATCCCCTCGCCTACACAAACTTCCAATTCATTTCACCCCTCTTGCAAAAAAAAAAAGGGTTGCCCCTTTTTGTAGAGAATCCATAGCACACAGCATACATGTGCAGCCGCCCTTCCAAACTGTGGCCTCGCAACAGACATGCTACGCTCTGCCCTTAGTGAGCTATAGAAAGAACTAGTGGTGCTGCTCTCTCTTTAGCTATTTCACTCTCTTCATATGAAATCATTTTATTTATTATTTATTGGATTTGTATGCCGCCCCTCTCTGCAGACTCGGGGCGGCTAACAACAATGATAAAAATAGCATGTAGAAATCCAATTAATAAAACAACTAAAAACCCTTATAATAAAACCAAACATACACACAGACATACCATGCATAACTTGTAATGGCCTAGGGGGAAGGAATATCTTAACTCCTCCATGCCTGGCGGCATAAATGAGTCTTGAGTAGTTTACGAAAGACAGGGAGGGTGGGGGCAGTTCTAATCTCCGGGGGGAGTTGGTTCCAGAGGGCCGGGGCCGCCACAGAGAAGGCTCTTCCCCTGGGCCCTGCCAAATGACATTGTTTAGTCGACGGGACCCAGAAAAGGCCAAATCTGTGGGACCTTATCGGTCGCTGGGATTCGTGTGGTAGCAGGCAGTTCCGGAGGTAATCTGGTCCCATGCCATGTAGGGCTTTAAAGGTCATGACCAACACTTTGAATTGTGACCGGAAACTGATCGGCAGCCAATGCAAGCCATTTTATTCTTTCTCTCCCTGCATTTTTTCACCATTCATTTTTTTCATCTTTAGAAAAACAGGCTTTCTTTTGATAACATCAGCAGGACACAAACACCTCTTCAACTCACACACACTTTGCAAATAACAGGAAAACCATTAGGACAAATCAAAGCAAATATCCTACAGTACGGACTGTAATAGGCGTGTTCTTTGACACCCCAAAACAACCGGACGACCAACTGCCTTGAATAAATCACCATCACTCAAGTCGAAAAGGCACCTTGTCTTTCAACACCTTACATTTTCGGGAGATTCCTTTAAAAACTACTAAAACATATCTGCCTTGGGAAGCTCTTGGTAGGTAGATAAATATGCCAACTGCCCTTTGAACCTATCGTTGACTATGCAAATAACCTTGACAATAAATTAATAGGTTGTAATAATTATCAGTAGGTATAATATACATACTGGTATCATTTGGATTCTTGAGCGTACCTGCACTTCAATGTTCCCTCTAATGTGCGCGGACTCGCGGCCGCGCTCTCAAAAACTACCCCCCCTCGTGCAGCCTTTTCCAAGGGCACACAACATTGGAGTTGGGGATGGGGAGCGATGAAAGTGCGGAGGCTGACAATTTTTTTTCTTATTTTGAATGTCGGGCGCACGTGCACATGCGCTCCCCATTCCCCTGCCAGCCAGCGGGGCGGGGGGGGGTGGACAGAGAGGCCAAAACTGAGAGGCTCACAACTGGCTCATCCACAGCAGGCGAGGGCGTCTCCCTTTCCTTCTCCCACTGCCTATGTCTACTGAAAAAAGAAGGAAGGGAGCAGTGACTGCCCTCCCCAGGCGCCTCCGGCCCCCTCACGCCACTGGCCTCTCGCCGCTGCCGCTCAGACACTATATTTTTCCACCCGCATCAAAAAAAAATTAGAGGGAACATTGCTGCCCTTTGGACACTTGGTGCCTAAAAGGTTTCCCATTTCTGTCCTATACTTTCAAGCAACAACTTTGAGGCTGACCAGTAGCTGCTAATGTGAAATAGGGCTAGACCGATTCATTCATGAAATCCCAGGAACATCTCATAAGGTATATGTGTGTGCGTCATTCTTCATGTTTGAGATCTCTCAATAAAAGAAAGCTCCAAACTTGACTGTAAAAAATATGACTTCAGTAACTGAGTTGTCGAAGCGTGGAACTCATTACCGGACTCCATAGTGTCATCCCCAAACCCCCAACACTTTACCCTTAGATTATCCACGATTGACCTATCCAGATTCCTAAGAGGTCAGTAAGGGGTGAGTACAAGTGCACTAGAGTGCCTCCCGTGCCCTGTCTTATTGCTCTCCTATATTTCCTATACTGTACCTTTCTTCTATTCCTATATCTCTTCTTCTATTTTTTCATTGATATGTTCTATTACTATATCTTCTCTTCTATTTTTTCTTAGATATATTTTACTATGAGTATATCCTCTATAACCTTCATTATGTATTTTACTATGCGTATACCCATTAAAACCCTCGTTGTGTATTGGACAAAATCAATCAATAAAATAAATAACTAAATAAATTAGGAAGTCTCCACCAAAACTGACCTCTCTTTCCCCATAATTTGTAGATGTACATTTATAAAGATACCCCCCCCCCTCCAAGCAGGGGGCACCGAGTGATTTCAATTACTTCACTAAATTTTTAGTCCCTAATACCCAATAACCTGGGACAGACAGGAACAAGGCTTCTCCTTTGAAAGGAGCCTCCATTGACCAGGCCTCTGAGATTTCAGCAATGAATTGGTCGGGCAGAGTTTACACCGAGGCTAAAAGCAACGTCTCCACTCCCTCCCCCCTTCAACAGCCTGGAAACTGCTTCAAGAATACATAGCGGGGAAAGCAGGAGCTGTTTCATAGTCAGAGCAACAATAAGCCAATCGAGCGGACCGGCTTCCCATTTAGCTTGGCCTCTGTAGGCAAACGGCTTCCCTGCAGTTGAAGGAACTGTGGAACTAAAGCGCCCTCTGGTGGTGGCGGCGGAGAATCCCTTGGTCGGCCAAAACTCTTGGGCTAATTCTGGCTCAGAGCGCCTCCTCTCTGAAGGAAAAGACATCACTTCTAGATAGAATAGGATAGAAGGGGGTGGGGGGATGTGTTTTTGAGCCCTTGTAATAGCGAACCTGGCCAAATGTTGGAAACAAGAGCCGCCAAAGAGCCGAATCCCTTTTGGAATTGTTGGTGAGTAAGAAAAATTGGGTGAAATCATTTTCTTTGCTTCCAAAAGAGAGGGGGAAGGGATAATTTGTTTTTGTTTCTCTTTGTGACATTCTTAGCAAACTAGCTCTAACATGTAGTCACCCATCCAGGAAGAGGCCAGGGCCTTTTCATCTTAGCAAATGGAGACATACTATGCTTCAAGCCAGAGAGCTTCAGATAGAATTAGGCATAAAACCTTGCTTTTACCCCTTTCACTTGATTACAATTGCAGCTCCAATTCCTCTTTTGTGATTTATATTTTACAAAGGATTCTCCTTCCTTACCTATTCACCTCAGGGCTCCATTTCCCTCCCCTTCACCTCCTCCACTGCCTTCACCCACATCTGACACATCAGGACAAAAAAACACCAGCCACCATCAATGTTCCCTCTAATTTTTTTTCGGTGTGGGCGGAAAAGTAGAGTGTCTGAGACAGTCCCTTTGGGACTGGGCGGCATAGAAGTATAAATAAATGAATAAATAAATGAATAAATAAATAAATAAATATTCCATTCTTTTTTTATTAAAAGAAATTAATAATAAAACAAAACCAAAATCCATTACTATTATTACTATCTTCTCCTTTTTCCATCCCTGTCTCATCCCCCCGTGTGTGTGTGTGTGTGTGTGAACTCTTGAACCATTTCCAATAACAGGTGAGCTATTGGAAATGGTTCAAGAGTTCACACACACACACACACACAAACGGCTGGGTTTTTTTCCCTCTGTTATTATTTGGGTGCTTTTTACCATATGCTTTAAATCAAGAGTCATTTCTCTCTCTTTCTCTCTCCCCTTTTGCTCTCTCTCTCCTTTTCTCACTTACTCTCTCCCTCTCTTTCTATCTCTCCCCCCTCTTGCTCTCTCTTTCTATTGCTTTCTTTCTCTCTCACTCTTTCTTTCTATCTCTCTTGCTTTCTTTCTCTTCTCTCTCTTGCTATATCTCTCCCCCCTTTCTCTCTCTCCCTCTTTCTCACTTACTTTCTCTCTCCCTCTCTCTCTGTCAGCGAGGGGGCTGCGAGAGCGCTTTCTCCGAGCGCTCGGGGAACGCCTGCCCTGCCTCTACTGCAGCCCCCTTGCTGAAAGTCCGGGACGAAAGTGCTCCCAGCAAAGGGGCTGCGAGAGGGGAGGGGCGGTCATTCCTGAAGCGCACGGAGAAAGTCCTCTCTCGCAGCCCCCTGGCTGGGAGCGCTTTCGTCCCGAGGAGAAATCGCACCGCCACCACTGTGGGAGAAGTTGCGCCCCAAGGCAAGAGGCGGCGGAGGAGGAGAGGGGGCGGATTGGGAGGGGGGCAGGGCCGAGAGGCCAGAGGCGTGAGGGGGCCGGAAGTACCGTGGGGAGGCAGGGGCGGCCGCGGCTCCCTTTCCTCCTACTGCCGGCACCTCCCCGCCCCCACCCACCCCTGCGGGCTGGCAGGGGGATGGGGAGCACGTGCCCGTGGAAAAGGGTGCGCGGGGGGGTAGTTTAGGGGGGCGCATGCGCACGCGCACAGCTTACGTGGAACGCTAGCCACCATTCTCCCACCCAGAGTCAGGTTCCCATCCTGCTGCTACTGGTGTGTTTTGCCCACAGCTTGGCTTCTGTGGCCGGTGTGTGTATGCGTCCCAGCGAGATTTCACTTCTGCTCATGCACAGGAAGCAAAGTCTCGTGAGGGGACGCGCATGTGTGTGAGATTTTGGCGGTGTTTTTCTTCTGCGCATGCATGGAAGCAAAAATTGGCTGAAATCGTGCGCAAGCGTCTGTTCCCTCATGACAGTTTGCTTCCTGCGCATCCGTAGAAGCAAAATCTTGATGGGACTTAGGGGGACGCACCCAGCAGAGGCAAAGCTGCGCGTTCACCTCAGTTTTCACTACCCGTGTGCCGTCCTTATCCGTACCGGTTAACAACGCAATAGTGCTCCCACCCTCATGCCCAGGAGCAACAATTTACGCGGCCCCCTAAACTAATCTTCTTTTAGCAAACAAAGTGCAGGCATAAATTGCCGCTGCCCGAACAGAAAATGCAGCCTTCCATACCTGAAACTGTTTTCCCTCCACTCCAGTTACCTTGGTCTCGAACACAACAAGCCCCCCTGCCCCCCCTCTTGCCCCAAAGGGCAGCAGAAATGGGGGGAAACAGCAAAGTACCCCCTCACCTCCACCAAATTAATTGCTGCCCTTATGACAAAAAGGCTTGTCCCCCCCTTTTTAAAGAGAAAACAACACGATACTCCCTCACCTCCACAAAGTTCAAATTAATTTCCCTCCCTTGCAAAAAAGGGTTCCCCCTTTTTGTAGAGAATCCATAGCACACAGCATACACGTGCAGTCGCCCTTCCAAACTGTGGACGAAGCTTCACCAGCTTCACAGCAGACATGCTACGCTCTGCTGTTAGTGAGCTATAGAAAGAACCAATGGTGTTGCTCTCTCTTTAGCTATTTCACTCTCTTCAAATGAAATCATTTTATTCTTTTTCTGCATTTGTTTAAATTTCATTTTGTTTTCATCTTTAGAAAAACAGGATTTCTTTTAATAACGTCAGCAGGACACAAACACCTCTTCAACTCACACACACTTTACAAATAACAGAAAAACCACGAGGAAAAAACAAAGCAAATATCCTACAGGACGGATCGTAATAGACGTGTTCTCTGACACCCCAAAACAACCGGAGCAACCACTGACTTGAATAAATCACCATCACTCCAGTCGAAAAGGCACCTTGCCTTTCAACACCTTACATTTTCGGGAGATTCTGTTAAAACCTCTAAACAATATCTGCCTTGGGAAGCTCTTGAGAGGTGGATAAAAATCCCAACTGCCCTTTCAACCTGTGGCTGACTGAGCAAATAACCATAACAATAAATTAACAGGCTGTCATAATTATCACAATTTCCTCAATCAAGCATTCAAGATTAATATCAATACCTATACTAGGACATACTGGTATCATTTGGATTCTTCGCTATCCAGCTCCTTGCAATGCTGACTGTCAAATTAGGGGAGTTGAAGTCCACCCACCTTAAACTTTCTGAGGTTGAGAAGCATTAAAATAATATATTGCCAAAGTGAATAGAAAGATCAAAGATACGATGCTGAATTATGTTCGGCAATTAATAAAGGTATGAATGTATTTTAGTATGTGTTACTATTTTCCCATTCTCTCTTTTTCCAACAATAGGTGACATCATTGAGGGGCATTTTTGATTTTTTCTATCCATTAGATCAGCGTTTCCCAACCGGTGTGCCGCGGCACAGTGGTGTGCCGCGAGACACTGTCAGGTGTGCCGCGGCGAGAGGCGGCGAAGGAGAGTGGGTGGATCGGGCGGGCAATGGGGCAGGGCGGAGAAGCCAGGGGCGCGTTTGGCCGGAGGCACCGTGGGGAGGCAGGGGCAGCCGCGGCTCCCTTTACTCCTACTGCCGCACCACCCTGCCCCTGCTCCCCACGGTGCCTCCGGCCAAACGCGCCCCTGGCTTCTCCGTCCTGCCCCATTGCCTGCCCGATCCGCCCACTCTTCTCCGCCACCGCCTCCTGCCTTGGGGCGAGGAATCCGAGAGTCCGGGACTGTGTGGCTTTGCGCCATGAAGAGAAAACGGCCGACTTTTCCCTGCTGCCGTTTTCTCTTCATGGCGCAAAGCCAGGGCCGCCGATAGACGGGTACTACAGGGAGCGCGCTACCGGGCTCCGGGCAAATTGGGGCCCGCAGTCAGCGGCTCCTTGCACTGAGCTCCCGCTCGCAGCTGTCCCTTGGCTCCTGCTCGATGCCATGGTTTTCGGCGCTGTCCTGCTGGGCCCCAAAGACGGAAGGCAGGAAGGAGGAGAGCTCCATTCTTCTCGCCTTTTTCCCGCCTTCCTTCTTTGGGGCACAGCAGGACAGCGCCGAAAACCACGGCATCGAGCAGAAGCCGGGGGACAGCTGCGAGCGGGAGCCCCAGGAGGGAAGTACCGGCAGCGCCCCGCCCAGCTGAAGCTTCACTGGCGTCGGCGGCAAATGTCCTTTGTGGCCCGGTGGGGGGGGGGCTGCAGCGGCTGCAGGCAGTCGCAGGGAGATGGCTGCGGCGAGAGGGAGCTCCAGGCGGCGGCGAGAGGGAGCGCTCTCTCTCTCTCTCAGCTGACTGCAAGCGGGAGCCCTGACGTGGCGGTCAATTGAGAGAGAGAGAGAAAGAAAGAAAGAGAGACATATAAGAGAGTCAGATAGAGAGAGAAAGAGAGACATAGCAAGAAAGAGAGACAGCAAGAGAGGCAGAGAAAGAGAGAGAGAAAGAGAGACATAGCAAGAGAGGCAGAGAGAGAGAAAAAGAGAGACATAGCAAGAGAGGCAGAGAGAGAAAAAGAAAGAGAGACATAGCAAGAGAAAAAGAGAGACTTAGCAAGAGAGGCAGAGAGAGAAAGAGAAAGAGAAAGAAAGAGAGACATAGCAAGAGAGACAGAGAGAGAGAGAAAGAGAGACATAGCAAGAGAGAGAGAGAGAAAGAGGGACATAGCAAGAGAGGCAGAGAAAGAGAGACAGCAAGAGAGGCAGAGAAAGAGAGACATAGCAAGAGAGGCAGAGAGAGAGAAAAAGAAAGAGAGACATAGCAAGAGAAAAAGAGAGACTTAGCAAGAGAGGCAGAGAGAGAGAGAGAAAGAGAAAGAAAGAGAGACATATAAGAGAGGCAGAGAGAGAGAGAAAGAGAGACATAGCAGGAGAGGCAGAGAGACAGAGCAAGAAAGAGAGACAGCAAGAGAGGCAGAGAAAGAGAGAGAGAAAGAGAGACATAGCAAGAGAGGCAGAGAGAGAGAAAAAGAAAGAGAGACATAGCAAGAGAAAAAGAGAGACTTAGCAAGAGAGGCAGAGAGAGAGAGAAAGAGAAGGAAAGAGAGATAGCAAGAGAGGCAAAGAGAAAGAAAGAGACATATAGCAAGACAGTGAAAGAGAGAGAGAAAAAAGCAAGAAAGAGATAGCAAGAGAGACACAGAGAGAGAGCAAGGGAGAGAGAAAGACAGAGGAAGGGAAGGAGGGAGAGAGAAAGAGAGCAAAAAAGAGAGGAAGAAAGAAAGACGGATGGAGAGAGAGAAAGAAGGGAAGGAAGGAAAAGAGAGAAAGAGGGAGAAATAGAGCGAAAGGGAGGAAGAGAGAGGGTTTTTTTGTCCAAACTTTTCTTTAGCCCGCCCCCCCCCCCTTTCAATGTTCCCCAGCATTTTGAAAATATGAATAATGTGCCGCGGCTCAAAAAAGGTTGGGAAACACTGCATTAGATAGCCGGTTTATTTGGTTTTTGGAGCGTGCCTGCACTTTGGGCACTTGGTGCCTAAAAGGTTTCCCATTTCTGTCCTATGCTTTCTTGAAGCAGGCAACAACTTTGAGGCTGGACTGTAGCTGCTAATGTGAAATTGTGTTAGACCGATTCATTCATGAAATCCCAGGAACATCTCATAAGGTATATATGTGTGTGCGTAATTCCTCATGTTTGCGATCTCTCAATAAAAGAAAGGGAGCTATCCTTAAAATCCAGGAATTTGGAGAATCCATATTCCACCTAACTAACACAAGGTAGAACTCTTGCTGGCTGTTTTTTCCCTCTGCTGTGTGAGGCCTACGGAAGGAAATATCACAAATGTGGTCCAGGCACATAGCTGAATGAAGTCCTTTGTCACCAGATCCAAATTAAGTTTGGGAAGGGAAGGCAAATTGTCTCAAGCAATTCGTCTTCTTGAGAAATGTAATTATTGGTTTGGGCTATGAAGTTTCAGTAGGTCAGACTGGTATGAGGTAGAGCACCTGCAGGACCACCATGGAGGAAGAGCAGGTCTGAATCTGATCGAACACTTGTAAGAGCTCATATTAAGACTTACAAAGTGGCGCTCAAGGCGGCAAGATGCGCGTACCATGCCGCCTTGATTGCATCAGCGGAATCCCGCCCGGCCGCTCTGTTTAGGGTGACCCGCTCCCTTCTTAACCAGGGGGGAGTTGGGGAGCCCTTGCAGAGTAGTGCCGAGGAGTTTAACACGTTTTTCGCTGATAAAGTCGCTCAGATCCGGGCTGACCTCGACTCCAATTGTAAAACAGAGTCGACTGACAATGAGTCAGTCGAGGTGACTGGGGCACGTACTTGTCCACCTGTCTGGGAAGAGTTTGATCTGGTGACACCTGATGAAGTGGACAAGGCCATTGGAGCTGTGAGTTCCGCCACCTGTTTACTGGACCCGTGTCCCTCCTGGTTGGTCTCGGCCAGCAGGGAGGTGACACGGAGCTGGGCCCAGGAGATTACCAACGCTTCCTTGGGGAGGGGAGTTTTTCCATCACTCTATAAAGAAGCGCTTGTGCGCCCCCTCCTCAAGAAGCCTTCCCTGGACCCAGCCATACTCAACAACTATCGTCCAGTCTCCAACCTTCCCTTCATGGGGAAGGTTGTCGAGAAGGTGGTGGCACTCCAGCTCCAGCGGTCCTTGGAAGAAGCCGATTATCTAGGTCCCCAGCAGTCGGGCTTCAGGCCCGGTTACAGCACGGAAACCGCTTTGGTCGCGTTGATGGATGATCTCTGGCGGGCCCGGGACAGGGGTTTATCCTCTGTCCTGGTGCTCCTCGATCTCTCAGCGGCTTTCGATACCATCGACCATGGTATCCTTCTGCACCGGTTGGAGGGATTGGGGGTGGGAGGCACTGTGCTTCAGTGGTTCTCCTCCTACCTCTCTGGCCGGTCGCAGTCGGTGTTAGTGGGGGGTCAGAGGTCGACTCCGAGGTCTCTCCCTTGTGGAGTACCTCAGGGGTCGGTCCTCTCCCCCTTGCTATTTAACATCTACATGAAACCGCTGGGCGAGATCATCCAAGGACATGGGGTGAGGTATCATCAATATGCGGATGATACCCAGCTTTACATCTCCACCCCGTGCCCAGTCAACGAAGTGGTGGAAGTGATGTGCCGGTGCCTGGAGGCTGTTGGGGCCTGGATGGGTGTCAACAGACTCAAGCTCAACCCGGATAAGACGGAGTGGCTGTGGGTTTTGCCTCCCAAGGACAATCCCATCTGTCCGTCCATTACCCTGGGGGGGGAATTACTGACCCCCTCAGAGAGGGTCCGCAACTTGGGCGTCCTCCTCGATCCACAGCTCACATTAGAGAACCATCTTTCAGCTGTGGCGAGGGGGGCGTTTGCCCAGGTCCGCCTGGTGCACCAGTTGCGGCCCTATCTGGACCGGGCCTCATTGCTCACAGTCACTCATGCCCTCATCACCTCGAGGTTCGACTACTGTAATGCTCTCTACATGGGGCTACCTTTGAAAAGTGTTCGGAAACTTCAGATCGTGCAGAATGCAGCTGCGAGAGCAGTCATGGGCCTACCTAGGTATGCCCATGTTTCACCATCACTCCGCAGTCTGCATTGGCTGCCGATCAGTTTCCGGTCACAATTCAAAGTGTTGGTTATGACCTTTAAAGCCCTTCATGGCACTGGACCAGAATATCTCCGAGACCGCCTTCTGTCGCACGAATCCCAGCGACCGATTAGGTCCCACAGAGTGGGCCTCCTCCGGGTCCCATCAACTAAACAATGTCGGTTGGCGGGCCCCAGGGGGAGAGCCTTCTCTGTGGCGGCACCGACTTTCTGGAACCAACTCCCCCCGGAGATCAGAACTGCCCCTACTCTTCCTGCCTTCCGTAAACTCCTCAAAACCCACCTTTGCCGTCAGGCATGGGGAAACTAAACATCTTCCCCTGGGCACGTTGAATTTATATATGGTATGCTTGTGTGTGTGTGTGTGTATGTTAGTATAGGGGTTTTTCTTAAATTTATAATATTTTAATTAATTGGATTATGTATTGGATTGTCTTTTCACTTGTTGTGAGCCGCCCCGAGTTTTCGGAGAGGGGCGGCATACAAATCCAAATAATAAATAAAATAAATAAATAAATAAACTACCAGCATGTAACTAGCACGGAAGAGCACTGCCTGAATGACCAGGGTCTGTAGTGGCTCCTTTTAATATCAGCAGCAGATGAAAATATTGGGTGAAGTCATTTGGCAGGACAGGATGCAGTACATTGTCAGATGATCTGGGTGTCATAGGATAGGATAGGTATAATCAAATTGTATGCTTCTCCGAGTCTCCGGAGAGGGGCGGCATACAAATCTCATAAATGAATGAATGAATGAATGAATGAATGAATGAATGAATGAATAAATAAATAAATAAATAAATAAATAAATAAATAAAAGCAGCAGCAGCCTACAAGTGCAGCCTAAGGCAGCCCACATGGTCCCACATTTCCATCCCTGGTCAATGCCATTCAGGTGATGAATTAGTGCCAAGAGGCTGTGAGGGTCAGGGATGGAAAGGGAGCTTAACCTTTAAGGCTATGAATAATAGAGAGCCAGGACAGTTGCAGCTCCACCTCTCTTGGAGGGTATCTGCCCATCCCACCCATCCAGATAGGTGGATGCCCCCAGGTCCTCTCATGAAGATCATCCAGGGAGACCGAGATGGCACCTATTTGCCACAGCTGTTTCCCCTCTGTGAAAGAGGCTCCGTGATGAGATTAGGAAGTCTCCACCCAACCTGACCTCTCTTTCCCCCATAATTTGTAGATGTACATTTTATAAAGATGCCCCCCTCAACAAGAGGTCCTGCAAACAGGGCTCACCAGGAGTGATTTCAATTACTTCACTAAGTTTTTAGTCCCTAATACCCAATAACCTGGGACAGACAGGACCAAGGCTTCTCCTTTGAAAGGAGCCTCCATTGACGAGGCCCCTGAGATTTCAGCAATGAATTGGTTGGACAGAATTTGCCACCGGGGCTCAAAGCCGCCTCTCCACTCCCTCCCCTTCACAACAACCTGGAACCTGCTTCAAGAACGCATAGGGGAAAAAGCAGGAGCTGTTTCAGACAAAGCAACAATAAGCCAATGGAGCGGACCGTCTTCCCATTTAGCTCGCCTCTGAAGGCAAACGGCTTCCCTGTAGTTGAAGGAACCATGGAACTAAAGCGCCCTCTGGTGGCGGCGGCAGAGAATCCCTTGGTCGGCCAAAACTCTTGGGCTAATTCTGGCTGAGAGCGCCTCCTCTCTGAGTGAAAAGGCATCGCTTCTAGATAGAATAGGATAGAAGGTGGGGGGATGTGTTTTTGAGCCCTTGTAATAGCGAACCTGGCCAAATGTTGGAAACAAGAGCCGCCAAAGAGCCGCATCCCTTTTGGAATTGTTGGTGAGTAAGAAAAATTGGGTGAAATCATTTTCTTTGCTTCCAAAAGAGAGGGGGAAGGGATAATTTGTTTTTGTTTCTCTTTGTGATATTCTTAGCAAACTAGCTCTAACATGTAGTCACCCATCCAGGAAGAGGCCAGGGCCTTTCCATCTTAGCAAATGGAGACATACTATGCTTCAAGCCAGAGAGCTTCAGATAGAATTAGGCATAGAGCCTTGCTTTTACCCCTTTCACTTGATTACAATTGCAGCTGCAATTCCTCTTTTGTGATTTATACTTCACAAAGGATTCTCCTTCCTTACCTATTCACCTCAGGGCTCCATTTCACTCCCCTTCACCTCCTCCACTGCCTTCACCCACATCCGACACATCAGGACAAGAAAGCACCGGCCACCATCCTCCCACCCAGAGTTGGATTCCCATTCTGCCACTATCAGTGTGTTTTCCCCACAGCTTGGCTTCTGTGGCCGGTGTGTGTATGCGTCCCGGCGAGATTTCACTTTTGCTCATGCACAGGAAGCAAAGTCTCATGAGGGGACGCGCATGTGTGTGAGATTTCGGCGGTGTTCTTCTTCTGCGCATGCATGGAAGCAGAAATTGGCTGAAATCTTGCGCAAGCGTCTGTTCCCTCATGACAGTTTGCTTCCTGCGCATCCGTAGAAGCAAAATCTTGATGGGACTTAGGGGGACGCACCCAGCAGGGGCAAAGCTGCGCGTTCACCTCAGTTTTCACTACCCGTGTGCCGTCCTTATCTGTACCAGTTAACAACGCAATAGTGCTCCCACCCGCATGCCCAGGAGCAACAATTTACGCGGCCGCCTAAACTAATCTTCTTTTAGCAAACAAAGTTTGCTATCTGGACCGGGACTCATTACTCACAGTCACTCATGCCCTCACCACCTCGAGATTCGACTACTGTAATGCTCTCTACATGGGGCTACCTTTGAAAAGTGTTCAGAAACTTCAGATTGTGCAGAATGCAGCTGCGAGAGCAGTCATGGGCTTACCTAGGTATGCCCATGTTTCACCATCACTCCGCAATCTGCCTTGGTTGCCGATCAGTTTCCTGTCACAATTCAAAGTGTTGGTTATGACCTTTAAAGCCCTTCATGGCATTGGACCAGAATATCTCCGAGACCGCCTCCTGCCGCACGAATCCCAGCGACCGATCAGGTCCCACAGAGTGGGCCTTCTCTGGGTCCCGTCAACTAAACAATGTCGGTTGGCGGGCCCCAGGGGAAGAGCCTTCTCTGTGGCGGCACCGGCCCTCTGGAACCAACTCCCCCCGGAGATTAGAACTGCCCCTACTCTTCCTGCCTTCCGTAAACTCCTTAAAACCCACCTTTGCCGTCAGGCATGGGGGAATTGAAACATCTTCCCCTGGGCATGTTTAATTTATATATGGTATGCTTGTGTGTATGTCTGTTAGTATATGAGGTCTTTTAAATCTTTTAATTTTAAATTTGTTAGATTATTTATGATTTGTTTCCATGTGTTGTGAGCCGCCCCGAGTCTTCGGAGAGGGGCGGCATACAAATCTAAGTAATAAATAAATAAATAATAAAGTGCAGGCATAAATTGCCGCTGCCCGAACAGAAAATGCAGCCTTCCATACCTGAAACTGTTTTCCCTCCACTCCAGTTACCTTGGTCTCGAACACAACAAGCCCCCACCTTCCTCCCCCTCTTGCCCCAAAGGGCAGCAGAAATGGGGGGAAACAGCAAAGTACCCCCTCACCTCCACCAAATTAATTGACACTCTTATGACAAAAAGGCTTGCCCTCTCCTTTTTAAGAGAAAACAACACGATACTCCCTCACCTCCACAAAGTTCAAATTAATTTCCCTCCCTTGCAAAAAAGGGTTCCCCCTTTTTGTAGAGAATCCATAGCACAACAGCATTCACGTGCAGTCGCCCTTACAAAGCGTGGCCAAAGCTTTACCAGCTTTGCAGCAGACATGCTACGCTCTGCTCTTAGTGAGCTATAGAAAGAACCAATGGTGTTGCTCTCTTTTTAGCTATTTCACTCTCTTCAAATGAAATCATTTTATTATTTCTCTGCATTTTTTTAAATTTCATTTTTTTTCATCTTTAGAAAAACAGGCATTCTTTTAATAACGTCAGCAGGACACAAACACCTCTTCAACTGACACACACTTCACAAATAACAGAAAAACCACGAGGACAAAACAAAGCAAATATCCTACAGTACGGATCGTAATAGGCGTGTTCTCTGACGCCCCAAAACAACCGGAGCAACCACTGCCTTGAATAAATAACCATCACTCCAGTCGAAAAGGCACCTTGCCTTTCAACACCTTACATTTTTGGGAGATTCCTTTAAAAACTTCTAAAACATATCTGCCTTGGGAAGCTCTTGAGAGGTGGATAAAAATCCCAACTACCCTTTGAACCTATGGCTGACTGTGCAAATAACCATGACAATAAATTAATAGGCAGTAATAATTATCACAACTTCCTCAATCAAGCATCCAAGATTAATATCAATACATATACTGGTACATACTGGTATCGTTTGGATTCTTCGCTGTCCAGCTCCTTGCAATGCTGACTGTCAAATTAGGGGAGTTGAAGTCCACCCACCTTAAACTTTCCGAGGTTGAGAAGCATTAAAATTATATATTGCCAAAGTGAATAGAAAGATCAAAGATACAATGCTGAATTATGTTCTGCAATTAATAAAGGTATGAATGTACTGTATTTTAGTATGTGTTACTATTTTCCCATTCTCTCTTTTTCCAACAATAGGTGACATCATTGAGGGGCATTTTTTATTTTTTCTATGCATTAGATAGCCGGTTTATTTGGTTTTTGGAGCGTGCCTGCACTTTGGGCACTTGGTGCCTAAAAGGTTTCCCATTTCTGTCCTATGCTTTCTTGAAGCAGGCAACAACTTTGAGGCTGGACTGTAGCTGCTAATGTGAAATTGTGTTAGACCGATTCATTCATGACATAATAATAATAATAATAATAATAATAATAATAATAATAATAATAATAATAATTTATTAGATTTGTATGCTGCCCCTCTCCGAAGACTCGGGGCGGCTCACAACAATGAAAAAACAATATTATAATGGCACAAATCTAATATTAAAAAACTAAAAACCCTATCATAATTAAAAACCAAAGAGCACATACATACCAAACATAAATTATAATAAGCCTGGGGGAAAGATGTCTCAAATCCCCCATGCCTGGCGGTATAGGTGGGTCTTAAGTAGTTTACGGAAGACAAGGAGGGTGGGAGCAGTTCTAATCTCCGGGGGGAGTTGATTCCAGAGGGCCGGGGCCACCACAGAGAAGGCTCTTCCCCTGGGGCCCGTCAGACATCCCAGGAACATCTCATAAGGTATATATGTGTGTGTAATTCCTCATGTTTGAGATCTCTCAATAAAAGAAAGGGAGATATCCTTAAAATCCAGGAATTTGGAGAATCGATATTCCACCTGACTAACACAAGGTAGAACTCTTGCTGGCTGTTTTTTCCCTCTGCTGTGTGAGGCCTACGGAAGGAAATGTCACAAATGTGGTCCAGGCACATAGCTGAATGAAGTCCTTTGTCACCAGATCCAAATTAAGTTTGGGAAGGGAAGGCAAAATTGTCTCAAGCAATTCGTCTTCTTGAGAAGTGAAATGATTGGTTTGATCTGTGAAGTTTCAGTAGGTCAAACTGAGATGAAGTAGAGCACCTGCAGGACCTAAGAGGATTGGATAGATATAATCAATTTGTATGCCTCTCCAAGTCTCCAGAGAGGGACGGCCTACAAATCTAATACATACGTACGTAAGTAAGGAAGTCAGGAAGTATGTAAGTAAAATGGTAAATAAGTAAATAAGTAAATAAATAAGTAAGTAAGTAAGTAAACAAACAAACAAACAAACAAATAATAAGTCAGTAAGTCAGTAAGTCAGTAAGTCAATAAGTCAGTAAGTCAGTAAGTATGTAAGTAAAAAGGTAAATAAATAAATAAATAAGTAAATAAGTAAATAAATAAGTAAATAAGTAAGTAAGTAAACAAACAAACAAACAAATAAATAAATAGCAGCAACCTGCATAGTGCAGCCTAAGGCAGCCCACATGGTCCCACATTTCCATCCCTGGTCAATGCCATTCAGGTGATGAATTAGTGCCAAGAGGCTGTGAGGGTCTGGATGGAGAGGGACTTAACCTTTAAGGCTATGAATAATTGAGAGCCAGGACAGTTGAAGCTCCACCTCTCTTTGAGGGTATCTGCCTATCCCACCCATCCAGATAGGTGGATGCCCCCAGGTCCTCTCATGAAGATCATCCAGGGAGACCGACATGGCACCTATTTGTCACAGCTGTTTCCCCTCTGTGAAAGAGGCGTGATGAGATTAGGAAGTCTCCACCCAACCTGCCCTCTCATTTTATAAAGATGCCCCCCCCACACACACAAGAGGGCCTGCAAACAGGGCTCACCAGGAGTGATTTCAATTACTTCACTAGGTTTTTAGTCCCTAATACTCAATAACCTGGGACAGACAGGACCAAGGCTTCTCCTTTGAAAGGAGCCTCCATTGACGAGGCCCCTGAGATTTCAGCAATTAATTGGTCTGGCAGAATTTGCCATCTGGGCTCGAAGACACCTCTCCACTTCCTCCCGCCTTCAACAGCCTGGAACTTGCTTCGAGAACGCATAGGGGGGAAAGCAGGAGCTATTTCAGAGTCAGAGCAACAATAAGCCAATCGAGCGGACCATCTTCCCATTTAGCTCGGCCTCTGTAGGCAAACGGCTTCATTGAAGTTGAAAGAGCTGTGGAACTAAAGCGCCCTCTGGTGGTGGCGGCAGAGAATCCCTTGGTCGGCCAAAACTCTTGGGCAAATTCTGGCTGAGAGCGCCTCCTCTCTGAAGGAAAAGGCATCGCTTCTAGATAGGATAGGATAGAAGGGGGTGGGAGGAATGTGTTTTTGAGCTCTTATAATAGCGAACCTGGCCAATGTTGGAAGAAAGAGCCGCGAAAGAGACGCATCCCTTTTGGAATTGTTGGTGGGTAAGGAAAATTGGGTGAAATGATTTTCTTTGCATCCAAAAAGGTGGAAGGGGAGTATCCTCTTTGTGACACTCCGTGCAAGCTATCCGGCACTAGGACGTATTCGCCCATCTACCAAGGGCTTTCTAGCTTAGTAATTGAGGACATACTATGCTTCAGGCTAAAGAGCTAGCGATAATTCTAGGCCCAGGGCCTTGCTTTTACCCCTTTCACTGGATTACAATTGCAGTTCCATTTCCTGTTTTCTGATTTATACTTCACAATGGATTCTCCTTCCTTACCTATTCACCTCCAGGCTCCATTTCACTCCCCTTCACCTCCTCCACTGCCTTCACCCACATCCGACACATCAGGACAAGAAAGCACCGGCCACCATCCTCCCACCCAGAGTTGGATTCCCATTCTGCCACTATCAGTGTGTTTTCCCCACAGCTTGGCTTCTGTGGCCGGTGTGTGTATACGTCCCAGCGAGATTTCGCTTCTGCTCATGCACAGGGAGCAAAGTCTCATGAGGGGACGCGCATGTGTGTGAGATTTCGGTGATGTTTTTCTTCTGCGCATGCATGGAAGCAAAAATTGGCTGAAATCGTGCGCAAGCGTCTGTTCCCTCATGACAGTTTGCTTCCTGCGCATCCGTAGAAGCAAAATCTTGATGGGACTTAGGGGGACGCACCCAGCAGAGGCAAAGCTGTGCGTTCACCTCAGTTTTCACTACCCATGTGCCGTCCTTATCCGTACCGGTTAACAACGCAATAGTGCTCCCACCCGCATGCCCAGGAGCAACAATTCACGCGGCCGCCTAAACTAATCTTCTTTTAGCAAACAAAGTGCAGGCATAAATTGCCGCTGCCCAAACAGAAAACGCTGCCTTCTATACCTGAAACTGTTTTCCCTCCACTCCACTTACCTTGGTCTGGAACACAACAAGCCCCCCTGCCCCCCCTCTTGCCCCAAAGGGCAGCAGAAATGGGGGGAAACAGCAAAGTACCCCCTCACCTCCACCAAATTAATTGACACTCTTATGACAAAAAGGCTTGCCCTCTCCTTTTTAAGAGAAAACAACACGATACTCCCTCACCTCCACAAAGTTCAAATTAATTTCCCTCCCTTGCAAAAAAGGGTTCCCCCTTTTTGTAGAGAATCCATAGCACACAGCATACACGTGCAGTCGCCCTTCCAAACTGTGGCCGAAGCTTCACAAGCTTGGCAGCAGACATGCCATGCTCTGCTCTTAGTGAGCTATAGAAAGAACCAATGGTGTTGCTCTCTCTTTAGCTATTTCACTCTCTTCAAATGAAATCACTTTATTCTTTCTCTCTGCATTTTTTAAAATTTCTTCTTTTTTTTTCATCCTTAGAAAAACAGGATTTCTTTTAATAACGTCAGCAGGACACAAACACCTCTTCAACTCACACACACTTTACAAATAGCAGGAAAAACCACGAAGACAAAACAAAGCAAATATCCTACAGGACGGATCGTAATAGGCATGTCCTCTGACACCCCAAAACAACCGGAGCAACCACTGCCTTGAATAAATCACCATCACTCCAGTCGAAAAGGCACCTTGCCTTTCAACACCTTTTATTTTCGTGAGATTCTGTTAAAACCTCTAAACAATATCTGCCTTGGGAAACTCTTGAGAGGTGGATAAAAATCCCAACTGCCCTTTCAACCTATGGCTGACTGTGCAAATAACCATGACAATAAATTAACAGGCTGTAATAATTATCACAACTTCCTCAATCAAGCATCCGAGATTAATATCAATACATATACTGGTACATACTGGTATTGTTTGTTCTGCAATTAATAAAGGTATGAATGTATTTTAGTATGTGTTACTATTTTCCCATTCTCTCTTTTTCCAACAATAGGTGACATCATTGAGGGGCATTTTAAATTTTTTCTATCCATTAGATAGCTGGTTTATTTGGTTTTTTGAACGTGTCTGCCCTTTGGCCACTTGGTGCCTAAAAGGTTTCCCATTTCTGTCTTGTTTGTTTGTTTGTTTGTTTGTTTATTTATTTATTTATTTATTTATTTGTTTGTTTGTTTGTTTATTTATTATTTAGATTTGTATGCTGCCCCTCTCCGCAGACCTATGCTTTCTTGAGGCAGGCAACAACTTTGTGGCTGGACTGTAGCTGCTAATGTGAAATTGTGTTAGACCAATTCATTCATGAAATCCCAGGAACATCTCATAAGGTATATGTGTGTGCGTAATTCCTCATGTTTGAGATCTCCCAATAAAAGAAAGGGAGCTATCCTTAAAATCCAGGAATTTGGAGAATCCATATTCCACCTGACTAACACAAGGCAGAACTCTTGCTGGCTATTTTTTCCCTCTGCTGTGTGAGGCCTACGGAAGGAAATGTCACAAATGTGGTCCAGGCACATAGCTGAATGAAGTCCTTTGTCACCAGATCGAAATTAAGTTTGGGAAGGGAAGGCAAATTGTCTCAAGCAATTCATCTACTTGAGAAGTGTAATGATTGGTTTGGTCTATGAAGTTTCAGTAGGTCAGACTGAGATGAGGTAGAGCACCTGCAGGACCTCCAGGAAGTACCAGTATGTAACTAGCACTGAAGAGAACTGCCTGAATGACCAGGGTCTGTAGTGGCTCCTTTTAATATCAGCAGCAGATGAAAATATTGGGTGAAGTCATTTGGCAGGACAGGATGCAGTACATTGTCAGATGACCTGGGTGTCATAGGATTGGATAGATATAATCAATTTGTATACTGCTCCATAGGATTGGATAGATATAGTCAATTTGTATACCACTCTGAGTCTCCAGAGAGGGGTGGCATACAAATCTAATAAATAAATGAATGAATGAATAAATGAATGAATAAAAATAAATAAACAGACAAATAAACAAGTAAGTAAGTAAGTAAGTAAGTAAGTAAGTAAGTAAGTAAGTAAGTAAGTAAGTAAGTAAATAAATAAATAAATAGCAGCAGCCTACATAGTGCAGCCTAAGGCAGCCCACATGGTCCCACATTTCCATCCCTGGTCAATGCCATTCAGGTGATGAATTAGTGCCAAGAGGCTGTGAGGGTCTGGATGGAGAGGGAGCTTAACCTTTAAGGCTATGAATAAGAGAGAGCCAGGACAGTTGAAGCTCCACCTCTTTTTGAGGGTATCTGCGTAGCCCACCCATCCAGATAGGTGGATGCCCCCAGGTCCTCTCATGAAGATCATCCAGGGAGACCGAGATGGCACCTATTTGCCACAGCTGTTCCCCCTCTGTGAAAGAGGCTCCGTGATGAGATTAGGAAGTCTCCAGCCAACCTGACCTCTCTTTCCCCCAAAATCTGTAGATGTACAGGGCTCAGCAAGAGTGATTTAAATTACTTCACTGACTTTTTAGTCCCTAATTCCCAATAGTGACAGGAACAAGGCTCCTCCTTTGAATGGAGCCTCCATTGACGAGGCCCCTGCAATGATTTGGTCCACTGGCAGCTGCAATTTGGGGCTTCAATACACCTCTCCACTTCCTCCCACCTTCAACAGCCTGGAACCTGCTTCAAGAACGCATAGGGGGAAAAGCAGGAGCTGTTTCAGAGTCAGAGCAACAATAAGAGCAGACCGTCTTCCCATTTAGCTCGGCCTCTGTAGGCAAACGGCTTCATTGAAGTTGAAAGAGCTGTGGAACTAAAGCGCCCTCTGGTGGCGACGGCGGAGAATCCCTTGGTCGGTCAAAACTCTTGGGTTAATTCTGGCTGGGAGCGCCTCCTCTCTGAAGGAAAAGGCATCGCTTCTAGATAGAATAGGATAGAAGCGGGGGAGGAATGTGTTTTTGAGCTCTTGTATCAGTGAACTTAGGCAAATGTCGGAAAAAAGAGCTGCGAAAGAGACGGATCCCTTTTGGAAGTTGTTGGCGGGTAAGAAAAAATTGGGTGAAATTATTTTCTTTGCATCCAAAAGAGGGGCAGAGAGGGGAGGGGGGAAACCTCTTTGCGACATTCCCAGCAAACATCCACCTAAGCCTTTCGAGCTTACCAATTGGGGACATACTATGCTCCAGGCCAGAGAGCTAGCGATAAATCTGGATCCAGAACCTTGCTTTTACCTCTTTCATTGGATTACCATTGCAGTTCCATTTCCTCTTTACTGATTTATAGCTCACAATGGATTCTCCTTCCTTACCTATTCACCTCAGGGCTCCATTTCACTCCCCTTCACCTCCTCCACTGCCTTCACCCACATCCAACACACCAGGACAAAAAAAACCAACGGCCACCAGCCTCCCACCCAGAGTCGGGTTCCCATCCTGCTGCTACCGGTGTGTTTTGCCCATAGCTTGGCTTCTGTGGCGGGTGCGTGTATGCGTCCCAGCAAGATTTCGCTTCTGCGCATGCACAGGAAGCAAAGTCTTGTGCGGAGATTTTTTTGATTCTGCGCATGCATGGAAGCAAAAATTGGCTGAAATCTTGCACAAGAGTATGGGCAGAAGCAAAGTCTCGATGGGACATAGGGGGATGCACCCAACAGAAGCAAAGCTATGTGTGCACCTCAGTTTTGACCTCAGTTTTGACCTCTCTTTCCCCCATAATGCACCTCAGTTTTCACTACCAGTGCGCCGTCCTTATCTGTACCGGTTAACAACCCGATAGTGCTTCCACCCACAGGCCCAGGAGCAAAAACTCACACGGCCACCTAAACTACTATTCTCTTAGCAAACAAAGTGCAGGCATAATTTGCCACTGCCCAAACAGAAAACACTGTTTTCTCTACCTGAAACTCCTTCCCTCCACTCTACTTACCTTGGCCTCGAACACCTGGTTGCTGGCCCACCTCTCTTTGAGGTTATCTGCCCATCCCACGGATCCAGACACAGTGATACCTCTACTTACAGATGCATCTACTGACAAACTTTTCGAGATACGAACCGGTGTTTAAGATTTTTTTGCCTCTGCTTCCCAACCATTTTCCACTTACGAACCCAAGCCTCGAACACAGCAAGCCTCCACTTGCCCCCCTCCCTTGCCCCGAAGGGCAGCAGAAATGAGGGAAAACAGCAAAGTACCCCTTCACCTCCACCAAATTAATTGACACCCTTATGACAAAAAGGCTTGCCCCCCCCTTTTTAAAGAGAAAACAACACGATACTCCCTGACCTCCAGAAACTTCAAATTAATTTCCCCCCTCTTGCCCCCATATGCTACGCTGTGGGTGTTAGTGAGCTATAGAAAGAGCAGGTGGTGTTGCTGTCTCTTTAGCAAGTTCACTCTCTTCATATGAAATCATCCCTCCCTGCATTTTTTCACCTTTAGAAAAAACAGGCTTTGTTTAAATAACATCATCAGGTCTCAAACACCTCTTCAACTGCCACAGACTTTACAAATAAGAGGAAAACCACTAGGACAAAACAGAGCAAATATCCTACAGGAGTGGTTGTAATTGGTGTTTTCTCTGACACCCCAAAACAACCGGAGCACCAACCAGTGTTCCCTCTAATTTTTTTGGGGGGTGGGCGGAAAAGTATAGTGTCTGAGCGGCAGTCCCTTTGGGACTGGGCGGCACAGAAATAATTAATAAATAAATAAACAAACAAACAAACAAACAAATAAATAAATAAAAAACCCACCCTGTTTTGCCTCAGAGAATTTCAAAATAAAATACTGTACTGTGTGTCTATAACAGTGAGCTCATAATAGGGCAACTCTATCAATATCAAAATGCCACTTAAATAGTTGAGCTAGTTTCAAACTAGATTTTGATTTTCTTTCTCTCTTCCTTACTCCCATTCTTTTTCTTTCTCTTTTCCTTCCTCTCTTTTTTCTATCTGTTTCTCTCTCTTCCTCTCTTTCTCTCTCTCTCCTTCCCTCTCACTCGTTCCCTCTCGGCTTCTGGGCAGGTTTGGAAAACTCTGAGTTGATGATGATTTTTAAGTGAGCGATTGCTCACTGCTCAGCTTAGAGGGAACTATGGCACCAACTGCCTTGACTAAATTGCAATCAGTCAATTGGAAAGGGAAGCTTGCCTTTCAAAGGATTACATTTTCTGTAGATTCCTTTAAAAACTACTAAACCATATCTGCCTTGGGAAGCTGTTGAGAGGTGGATAAAAATGCCAAGTGCCCTTTGAACCTATGGCTGACTGTGCAAATAACCATGACAATAAATTAATAGGCTGTAATAATTATCACAATTACCTCAATCAAGCATTTGGTATTAATATCAGTAGGTATAATAGTACATACTGGTATCATTTGGATTCTTCGCTGTCCAGCTCCTTGCAATGCTGACTGTCAAATTCGGGGAGTTGAAGTCCACCCACCTTAAACTTTCCGAGGTTGAGAAGCATTAAAATTATATATTGCCAAAGTGAATATAAAGATCAAAGATATGATGCTGGATTATGTTCTGCAATTGAGTTGAGAAGCATTAAGTTGAGAAGCATTAAAATAATACATTGGCAAAGGAAATACAAAGATCAAAGATATGATGAAATATATGCATGTGCAGAAGCAAAAGGTTGTGAAATTTCACACGCACGTGCGTCGCCTTGTAAGATTTTGCCTCCTGCCCATGCGCAGAAGCAAAATTTAATTCAGAAGCACATGTGCTCACACTATAGCTGTGATCTGTGCACACAGTTCACTGGAAGTGGCGGGAGCGGCAACCCCTACCTGCTTGATAAGTAGACAAATGCCGGAACCATGGAGGCGCATACCGGAGGCGCGGCGCTGCACACGGACCTCAATTGTCGCTACCGGTACAATGGCATCGACCGTATCGGTAGGAACCCACTGTTGCTATCAAGTAATTACCAAGGACCCAGGATAGGCAGGTCTGGATGTTTGTGTTACAGAGGGTTTATTATTATTATTATTATTATTATTATTATTATTATTATTATTATTATTATTATTAATATTATTTATTGGATTTGTATGCCGCCCCTCTCCGCAGACTTTTAGGATGGAAACTGTTCTGAGTAAAGGGTCTGGATGGAGAGGAAGCAGTTTCTCATGATTTTAAGCCCTATGAATAATAGAGAGCTGGGATAGTTGCTGACCCACCTCTCTTTGAGGTTATCTGCCCATCCCACGAATCCAGATACAGTGGTACCTCTACTTACGGACGCCTCTCCTGACAAACTTTTCGAGATACGATCCGGTGTTTAAGATTTTTTTGCCTCTACTTCCCAACCATTTTCCACTTACGAACCCAAGCTGCTGCCACTAGGATGCCCCGCCTCCGAACTTCCATTGCCATCCTTGCGCTGCTGTGATTCCCCTGAGCTTCCCCATGCTGGGAATCCCCACCGCCGGACTTCTGTTGCCACCCAAAGCACCCGTTCTTGTGCTGCTGTGATTCCCCTGAGCTTCCCCACGCTGGGAATCCCCACCGCCGGACTTCCTTTGTCACCCGAAGCGCCCGTTCTTGCGCTTCTGGGATTCCCCTGAGCCTCCCCTCACTGGGAATCCCTTCGTTTTTGCCGGTTCTGCTTCGAATCCCAGCGAGGGGGGGCTCAAGGGAATCCCAGCAGCACAAGAACGGGCGCTTTGGGTGGCAACAGAAGTCTGGAGGCGGGGATTCCCAGCGGCGAAAGGCAAACGGGGTGACTTTGGGGACGGGTTTGCACTCATTATTTGCTTTTACATTGATTCCTATGGGGAATATTGCTTCTACTTATGAACCTGGTCACGGAACGAATTAGGTTTGTAAGTAGAGGTACCACTGTAGGTGGATGGTTGAAGGTTAACCAGGGAGACCGAGATGGCACCTATTTGCCACAGCTGTTTCTGCTCTGTGAAAGAGGCTCTGTGATGAGATTAGGAAGTCTCCACCCAACCTGACCTCTCTTTCCCCCAAAATCTGTAGATGTGCACCTTGTAAGGATGTGTGTGGCTTGATTGTGTTATTAAAACAGAGGTGTTTTTCTAGACATGAACAGTAGCGGGTTGCTACCAGTACAGGCCGCACCATAACTCCAGTAGCGAAAATGGAGCTGCGCATGCAGCTCGGTGACTCTGGCATGTGCGCGCACACATCCAAGTGACATTCTCACGCATGTGCACAATCTTGTCAGGGGATGTGCACATGTGTGAGATTTCAGTGACTTTTTGCTTCTGCGCAATTGGAGGGGAAAAAATCATGAAATTGTGGGCAGCTATGAGAAAAGTAGTTTAAGTGGCAGTGTGAATGATTGTCCCTTGTGGGACGTTGGGTGAGTGTGTAGGGGGGTGACTGATGCTTTTGTTGGGAAGTTGTTGGATGTGGTGAAGGCAGATGATTTGAGGAGGTGAAACGGAGTGAAATGGGGTACTGAATTGAAAGGGCAAGCAATGGGATTTGATTGTGAAGCCCCAATCAGAGAGGAAGAAATGAAACTGCAATTATAATCGAGTGAAAGAAGGAAAAGCAAGGCCCTTCTCCTGGTTCTATCTGTAGCTCTCTGGTGGCAAGCATGCTATGTCCCAGTTGCTAAGCTGGAAAAGCTTTGGATTCTATCTGGATGAGTGACTACATGTGAACGCTGTCTGCTACGGAGAATTAGTAAAATGGGGATTATACTCTCGTTTTTTGGTACAAATAAAATTATTTCCTCCTATTTTTCTTATACGCCGATTCCTTGTAAAATTAGATACGTTCTTTTCACAGCCCTCTCTCGCCTATTCTGCAATCTTTGCTACTACAACACCTCAAAATCCTCTTCCGCTCTCCCCTTTACTATTCTATCATATCCATAGATGATATCTTTTCCTATTGAGATGAAAACATACAGTAATAATATTCTTTTCCTGTATCAGAGAATCTTTAAAATGGGGAATTATGCACACAAACCCTTAAGAGGATGTCTATGGGATTTCATAACTGAATCCCTCTGGCAGAGTATTCCATCGGTAGGGTTCAGTAGGGTCTGTTCAGTTGCCCTCCACCCCCCGTTTCCCCAGCGGATCATTTCGTCCACAAAAGTTTGTTAATATTTGCAGAAGCCCTTCAATGTTTGATGGGCAAGCTGCTACTCCCATAACCAAATGCTCAATGAGACACACGGATGGCAGAATTGACCCTTTTCTTATCAAACGCAAGTATGCCACCCACACAAGAGGGACATAAGTCCAGTGATGAGCAGCCATTTTGTGGGTGTGGCTTGATGGTCATGTGACCAGGTGGGAGTGGTTTGAATGGTCAACATCGTTCAATTGAATTGTTAAGTCTTCGACTTACAACCTCACCAGTGTTGCTGTCTGGGGTGACAATTTGCTTCGCATTTCCCGCGCTCTCCTTCCTGGGTCGATCCCTGCCTCAGGCAGGGTAGCTAGGCGAATGGGTGCCGATCAGCTCTTGAGAAAAGGGGGGTGGAATGGGCCCCTTGCAACTCCTGCCGGCTCTGGTCTCCCTGCCACTTTCCAAGGAGGAGGAGGAGGAGGATGGGAGGTTGGATTGTCAGCTGGAGCTGGGTACACAGCTTCATTTCTGCCGGTGGAACTGTGTTCCACCCCGTCCTGCCTGCTGCCCACCCCTGCATAGGTCTCTAATTGGAACTAGCTGCAGGAAAATATGCAAAGCCCCCTAGCCAGACAGGAGGTTGAACAATAAGTCTCATGGTGTGACTGGAACAACCTGGAACTGAACACACTCAAAACCGGGGAAATGGTGGTAGACTTTAGGAGAAACCTTCCTATTCTACCACCTCTCACAATATTAGACAACAAGGTATAAACAGTAGAGACCTTCAAATTTCTAGGTTCTACCATATCTCAGGATCTAAAATGGACACCTATCATCAAAAACATCACCAAAAAAACACAACATAGAATACTTTACTCATTCTGTGCCAACTCAGGAAGCTCAAACTACCCAAGGAGTTGCTGATGCAGTTCTACAGAGGAATCATTGAGTCCTATCATTCGCACCTAAATAACTGTCTGGTTTGGTTCTGCAACCCATTAAGACAGACACATACTTCAGACGATAATTAAAAGTTCCAGGGCATGCGAGTGGGAAGATGGATGCAGTGGAGAGTTTCAAAAGGTTTTTCACCACTGGGTCAGTAGGCATGGTTTGATGGTTGTAGATGGGCTTGGTGGGCATGACATGGGAAGGATACTGCAAAATCTCCATTCCCTCCACACTCCAGGGGAAGGCTACTGCAAAATCCCCTTTCCTCCCGATCACCTTGGACCGGGGAGGCAGAGAACCGATGGGGGCAGGGGCAGTCAGAGGTGGTATTTATTGGTTCTTTGAACTACTTAAAATGTCTACTACCAGCTCTCCCAAACCAGTAGAATCTGTTGAAACCCACCTCTGGTTGGGTGTGTGGCGGCTGTTGGTTTCATTGGGAAATTGTTGGATGTGGCTGAAGGCAGGTGGTTTGAGGAGCTACTGAATAGAAAGGGCAAGTAGTGTGAATTGATTGTGAAGCCCCAGAGAGGAGGGAGTGAAACTGCACTGGTATGAAAGAGGTCAAAGTAAGCCCCCCCCCCCCCGTTTCATCTGTAGCTCCCTGGCAGCAAGCATGCTTTTTCCCAATTGCTAAGCTGGAAAGGCTTAGGTCTCTATCTGAATGGGTGACTATACGTGAGCGCCGTCCACTTTGGAGTTTCCCTTTTCCCTTTCCTGTGTTTCCCCCTCTTTTTGAACTAAAGAAAATCTTTTTTTTCCCCTTATCCTCAACACATTGGAAAAGGTTAAGGGCGACTGCAGGTGTATACTGTGTGCTTTGCATTCTCTACAAAAACAGACAACTCTTTTTGGCACGGGGTGGGGGCAGGGCTATTAATTTAAATTTGTGGAGGTGAGGGAGTATCTATGTGTTGTTTTTGGCTACAAATGGGGAAGGCTTTTTGGCACAGGGGCGTTAATTAACTAGCTGGAGGTGAGGGGGCTCTTTACTGCTGTTCCTCATTTCTGCTGCCCGTCGATGCAAGGGAGTGAGGCAGGCCAGAGGGTGTGCGAAGGCTTGTTGTGTTTGAAGGTTGTGTTTTCTGTCTTTGGCAGTGGCAGGTTGTGCCTGCACTTTTTTGGGGTAAGAGATAGTTAATTCGGGTGACGGTGTGAGTGGTTGTTCCTGGGCATGTGGGTGGGAGGTTGGATGTGTTGGTTTTGTTGGGGAATTGTTGGATGTGGGTAAAGGCAGGTGGTTTGAGGAGCTAAGCGGAGTGAAATGGGGGTAATGAATTGAAAGGGCAAGCAGAGGGAAATGATTGTAAAGCCCCAATCAGACAGAAGGTAGCAAAACTGCGCTCGTAATCGAGTGAAAGAGGAAAAATGAAGCTGCTTCTCTTGGTTCTATCTGTAGCTCTCTGGCGGCAAGCATGCTATGTCCCAATTGCTAAGCTGGAAAGGCTTTGGCTTCTATCTGGATGGGTGACTACATGTGAACGCTGTCTGCTATGGAACATTAGCAAAAAATGGGATTTGTCTCATTTTTTGGTACAAATAAAATTATTCCCTCCTATTTTCCTTATACATTGATGCCTTGTAAAATTGGATGGCTTCTTTTAAAAGCCCTCTCTCCTCTATTCTGCAATCTTTGCTACTACAAGACCTCAAAGTCCTCTTTCTCTTCCCCCCTTTACTATTCTATCATATCCATAGATGATATCTTTCCCTTTCGTGGTGGAAACATACAGTAATAATGTCCTTTTCCTGTATCATGGAATCTTTAAAATGGGGAATTACGCACACAAACCCTTAAGAGGATGTCTATGGGATTTCATAAACATAATACCTCTGGCAGAGTATTCCATCGGTAGAGTTCAGTAGGGTCTGTTCAGTCTCCCTCCATCCCCCGTTTCTCCAGCCCAGAGGATCATTTGGTCTACAAAAGTTTGCTAATATTTGCAGAAGCCCTTCAATGTATGATGGGCAACCTGCTATTCCCATAACCAAATTCTCAATGAGACACACTGATGGCAGAATTGACCCTTTTCTTATCAAAGGCAAGTACTGTATTGATACCCACACAGGAGTGATATAGGTCTCCAATTGGACCCAGTTGCAGGGATTTGTGCAAAGCCCCTTAGCCAGACGGGAGGTTGAACAACAAGCCTCGTGGTGCGACCGGAACAACTTGGAATCGAACACTGAATGTAATAAACTGAAATGTAATAAAATGTAATAAATTAAATACACTCAAAACTGTAGAAATGGTGGTAGACTTTAGGAGCAACCTTCTCATTCTACCACCTGTTACAATACTAGACAACACAGTATAAACAGTAGAGACCTTCAAATTTCTAGGTTCTACCATATCTCAAGATCTAAAATGGACGCTTAACATCAAAAAAGGCATAACAAAGAATTTATTCATCAGATTTCTATGCCGCCCTTCTCGAGACGACTCAGGGCAGCATACAACATTAATATAACAACATATAAGAAATCCAATACCTCTAAAATATGAAAGTTTACTAAAAAACATTTAAAGGACCCCATGAACACTCGCAGACATTCATCCAATCCAATCATACTTCATATTAGCCGGAGACAGTCTCATCAGTCACGGCCCCCATGCCTTCCGACAAAGGTAGGTTTTTAAGGCTTTGCGAAAGATCAGGATGGAGGGGGTGGTACGTATCTCGGGAGGAAGTTCTGGAGTTCCCACTCTGGCTGCGGCGGGGTTGCTCAAGCAGGCGGGGTGGCGGGCATGTCTCCTGGCTGAGCAGCTGTGAGAGGTGACCAATGTAGCGGATGGCCAGGCGCAACAGCTGCTGCCCCTCCTTCTTGAGCCGCCCCACTGCAGCCAAAGTGGGAGCGGGGCGGCTCAAGCAGGTAGGGGGTCGGGCAAGTGTCCTGGCCGAGCCAACATGAGAAGCAGCTCGGAG